>NW_003852402.1:22088374-22209549 GCF_000181295.1 Otolemur garnettii
TAAATGATTTTCCTTGGATTTATAGCTTGCCGAACTTCTTTCTGGGCTCAGCTCCCCGTCTTTGACTTCATAGATTCTGATTCCAACCAGTTTTTCTTCCTTTGTTCAGGAGCCTCTGACCAGGGTTGCTACCAGTCGGCCATCTTCCCAGAATCCTCTCGAGTATCTGGTTTCTAATTAACTTTGCCAGTCAACGCTAAATAAGGTTTTGAAGACAAAATGGAAGAGAAACCATGAAGGCAGATTGTCATGAGTTCTGGGAGTGACTGGAAAATTGATAACCAAGTGCTCCCGTATTCTGCCTACTGCTGCCTCTCAGAGTCAAAACAAGGAAGAGTCTGCAGGAATTATGCAAGGAAAACATAGGTTCAGAAATGTTTCTTTATGCATCTATACAAAGCATGTGGGCACACACACACACACTCACATGTTAAAACATAAAAATGATTTTATCTCTTATTAAAGCCAGCCATGTTTATTATGGAAAAATTAGAAAATACAAATTAATAAAAAAATTCCTAAACCCATTCACCCAGAAGCAATTTTATTCTTTTTCTTCCTACCAATGTATTATATATGTGTAGCAGGTGAAAATAAAATAATCAGTTTGAAGCCAGTGGTAGAATTTCTTTTGGGGAGAGAATAATTTCCATGTAAGAAAATTCCATGACAGATTGGCCAGACATAAAAGAGGAAGCCCACGGACTGGGCTTTGGGGGAACATAACTGTGCTCCCCAACATCCAGTGTTCTCCTTCTGGGACCCTTGCGTGTTGGCCAAGCCCTTATTCATTACTCTGGCCGATGGGCTGGGCGTGCCGTGGTGTGTGGGTGTGCGCATGCGTGGTTCCAGAAAACGAAACAGCAAAAGCTCAGGTATTTTCTTTTTAGTGGCGTCTCCTCTCCCAGGTCTTCATTTAGTGACTTCATGTTGGTAGCTTGAAACCGGCATAATGGGAATACTTTCTGTGATATTTAGCCATCATGGTGATAATCAAACATGACGTTTAGCCAAATCTTTGGGTTATGGCCTTGTTTATTTCTTATGGGGAACTTCCTAAAAGTAAAAGTTTGAGAGACAAAGTATGAAAAACTTTAAAGTTTTAGCCATGTTTTGTTACATTGCTGACCAGAGAGGTTAGGTCTTTTTATTCGCTCCACAGCAAAGTCCTCTTCTGAACATATCTAATTGGATTAGAAAGCAGTATTGTTCATGCCCAAGTTTCACGATTTGGCAAAAGCTTACTGAAAGGTTAGATCTGTGGAGATTCAGCAGATAGAACGGAAAGGCAGTCAGTTTTTAATAGTTGGGAGGCTCTCAAGGGAAGATTCCTGTGCATAATTACCTTTTTAAAATTAATAGCTTCTTACACCTATCCCTTGTGTATGTACCCCTCTGCCACTACCTGTTTTCATAGGATGACTTCGTACTCAGGATCAGAATCTAGCAAAGATGAAGGGAGGGGAAAGAAGGAGGAAAGAAGTAGCAATAGAAGCATATACTGTATTTGTGTCCATAGGCCAAAATCCTTGAGCTCAAAGAATAGGTGCTGAATTACTTTACCAAATTAAAATTAAAAAGCATGTGTTCTTTTGTTTCTCTTTGCTCTCCAATAGCTCCACATTGGAAAATTGGAAAAATCCAAACTCTTGGCAATAAACAGGAACACAGGAGCACCAGAATTAGAATTCTGAGGTTGGCCGTAACGAATGAGTTAGCACTGTGCCCAAAGCTCTCCCCCTGGCTCATGGCCGTCCTCGTGCCTTTGCTCCTGCCTGCAGAGCAGCCCACGCTCCCACTCTACTGAACTGTTGGCAGTTCCCTAATGTGTGATTTCTTCTTTTAAGTCTTGACCTTGGCAGTATGCTTTCTTTACCTTCTGCCTAGAATCTCCTCCGCGCTTTCTGTTCACTATTGTGCTTACAGTTTCAGTTTAGAGATCATCTTTCGCTGGAAGCTCTGAATCCCCCTTTGAATGAGTAGATGCTTGTGGCATGTGCTTCTGTGATGTCTGGTGCTGGTCACACAGCACTGTTATTCCTGGTGTACTTATTTGCCTCTCTTACGTTAGACTGGGAGCTGCTACAGCATAAAAACTGTCATGTTAATCGTTTAGCAGAGTAGCCAATGTTTGGTGGGCTAGCAGCAAATCTAAATGAACAAATGACAAACATAAACGTTTCTGTGAGTCTTGTGGTTTATTGTAAACATTCAAATCCATTAAAAAACATTGTCTTTGTGCCTATAATTTTACTAAGTGCCTTAGAAAGTATAAAGATGAATAGATCTTAATACACGGTTCTTAAGATTCCAGTCTCCTGAGCAGTTGGGCAATGGAAGGAGATGAAGTGTCAAACACTGAAAGGATTTGTTACTTTCTATAGATCCGGGAACTAAATAAAGGACGTAAGAATATCAAAAAGTTTTAACCTAAAGTTGTAGATAAGGGAAGAATTGGCCACTTAAAAGTATCGTTACACACACTTCCAAGATTACTAACCTATAGGTGATTATGGGCTCTGTCTTGGTGAAGCTATCTTGGCTTGTAAACTATCATAAAATTATAATTTAGCTTTCCCAACAAAGTCTGTTATCAGTTCCTGTTTCATGTTAGTTTTCTGTGTGTGCAAAATTCAGTAGAAGCTGTCTTGTGTTTTCCTCCTTATTAAACAGTTTTTTAAAATCCATAATTCAGTGAGACAGTAAGTAGTCACATTTATTTCTATACAATTCAGCTCTGCAAAGCCGACTGTGAATTCAGCAGGGCATTCTTGTGCTAGCCAGTTTTTGTTATCAGTTATACAACAAGAAAGGAGATTGTATTTCTCTGCTAACGGAGTAAACTGAAGGGGAATAAAGACCCTAAATATTTTAAAATACAGGTTTGGAATCGCAACTTCGGATCTAAAGATAAAGAACAGTGCGTGTTCTGGAATAGATACATCACTTACTTATTTGGGACAAAAGGATTTTGTTTTCCTTTTACATTGAATGAAATTACCCATTGTATTTATGCACTGAACCCAAACACATTCACATTTTACAAAAGTTCTATTCCTCGCCATACTCTATTCTTCCATTTCATCATCTCTCCAATTTTAAGTACATAAAGGCTCAGCCTGCACTTTAACTTTAGCATTTCCAAAATACGTTGTTAGGAAGCTTTTTTGTTTCAAGAGAGACCTTAGGATCAAAGAGATTTTCTATTTCAGAAGGGTCTTCCAATCACTATGTCTTCATTGCAGTGTCTCCAAAGACATTAAGTCCAAAATGGATGATTGTGATCTGAAGCAAAGATGAAACAAATCATAGAGGCAAGGTGATTTTCCATGGAGTTTTTATGTTTTTGACACTCTTTGAGTGTTAGTCTGTAAATGAATTTGCTAACATAGGGCAATGAAAAATATCTCATAGGTGATTTGATTTCAAGAGCCTTTCTCCCGCCTTGTGACTTTTTGATCCAGAGTACCTTTCCTTTGGCAAAACACAAAGGGTATCAACTATCAGAAAAACCCAAACAAAGATAGTAAAACCTCCCCCAGGAAAATCTTCTTTTTGTCCTTTCTTGCTTTGAAAAAGTGGATGCAGGCCAAATCCCATTAAAGTGAAGAGAGAGTTAATGATATTTATCAAAGGGAATTTGACATAATTCTTTACTCGGGTATCCATAGAATTGCTCTCTTTTGACTCAATTGATAGGAAATCGGTTGCAAGTGCTTTTCAGTATTTTTCAGCTTTTTCCCTGGGGTTAACTACGCTATTCAGATGTTCTCCTTTAATTGCCTTCAAAAATCTCATTTCCAAATTATATGGCAAATTCAGATACCACCCACAGAAGGACCAGGAGAAATGCCCCACAAGCTGCACCCAGTAAAGCTCGTTTTTGGCCTTCTGCTCGGAATGTGCTGGGAAGCTGATGATATGGAAGCAGTGACCTAGAACTATTCGCATGCACGGTAGGGAAAACTACAAGTTATAATATTTCCATGTCTGAAGATCTCACATGTAATTTTTGAGAGGGAGCTAGAGCTGTGGTCAAATTTTAGTCCCAGCATTAGGTGTGTTATCTTGGGCAACTTAATTAAACTCTAAATCTCATTTTCTTTCTTTCTTTCTTTCTTTTTTTTTTGTAGTTTTTGGCCAGGGCTGGGTTTGAACCCACCACCTCTGGCATATGGGGCTGGTGCCCCACTCCTTTGAGCCACAGGTGCTGCCCTGAATCTCATTTTCTTCATCAGCAGAGTAGGTGTAGTAATAGCCAGAGTCACAGAGTTGTCCTGAGATTAATTTTGATAACACATGGAAAGCATACAGCCTGTATCTGGTCCATGGAATGTGATCAATAAACATTAGCCGATGTGAGTGCCCCTCCTTGCATTCTCTTCTCTTCCTTTGCCCTTCTTGATGGAACTGGAACACTGGTTGTTTTCCAAAGTGTAGAGTGACATCCAGAGATTTGAGGGACTCCTTTCCAAATGTTTGCCTGGCATGTTCTATGAATTTTTTGATTTTAGAAATTAATTTTTGATAGGAGAGTTAAGTCCTTATGTCTGGTAGTCCTCTGCTCAAAATAGTGAAATGTTAGCTGGAATACATAAATGGGAACCTTCAATTTTGAATTAAGGGTTTTTCATATGCCTGGGTTTATTCAGCACAGTTCCAGTTTTATTGTGGTGTTATTATTATTAATAGTGCTTTCTTTTTTTTATTCTTTCTTTTTTTTAGACAGAGTCTTGCTCTGTTGCTCCAGGATAGAGTGCAGTGATCTTCATAGCTCACGTCCCTCAAACTCCTGGGCTCAAGTGATCCTCCCACGTTAGCCTTCCAAGTAGCTGGGACTACAGGCTCATGCCATACCCAGCTAATTTTTCTGTTTCTTGGAGAGATGGGGTCTTACTCTTGCTCAGGTTGATCGTGAACTCCTGACGTCAAGCAATCCTCCCACCTCAGCCTCCCAAAGGGCTAGGATTACAGGTTTGAGCCACCATGCCTGACCTCTTCTTCACTCTAAAGTGTCCTGATTTAGCTGATAAATTATGTAAGGACTTGTGTTCCATGGCCAGAGGCCCTTTTTTATTCACTGCTGTACTTACATTGTCTAGCATAGAGCACGTTGCATGGCTGATGGCCAGCATACGTTTGTTGTATAAATGATGCTATATCTGTTTTGTTAGTAGTTAATGTAATATTTCTGCTTATACCTGTAAAAGGAAGACATATTACTCATGGAAAATTTAGAAACTTCTGAGAAGTAAAAGAAGAAAATAAACACAAGTATAACATACTTGCTAATGTTATAAAATAGATTGCTTTATCACACATAATCAATTGTTTCTTGGAAAACAAAGGATAGTCTCTTAAGAATATTTGTGGCAAGGAGGGGTTGGCATATCAAACATGTTGGTCAATGTGATTGCCATGCTCTAGGTCCTTCCACACAGGCAGTCCTAAATTGCTGTTTTGTACTCTGTGACCCTACCCCACTGGCCGGAGCATGTTGTATAGGGGAAGGCTTTGATCCAAGAATAGTCAAACCAGAGGCTGGCCAGCAGCCCATCACCTGGTATAGAAGGATGATCACGGCTAGTCATATTTCATCTTTTGAAGCTGAACTAGAAAATACAGTTATTAGTGGGATCTGAAACCAAAGAAATCTATAACAAGAAGTTATGAGGTAAGGTAAGGGCTATGAAGTATCACAGCAGGCTGAAGTTAGGAAAAGCTACGAGGGCACAGAAGCTTTGACATAGAGCAAGGTTATGCAGAGTGGAGGGAAAGAATAAACTAGCTGGTGTACAGGGGAGGATGGAGCAGAGGCATAGAGAGGCATGGAGACTTTACCAGAAAGGGACTAGAGAGGTGCAAGACAAAGGGACAGAGAGCCAGCCGCTCATCCCTGACCTGTCTTGGTTCTCAGATTTTTCTCTGGTTTTTGGCCCAGTTCACAGGTATCTTTATGATTAATTCACTCTTTCTTAGGGTGGCTGGAGTGAGCCTCTCTCTGTTCTTTGCAATCCAAAGGCTCTGAACAGAACAACTGGCCAGTTACAATAATGGGGTGTATGCTCCATGCAGGATCAGGGCTTCCTGGTCGGATGTTAACGATGCAGGGATCTCAGAGAAGCTGGCAGGCAGAGCAGTCACAAGATCTCTTGGGAACTAGGAAACCTCCTCCCTCCCCTGCCTTTTCACTCTTGGAGCTCTTTGCGTCTTGTCCTTGCACAGTCTGCACATCTTCTTTGTTCTTTTCCATCTCAGCTTCCTTTAAAGGCTGTTAGTTTCTGCTTCCTCAGAACCCTGGTTTGCACGTGACTTTGAGTCAGGAGACATTGACTGGCCCCTACTGTCTGTAGCTTTAGAGATCTAGTGTCCCTCACTATCTAAGTAGTGGCAATCAAGGGATCTTTTATTTTACCTTCCCAAGAGAGTGGATCAGATGGATCTCCAGTGAGCTAATAGACTGGTTGTGTCTGATGCAGGGATCTGTGGCAAAGTTATGTGTGGTGACATGATCTGCGGGTTCCCTCAACTGGGGGCAATGGGCATTGGTTCTCTGATTAGCAGAGAAGGGGAAGGGCAAATTTTAAGCAATGTGGATGCTACGCCTTGGTTCTGCCCTGCCGTTTAATCTTGACCTTGATTCCTCATGCACACTCAGCAGTTAGGATGCACAGCATGTTCAGACCCTCACTCCATCATGACTCTCAGCGCCCTTGTTTCTTCGGTTGCCTTGGTTTACCTTCCAGACACTTTTCCAGGCTCTTCATGGAGCTGTCCACAGCCCTGGTGCTGACAGTTTGTCTTCTCCCCAGATTTGCCTCTAGGGCCCACCCTTGAACCCACACTTCTAGCAGACAGTCTTTGCCCTACCTCTGACCTGGCAGTGCTGTAAATGCTCACTCTCGAAGTGCAGTGGGAAGGGTGCGTGCCACACAGGCTGGAATGAAGAAATAGCCGGAAAAATTACACAATCTTGAATACTGACAGATTCAGCACTACTTGCCTGAGGGTGCCAATTGTGTAAATTCTTCCCTCAGCAATGTGACAATCTCTTAGCAACTCTGAGCTTCTCTAGTTTCAGTTTAACAGCAACCGGGCAGCAGACCACAGGGGAACTCATTTCATCCCATGGAGTGTGTTCACCCAGCCACCTTGGCTTAACTGTCTGTCTGCATCAGCATATCCTGATGAAGGGCCGTCTGGCCTTCTTTCCAAAACGTCTCAGTGGGAGTGACAAGAGGGATGTGAGGACCTGCAGCCTTTGGGAATTGTCCACATGTCCAGCTGAGGCTCTGGGCTGTGCGCTGTCTGCTGAGGCTCCTGTTATTTTTGCAAATGCTCTTTCCAGGGCCGGCATCCTGTTCATTCCTTCTCAGGGAGGCAGAACCTCATGTTCACTACTTCTGTGAAGCTTTGCATTTGCCTTCAACGCCATTTTCATCTGACACTACAGATTCTGTGTCTGTCATCCTTTCAAGACTGTGCGGCCAGAGCAGATTATATCTGACAAGTTGAAAGCCCCATAGAGCCATCTCCATGAAGGAGGGAAAAAAGTCAGCCCCCAAATCTAAGGCTTATCTTTCTTATCGTGCATGCGGGCTCTGTTTTGTTTGTAGAACAAAAGGAAAGCATTGGATTTGGAAGCGAGGGAATGGTGTGGGTGTGTACGCATGCCTGTGTGTTTCTCATGGCTCTTTCCCAAGCGGCTATGCACTTGTTCTTAGTTGTTGACTTTCATATTCCTACTTTCACATTCCTCAGGTAGTATCAGAAATTCATTAGCAGCAACAGGAATTCTGTAATGGTTTTTTGAAGCCAGAGCTCTTCAGTGGATCGGCCACTGCATGGGAAGAAGTCAGGCACTTTGTGAAGCTGTGTAACTCTTTCAGGCAACTCAGGGACCATTTAGTAAATTAGTCCCTGAAATGGTTCCCACAGAAGTTGTTGGGTAGTGTGAAATGTACCCTGGTGACCTGAAAGAGCTAATGAGTGCTCACAGGATTCTTAGAGAGTTTCCTAAATGCAAAACAAATATGTCTCCCCTAATATCAATTCTAAAGCATGTAGTGGTGTAGGGGTAAGGGGCAGGGAGGACTCTCAGTCACACGGCAGCTTCTGATGCTGGAGCATTGCAGCAGCAATGGTGAGCCTCATGATGGAATCGTGAGAAGTGTTTCCTCCTACCAAGTCCAGCGAGGAGCGATTGGCATCACCTATGCAGTTTGCTAAGTACAGTCCTGATCAGCCAAAGCTGGAATTCTAGTGGGAGTAGTCACCAGTATAAGGACTGTCTTTTCTAAAAGGTAATTTCTTTAAACCACCACTTCGAAATCTAATGGAGGGATTTTTTTTTTTTTTTTTACAGTTTTTGGCTGGGGCCAGGGCCAGGGCCAGGTTTAAACCCACCACCTCTGGTGTATGGGGCTGGTGCCCTACTCCTTTGAGCCACAGGCGCCACCCCTAATGGAGGGATTTTAATGTTTAGGTTGATGTAAAGGTAACTAGAAAGTCATTAGCAAGTGATGACAATCATTATTTTGGGGTTCTTTTATTGTAGAAATTAAGCATTTATTTGGACAAGGGACTGCTAGGTACTTAATATCCACTATATTTCTCATTTTTTTTTTTCTTAGCACCCTGATTTTATTGGAACAGCACTGTGCTCAGCTAAAATGTGCTTTCCCAGCCTGCCTGGAAGATGGGAGGTACCCATGGCTAAATCCTAGCCAGGGAGGTACATGCAGAAGTCACTGGCTTGGTGTGCTGGTAAAGCTCCTTAAAAATGGGGAACAACTCAGCTGATATGCTCTCTTTGTCTTTTTCTTTTCTCTTACCTCAGTAGTCACCTTGTAAATATGAGGCAGCCTTGGGGAAGGAAGCCATAATTCCAAGATGGCAGAGAGAAGAGACAAAGGGTCTGTGATGAGGTTGTGGAGCCACCATACCACACCTAATTAGTTTAAGTCCTGTTTTCACATCTCTGCTGCTCACCGTTGAGTACATTTTCTAACTGATACAATATGCGAGGCTGGAATCCCACATCTTCTACTCTTAAATAGAAGTTATTCTGTTCACACAGCAGGAACATCAGTAGGGAATAAGATTCTAAAACCCAGCCAGCCCATCCATATGGATGGGCACCATATGGCCTTTCTTTGCTGCCAAGGCCAGTCTAACAGACACAGGGAAGAATGTCAAGTGCAAAGTCAATAATGACATTCTAGAATGCATGAGATGGAGACAACGTGAATAACCTTGAGATACCATTCACAGGAGTGCATACCAACAATATTTCATGAAATCCATGCAGCAACTCTCTCACCTTCAAACCATCATATTGGTCAGCAGCTTTAATTACTATTACCTGAATTATTCATTAAATTAACTGTGTAGGAGATCTTTTTGGTTACATTATGTTCATGTTTATCCTTAATGCATGTGGTTATACATGTATATACTTAGAGATGCATGGGAACTTGGGTACATTCTCTCTGCCTGTCTTATCTCCCAACGTGATACCAATCCATTCCCAGCGTATATGCCTGGTCATTTGCCCCCATAATCTGCTTCCAGAAAATCCACAGTGCAGAATAATGGCCTCCATTTGATATTCAAGTCCCTACACTCTATGAGTTAGGGATTGTTATCCTCATGTTGTAGATGAAGAAATTAGGGCTCAGAGAGCTTCCAAAATTTACCAAAGATTACACGGGGGATAATAAATGGAAGAGCTGGGATTAAAATTCAGTCTGTGTAACCAAACGCCATTGTTCTGACCCCTCATTCATTTGACAAATATTT
The DNA here is from genome assembly GCF_000181295.1 of Otolemur garnettii. Classification (NCBI taxonomy): domain Eukaryota; kingdom Metazoa; phylum Chordata; class Mammalia; order Primates; family Galagidae; genus Otolemur; species Otolemur garnettii. The sequence goes on from NW_003852402.1 coordinate 22,098,176, forward strand.
GTTGAGCATTAAGTATGTGCTAGGTATTATTTCAACACATATTTCATTGGGGATAAAAAAGTGAAGAAAAGGCTCAAAAATTCCCTGTGTTGTTGAAGATTCCCTTTTTAAAGAATTTTAGTGGGGGAGATAGACTTTGAACATGGTGAGTGACTTATGTGATATAAGTTACGTGTGATAAGTAAGAGAGGGTAATGCAGCAGGGTAAGAGACAGTAGGTACGTGGAGGGGACAGATGGAGACAAGGTCACAGCATTAAATAATATGGGGAAAGACTCTCTGACAAGGGGGCTCTTGAGGAAAAATTTGAAGACAGTGATAGTGTGAGCCATGTCGACTGTCTGCTGAGAGGAAGGAATTCAAGTTCCCAAAGCATAGCTTGTGCAAAGGCCCTGGGGTGGGAGCATGCTTGGCATGTCTGAGGAGCAGTGAGGAGGTTCGAGTGGGGTGAGAGGACAGATGGAAGACAAATCACTGAGAGAGGATGGAAGGCCGGGTCTCATAGGGTCTTGCAGGTCATTGCAAAAACTTTGGTTTTTACTTTGAGGGAAATAGGGGCCATGTGAGCTGTGCAGTGATGTGATCAGACCCAGGTTTTGGAGGATCACTCTGGCTGCCATGTTGACTGAGAATAGCCTGAAGGACAGTGTAGGAGCAGGGAGTGCATGCAGCTGTGTGCCCCACAGGTGATTTGAAGTAGAACAGTCAGAAGAGGGGAAGGGGGACTTCTGTCCTGCTTCTTTAATCTTCTTGGAGTAAAGAGGGTAAGGAATGGGAAGGTAAAAATGCAAGTAGGCAGGGATGATGGGTAAGGAGTCTTGGCTATCTCCTCCATGCTGCTGTCCTCTCTTGAGGACAGAAATGTGCAGGTAGATATGGGCTCTGTCGGGATGAACCTCTTCAGAAGGCCTATCAAGGAAGCTTTCCTGGGACCAAAGTTTTGTGTATTTATTTATTTTTTTCAGTCATTCAGTGAATATTTGTATAGCTACCTTAAATTACTGGGGGGAAACAGATGATAAACATTATACATATGCAAATTATACAATGTGTTAAGATGTGCAGAGTTGCAGAAAAAAGTAAGATAAGGTAGATAGGTGTTCTTGGGACGGGGCGGAGGTGGTCCAGGAAGAGGGTAAGTTGCAATATTAGTGGGGCAGTCAGGGTGGGTCCCGCTGAGAAAGTACTTTGGTTTGGTGGCCAACAGGCCTCGGTAATTTCACAACAGCATTAACTAGAGATCCTCATTTTTCTATGGTGCCTCCCACTGGGAAGGAAGGAAAGTCAGTTGACATCTGTTCCTTCCGTCCAGCTGAGCCGAGGGGTCTGCTGTGGCTGAGCTCACCTTTACGTCCCTCACTGTCAGCATCTCAGTCCCTTTGACTCCTCTGCCTGTGGAGGGAAATCAAGATTAACTCCTCCTCACAAAATGAGAGCAACCCTTGCTCTAGCTAGATTGGTTTTCCGGGAAGACTGCCGCTTCTTGTCACTTAGATACACTGTTTTCGTGTCCTTGTTGGGACTCCTGAGATCTGCGTAGCACTACCTGCACTACTATGCTACAAAGTGGTTAATGAAAACAGGGATGAATGAATTAATTTTTCCTTCTCTCTTCCCCTTCTGTTCATAAATTACTGATAATGAAGCAGTTGATCACACTGTCAAACATTTTTTAAAATTAGCTGGAGAGCAATGGAATCGGCAGCATCACAGTTAAATTGACTGTGTGATGGTCGTTACCGTCTAATCAGTCATTTTCTGTCTGCATGGAATTGTTCAATAATTTTGTTTTTATTTATTTATTTCTTCATTTTGGATTAACACAAGGGGTACATACCGTCAGGTTACCCCGTTTGCATTTGCTAGGTATGGTCTGAGTTGCTGTGAAGAGTGATTTAATAATTTTTAGCAGTGTTGTAATCAAAGCTTCAACTCTAGATAACATTTACAGTGATCGCCTAGTCTAAACATTATCTTGGAGAGTCTAATTCAGCACTTTTCAAAGAATATTCCCTGGAACCACAGTCCGACTTGATGTTCTCACAAAAAGTAGAGAAGGATTTATTGGTCAAATAAAGTTTGGAAGGACTGCGTGCCGCGGCGCTCTCTTGGAGATTTTCTGTGTACATAGATCTTTTTAATAGTTTTGAGAACTTTTCAATAAATAGACTTGTTTTGTTTAACTCGGAGTTCCCTCAAGTTCTTTGATTATCTGTTTGTCATATAATCATCAGGTGAATTTGATGGGACTGACAGTTTACAGAGTGTGTTCTGGGAAAAGCTGGTGGGGGGGCTCATGTTAAATTTCTTAGAAAAATATAACAGAATTGCCTATTAATGGGATTCGAACAATGTTTACTGAATGAGCACTGAGGGCTCGTTCAATATTGAACTGAATGTTAAATGTTGAAATGTGTAGCTTGGGGTTCTCTATTCATTTTGATTTATTTTAAGTCCCGTTCTTTATTGCGATCACCACGCTACCAGTTTCTATATATTCTTCTGAATCCGAACATCAGGAAACTCATGTTGATTTAATTCTGAATTTGGTATGTAGTCATAAAATAAGATCTCAGTGGTTACCGAGTTTATATAGCTACTCATAGCAGAGTGCTATTGACATTTAAGCAAAACAAAGGGACCGCTTCTAATTTGTGACTTTGCTCTAATCATCACAAGTAACTGCTGTGAGAGAGTTCACTTCTCCAGATGAAGGCAAAAAAAGATCTGTCTCAAATTCTAATAATTTGTTCTAGAATTTGGAGGTTTCTTACCATTGTGCACATATGGAAACATTTTTTTTAATTGAATGGTAACTATGTACATTAATGCACTTCTGGGGTACAGTGTGGGATTTTCACACACAATCCGAAATAATTCCATCAAACTGGTTAACATAGCCTTAGTGTCATTTTCTTAGTTATTGTTTTAAAATGTTCACATTCTACTCTTAGAAAGATTCACTTGTACCCTTGTAAGATAAACCTCAGAAGTGATCCCTCCAATCCCCCTCCCTCTACCCATTCTCCCCTCCTCTCTCCCTCCCCTGGAAACATTTTTGAGACTTAAAATGAGTACTCTTAGCTTTCTAAACTCTTCCAAGATTTTGAAGCACAAATATTAAGAATTCCTAGATGGCAGTTGGCTTTGGCAGTGTTAAACTGTCAAAATTAATTTAAAATATCACCTTTTAAGCCTCTGCCTCTTAAGCATATTCTAGATCCCTTGTGCAAAATGAAATTAGAATGTAAGCTTCTTTAGCTGAAAGGCCCTTAGAAGATTTCTCTGGAAAATTCCGTTTTCTTAAACGGCCCTGTCTTCGAAGTTGTCTATTACCGTGAACATTTTATTTCCCCTCATTCTTTCTTGAGTAGGAAGTCAGGGAACAATTGAGTTTTTGTAATCTTCAACCCAAATTTGCTTTTTATTTGAGAATAACATTTTTCATTCTCTTTCACATTGTCCGGTATTTCAAGGCAATAAGTTTAACTTACCTGAAAATTCTTTTCGTAAATGAGAGTCATTTTTCCTTGTCAGGGAAAAAAACAGGACACATTTTGCCCTGGAAAGAAAGTACAGGGTGGCCCTAAAGTTCGTGTGCAACTTTAAAATAGTGTGCAATTGTTGCACACGAACTTTAGGGCCACCTTGTAGTATATATGTGTACATATATATATATATATATATTTTTTTTTTTTTTGGCCAGGGCTGGTTTTGAACCCACCACCTCCAGCATATGGGGCTGGCGGTCTATCCCTTTGAGCCACAGGCGCCACCCAGACCATGTAGTATATTGAAGTGACTCTTTCCTCATTTTTATAAAAAGTGTTGGCATGCTCACTATGGTACACCAGATATCTGGGTGCCCTCCTTAGGATATCTCTGCCTGTGGAAGGGTTAGACATTTCTTTCTAGTTGAGTTCAGGGGTGGCCTGTGACGGGCTTGGGCCAAGAAAATAAGAATGGAAGCTTATACAGCCGTCTCATGTTTTGCCAGGTTTCCCCCTCCCTGTTATGGAGGCCTGTATTGTTCCTGGCAGAGGTTGTTCCATCACTCTGGGGCCCAGGGTGAAGCTGACAAGGGGTAGATTCCCAGCCAACCAGTAACAGATACAGGAGGTGGCAGGTTCAAACCCAGCCCCGGCCAAAAACTGCAAAAAAAAAAAGGAAGAAAAAAAAGAAGCCCTTGTTGAGATAGTGGGATTGCTTGTTATTCTGCATAAGCCATTCTATCTTGACAAATACAATCATTTTCCTTATTGGATTTTTTGCATCTTTCCTTTTTAAAAAAAACTTGATATAAATGCGGAGAATTTGCCAAGCTGCTACTCAGTCAATATTCAATGAATAGAAGAAATCGCTAATGAGTTTATACAAAGCTAACTTTCAACCTCGACAATGTAAACGATGGAATCTTTAACCACTGTAACACAGCTAATAACTCCTATTTAGTTTTAAGTAATGAAGCAAATAAAAATATAGACCCCATTGCAATACTGCTGTTTAATGGACCGATGACAATGATTCCTGAATGTGAACATGATATTTTTAATCTAAACCTTTTCTGTTCAGATCTTAATAGCTGTCTCTGTGAGTTGCAATTTAGTCTCCCCAAAGCACCAGAAGAAAAAGCAAAATTAAAATTTTAGCAGTTCGTATTCACTTAAAAATGATTCTTTGAGGCAGTGGCTAGTGAGTGCCCTAAGTCCCCAGAATGTCATTTGACAGCACATTTTTTCTTAGGTGCGAGTAGACTCAGCAGGTGACTTTCCAAGTGACTTCCTTGGTTATAGGGCAGTGCTGATCCTGATGAATTATTTAGCTCATAAATAATAATTAACAATTTCAGTACATTTATTTTTCCCTCCAGGAAATGTGAAGGGGATCCTTGAGAAATCTTTTAGGTGAATGTGAGAGATTGCCAGAGATGCCATTCATGAGGGTGGCTTCAGGACTTTCAATTCCTATGTTAAATATATATATTAAAAAAGGATGTGGAATTACCGAGATGATTTATTTTGATGGGGACAGTCCAAGTTTGGGTCATTGCTAAAAATAAATACTGGAAGCTGAATAGCGCAACTAATTCTGTGTGAATTGCCTCACAAACAGGTAAGGAAGAGACAGGTTAACCTTCCTCATTTCTGGTCATAAGCAATTCTCTTTCAAGTTCTTGAAAAATGCTAAACTGTTCCAATGGGAAAAAATAGTTGAAAAATGTCTTTAAAGCAATTGATATTCATCGTGTTTAAGAACAGTATATAATCTTATTGTTAGAAGCTTTAGAAAAAGAACTCATGCATACATTTCCCCTCCCTGTAACCCAACTTGGCTTATTTTCCCCGTATAATTTTCCTAAAAAGCAAAGGAACTTAGAATGTTTTAATTTCCTTCTGAGTGCCATCTCATCTTCTATGTATTGTTATTCTTAGAAGGTTAGCTCGGTGGTGTTATCAGCTCTCCCTTCCAAATTGTTACTATAGTTATTATTATTTTATGGACTTTATATTTATTTAAATTTGTAAATAAAAAATTGTTTTCTTTCCCACCATTCCCCTTCCCCTGCATCTCATTGCATCTTTGTTCTTTTTGTTTCCTGAGGTTCAGTTTTTAGTTTTTTTTCCATGGGCACTATGAAAGGAAAACTCCCTTATTTTATATCTAAAAATGTATTTTACTCTCATTTTTAAAGTATTTATCTATAGGACATAGAATTCTAGGTTGACAAATATTTTACTGAGCATATTTAAAATATTTTCCTTTGTCTTCTGATGTCTGTTTCTGATGATGACAAGTCTGCTGTTGGTCTGATTGCAGTTTGTTTGTAGGCAAACCATCGATTCTCCCAGGATGCTTTAAAGATGATCTTTATTTTTATTTCTCTACAGTTTCACTATGATGCATGTCTTTGAAAAAAGTTCTGCTGAGTATCCCCTGTGACCTTTAAATTCTAATGACTCATGCCTTTATTAATGTTTTGGAAACATGTCACCATTATCTCTTTGAACATCTCTTTCCAAAGACCTTTTCCTCTTTCTGAAATCCTTATTATATTTATGCGTAAGCTTCTCCTATTCTTTTTGTTTCTTAAGTAATTTATTTCTTCACATTCTGGGTGATTGCTTTAGCTCTCTACCTTCCAGATCACTATTTTTTTTTTTTCCATGTGAGCTGCTATGACAAATACCATCAACTGGGTGGTTTATAAACAACGTAAGTTTATTTCTCACAGTTATGGAGGGTGGGAAATCCAAATTCTAGGTGCCGGCAGATTGGGTGATGGATGAGGGCTCACTTCCTGCTTCAAACACTGTTGTTTTTTTTGCTGTGTCTTCACACATTCTCACATGGGAGTTTTCTTTTCTTTCTTTCTTTCTTTTTTTTTTTTATTGTTTGGGATTCACTGAGGGTACAAAGAATTACGTTACACTGATTGCATTCGTTAGGTAACATCCCTCTTATAATTGTGTCCCACCCCCAAAAGCAGGTGTCAAACACCATGACCAACTTATGTCCCCTTACATCCTCCCCTTACATCCCTTCCATCTTCCCTTCTCCCAGGTCCCTGGTTCCCCTTCTCCCGCCTTGTATTAGATCATCTACAGCTTTCATATTAGAATTGAGTACATTGGATTCTTGCTTTTCCATTTTTCACAAGGGCATTTTCTTGGGCCTTTTTTTTTTTTAAATAAGGGCATTAATCACATTGATAATTATTAAACCACCATTGATTAATCACATTTGAGGCCACTGCCTTCACTACCCATTTACCTTCCAGAGGCTCCACCTTGTAATACCATCTAAGTTTTTCAAAGCAAAATAGAAGAAGTTTTTTTTTTTTTTTCCTTTTTCTTTTTTTAGTAGAGAGGGCTATATTACTAGAAGCAGGGGATATGGAGTGGAAATCCTAGAGGTTAGGATTTCAACATTGAATTTGGAGAAGACACAAACATTCAGTCCATAGGAATTTTCTTCTCTAGAAATTTTGTCTGCCAGCACCTTGATCTTGTTTTGTGAATGCTTTTGCTTCTTTTGCCTTGTGGAACATTATGAACATACTCATTTAGAATATTCCATTTTAGATTATTCTATCATCTCAACTATTCTAAGCTATTAATTATCCCTTTATTGTGTTTGCTTCCCAGGGCTGTGGGTTTCCCTGTGTGTTTGACAATTTTGGATTATTGGCTCAACTTCAGTTGGCTTTTTCTCCTGGGGGTGGCTTGTTTATACTTAAAGTTGAGGAGGCACATTTATTGGGTACTTTTGTATAAGTCTTTGTTAGGGTTCTGTGATTTTCAGTGTTTCTGGACCTGTTTTAATGTTGATTTTCTTGGCTGCAAAAATTCTTGCACCATTTGAGTCATATGAATTCAGGTCACACACACAATACTTTTAAATCAGAAAAATGTGGAAGTAAACCATAGAGCTGTTCTGAAGAGCATTTGGCACTAATGGGAGCTTCAAAATTTTTATTTGGAAGGTGGGTAAGTTGCATTTGCAATTTGCATGGAAAACACAATACTTTTAGTAGATTTGCGTGTTTATTTGGAATAACTTGGGGATAGGCTGATGAAAATTTGATATGGTCTTTAAATTGTACTTAATAGTAAAAACAGTACTTTTACTTAGGATATGCATTTATTTGGAGTAGACTGGGAAGGACTGACAGAGATAAAAATGGGGCAAAAATTATCTCAAGTCTTCCTTTGTGGCTGGAGCTAAATATACAGCCTGTGATTATATAAAGGCACTCTTAGCCACAATGCCTCTCTGCAGAGGTGGGGGAAAGGGACTCTAGATGAACATCTCTTTTAAAATCTAGGCACCTGGGTTAAATTAAAAAATGTTAAAGAATGTTTAGATTTATCATGAATTACATGACAGTTGACTCCATCTAGTGTGACCTTGCTTAAATTTCAAAAAAAGAGCAAATCATTCAAAATATTTGTCTTCCAATTTAGTTTGATATGACCCTAAGCTTCAGCCTCACATAAGAAGAGGAAATTTAATTTGAAAACTAGAAAAAGATCTTTATTAACTTTGACTGAAAGAACGTTGATTATAGTCTTTCACCAACCAGTGGGACATCTGACGGCAAACCTTAGGGACTCCAGAGCTGTAGCAAATTAAGAGGAAAATGCTGCTGCTTCTGTGACAGTTTTCAGAGGTGTAAAACAATGCGAGGTCCAGGAGGACTTTGTCTTGATGTAAGGCATGGAACTCAGGGAGGTTTTAAAAATAAATGCATGAGGGGACCTCCTTGTTGGTAGTTTCATAATTAGCATAGGAAAAAACCCAAGTGCTCTGGCTTCAGCTTAGTAGAGAAGAGGAGGCTCTAAGTTTTTGAAAGCAAGATAGAAGAAGTTTTTTTTTTTTTTCCTTTTTCTTCTTTCAGTAGAGAGGGCTATATTACTAGAAGCAGGGGATACGGAGTGGGATCAGCATCTCACTGTGGTCATTGTATGTGCAAGTTCTTTGGAGATAAACAGCATGGCTTCTAGGCTTGCTTTGCTTAAGGTGGACAAAGAAGACAAGTTGCTTAAATTGTCTAGGCATCATTTCCCTCATCTGTAAAATGGGGAAATTTGAGCTGGTATAGGAAGCAGGTAGTCTTCATTAGAGTGTTGTATTACATCTTGGGGTCTGTGATGTTTCTACGGGAACTTGGTGCTGAAGTAGATGGATTTGGCTTGCATACATTTTCCTGAAGGGACAGGACACATAGCTTCCTTTGGATTTTTGAATTATTCAAAATTCCTTAAAGGTAAATAACCATCGCCTTAAAATTTCTACAAGAAGACAGGAGATTTGTGTACTCCATGAAGGAATACAAAATACAGTGGAGTTGAAGATGCAGGTCTCATTTTAACGAGGTGACTCTTGGAGCACATCCGAACCGTCAGTACATGTTGGGGTAGAAGGCATGTTCCCATGGTAACCACAGAGTCCTTCCAAAAAGATTTAGAAACGCATACCTAGAAGGACCACATTTAAATTAACCTTTAGCAAATTCCTAATTTGTCCAGTGGATTTGATGAGAGCTATAATCTTCCTAATTCCATGAGTATTTAGAGATCGAACCGAAGAGATAACTATTGGTTTTTGTTTCTACTTTCATTTTGCTGTAATTCCATGTTTTTGGTCAAGACATTTAGTTATTTTCTCTTGTATGTCCTTCACTAGAGGAGGTGTTCTCAATGACTTCTTAGCTTCGTTGTGTCACAGAGACCTGTAGTCTAACTTACAAGTGAGGTGGTTATTTAGGTTAATGTCGGTGTCTTAAAATTTGCTATTTGTTTTTCATTTGTTCTTTGAGAAATTCAGAATTAATGAGAGACATCTCTCGGTAATGCCAACATTTTCCACTCAAACTTGAAGTGTCAGCTGAGATTTACAGGTCTTAGAAAAAGTTGGTAGAGATCTTAGGAAAAGTTGGTAAATTGTGCTGTACTCTTTGAGTGGACCAGAGGAATTCCAGTACAATGCAAACATTCGTTCAAGGTGCAGAGTCAGTGGTCTTAGTTAAAGTAGTTTCATCCTCGTCTCCTTAGACAGGTATATTGCTCTCTCTACTTCCTGGCATAAATTCTGTACAGCTCTCAGAATGGTCTCCTCACATTCCTTTGCCCAAAGCTCTACCTGTAATTTTGTATATTATACTGTATTATTTTACCTCTTAGGATGGCTGTTCATGTTTATCTCTGTATTCCACCCATTCAAAAAATGTCTCCTTACAAAGTCTTCACTGACTAATCCAGTTTATAATGATGGCTTCCTGTTCGTATGTATATATAGTTTATATTTATAATATAATCTTTCATCTTATCTTTCTCTTTAAATTATAAGCAACTTAAGGAGAGGATATTTGCAGAGACTGATTAATGTTTAAATGCATTCCCTTTATTAGGCATATATCTAGAACATATTCTTTGCCTTGTAGTTAGGTGTGTCCATGAGACTGAGTTTTAGCCAAAGGAACAGAGGCAGAAGAGATGAACATTACTACCAGGTCTGATTTATTAAAATATTCTACACATGATCTTTCATGTTGTTTTCCTGTGTGCTGGCTGAATGCAGAAGACTGTGGGATTTGGGGGGCAGGTGGATCTGCAAGGTGGAAGGCTTGGCTTAGGTTGCTAACGTATTGTATGAAAATACTTTACCAACCAGGTTAGATGATGAGTAACTAGATTATCAACATATCATATATTAAGGCACCAGGATCTTGGGTTTTCTCTGTGACAGCAGTTGTGTTACTCTAACAAATACAGAGGTAAATCATATCATATTTCTTTGTTTTCTTCACAATACCCAGAACCATGTGGAGAGAGAGTCCATCAACACTGGATGCTTCCCCTAAAATTAGCTGGTCTTTACCTTTTGGAGCAAGAAGAGAACGGATGCTGTGTTCAGGTCTAAAGACTGGGAAGTAGGAAAAGACGGGACGTGTTAGCAGTGCAAGGCTCAGTCTGAATGTACACAGGGTATACCAAGCACTTCGATTTGGTCTTCTACTCTGATCAGTGGCCTCAAATAAACAATATTGTTATTGATTATTATATTAAATACATATAAGGAAAGGTAATGGTATTGATTATTGCATTAGATACATATGCAGAGTGGTGGCACTATTGATTTTTATATTAAACAAATATGACATGGGACAAAACTCATACCCCAGCCAGCCCAACTTAAAATGACTTAAGGATTTGAGCACAATTCTGGGTCAGGGACTTATTTTATGAGGAGTGTTTTAGAATATACAAGAATTTTCATCACCAAATTCTCATTAAAAAGAAAAGCCATTAGGGACACAAATGTATCTGTGTATAAACCCGCCTTAGAGATGGCAGCATTATTGTCAGCAGTGAAGACCTGTGGGAACTATCAAGTACCAAATGTTGCCAGAGCCTGGTAAAGATATGAGACCAATTAAAGAAATCAAACTGAGAGATGGAATTCAATTGCAAAGAGCAGGAACATTTTAATTATGTGTAAAATATAAGCAAGGTTACCTGTGATTAGAGACCGATGGTTTTGCATTTCTGAGTTTGACACAGTATTGGAGCAATCTCTCATCTATACATACTGTATATAATGGGGGAAAACTCAATAGATACATTTCAGTTTTTGACTGTGGAATGGGATGACATGGTTGTTATTAAGCTTGCATTTTTGAAGAATAGAAGGAAGAATAAAGTTCTTGATTTTAACCCGTATGTTTTCCAATATTAGATTAAAAGGATCTACAGGAGGAGTGAGAGCAATATAGGAAAAGGGTTTGGAATACTGTTTGTGGGAAGGCATTTCCCCATCATGGGGAGGGTGAAGGAAGAGCTAGAGGAAAAGGCCACGGGGAGATGGAATCCCAGTGGACAAGAATCTGAGGAATCCTGTTCTGTAGGGGAGGAGACACAAAAGAAAGTTCACATACTCAACACATGCTGAGTTGACGACACCATGGAAGCTGCTCTTGTCTTGCCTAGACCACTCTTCAACTTTGTTTGATTGGTTCTTATTATTCAGGTCTCAGCTCAGATCTTTGCTGACTACCTCATGTAATGTTGCTCTATCAGTCGTTGTCTTATTGAATTTTCTTCCTAGCACATACTGCTTTTAAGGTTTTCTGATTTATTCAGATGTTTGGTGTTCATCTTCCATGACAACAAGGATCTTATCTGACTTGCTCCTCACCATTCCCTCAACACCAGACTAGTGCCTAAAACAGAGGAGACATTCATTGAATGTCTCCTGAGGTCAGGCTGCTATGACAAAGTACCATAGACTGGGAAGCTTAAACAACAGACATTTATTTATCACAGTTCTGGAGGCTGGGAAGTTCAAGATCCAGGTGCTGGAAGGTTTCATGTCTGCTGAGGACCTGCTTCTGGGTTCATAAATGGCCATTTTCTGATTGTATCTTCATAGAGTAGAAAGATGGTGACAGAGCTCCCTGGAGTCTCTTTCATAAGGGGACTTATCCTATTCACAAGGGCTCCATCCTTTATGACTCCATAACCTCCCAAAGGCTATGTCTTCTAATACCATCATTTTAGGGGTTAGGATTTAATTTTGAGGGAGGACATGAATGTTTAGTCCATTGCAACAAATACTTGTGGAATAGATGGACCAGACACCTGTCCATCTTGAAAAAGAAGATGCCTCTGAGTCAAATAAGGTGAAAGAGAAACTTAAAAAGATACCTAAAAACTTTCTGTGACTAGGGTAAGGGACTTCAGGACATATTAATTAGTTATCTCATTTCAGATGTGCAAACACTGAAGACAGGTTAAAACGACAGCATTTCATACACAACAGCCAGAATCTTCTGACTCTGAAATTCTTGATTATTTTGTTGCCCATTTCATACCTTTCTCTCCTCAATATTTGTGAGGAGTAATATTTAGGAGGAAAATAAGTTGGCCATTTGGATAAAGCCCTTTACCTCCTCAGCAGATCCTCTGCTTTGTCTGTAGGTGACCTGACCCAAAAGAGTAGCAGGTGGTGAATTAATAGAGTGATTTGCACTTTTAAGGGTATGTGTGTACACAGTCTCCCTTATACTGGTCTGCGCTTCTTTATATTAAAATGTGTTTATATTTGAAGAAATGAAAGCTGAAATATTAGCCTGCTTTTGTCATGGTTGTAGTATAATCCACCATGAGAAATCATAATATAATTTCATTTTTCCCTTAGTTTAATGCTGCTAAAGAAGCCAGCTCTCAGTCTGAGGAAAGAAATCTACTTTGGAGCATACCTGCATGCAGATGGGCTGTGGAGGTAGCTTATCCTTTTACATAATAAGTTAGAGAGTTCTCTTTTTCAGCGGAATAGATGTATAGATTAATAAACCCAGACGAGGCCTATGGATACGTGGAATCAATGTAAGCCTGGTTAGAGATGACAAAGAGCTTCATGCTCGAGTGCTTCGCAGCCTAATTCAATAAAACAAAATGAAAGGCAAATGCTTGAGGAGCCGAGGAGAGGATCTTTATGAAAATATTAAAACTTCTGCACAAAGAAAGTCACATTCTTTTTGGAGCTTGATCCCAACGTTGCCAGGTAATGTATGGGCCTCTTTCGGAAGGCCGGCATCAAGGCTCTTTGTGATTTTCTTTTTCCTGTTTTTAACAAAGCAGCAAAAAGAAACCATTTTGCATGTAGAAACCTACTTTCTGGTCTTTAACTGGAAAGTAAAATGCTGACATAAAACTGGATTTTTTTCCCCTCCATCAATTTACAGCGCTAAAATATAAATCCAAACTGCAGCAGTGACAGCGTGGAAAGCTATTCATGGGTCCGCAGCCATCTCTGATTCCATCAATTTGTTTTCCAGTCTTTGTTGTGATTCTGTGTTTCTCATGGATCTCTGGAGACAGTCTCCTGCTTGAGGAAAGAATATCAATAGGCGGCGTGTCCTCCAGGAGGCTTCCCTGTGACAGTCACCCGGCTGCCACACATCAGATCTTCTATTTCTTTTAATGGTGGTGGTAAAACAACAAAAATTATTCATTTTGGGAAACATGAAAATCAACAAAGCAATAATGTCCGAGTGAGAGGAGAGTTTTGTTCCCTTTTTGTGCAGTGTGCTCAGAGGCATAAAGTAAGAATCAATTGGTCTCTTTTCTGGGATTTCATAAATCCGTAATTATATCCCATGCATTTAAAAACGAAGCCAAGAGCTAAGTAAATGTGAACAGAACTTGCCAAGGAGAGGTAGCACTCGGCAGTGAAATAAATACCAGACTTGCTCATGGGCCTGGTTTCTGAGCTGGGCCCTCCCAGGTGACAGGGGAGTCACCTTTGAAAAAAATCCCCTCATTTCCCTGAACCCTGTATTTCACATCCCTAAGGTGGGAATAACAATATCTGCTCTTCTAACCGCACAAGGCTGATGAAATATAACATGATATGTATACAAGTGTCCAGGGAAGGTTAGAGCCCTATGTGAATATGATACGGTATCAAATTGTTAGAGGAGATACAATTTCCTTTCATATTCACAGCATTCTCTAAGAGCTCTATCCAGAAAATCCTACCATGTTTGTTTTTAAGAAAGGAATTACTTTCAGTTTTCATCTTATATTCTAAAATATGTTTGTATATATGTAAATATTTATATTTTTCTGCTTTTTTTTCTCTCTGTCTCCTTCCACAACCCTTTCAGTTTCTCCTCCTACTCATCCTTGAACATTCAACTCAGTGTTACTTCCTTCGAGAAATTCCTCCCATCCTCGAGGCTGGATTGGTCCCCACCACCAATCCACGGATTTTTGCTTTTAATACCCTTGAGTTTATCTTGAATTACGTTTTCCACATGTTGTATGTTTATTTCTCTGTCTCTTCCCTAAGATTGTGAACATCTTGAGAATGGAAGTTGCATCTTAATCATTTTTGAATTCCCAAGGCCTGGTGCGGTGTTTGCTACATAGTAAGTGCTCAGTAAATTTTGTTAGTAAATGGCTATTTTTATCAGATACATATAAAAAATGGAAACGTTCCTATTTTAATGTGACTAGGGACTGGTTAGATTTATCCATTGCTATAATAAACTGAATTTTTCTTTAGAAATCACAGTCGTCACAATGGTTCCCCCCAAATGTGCACAGCCCAATACTGGAACCTATGAATATGTCATGTAGCAAAAGGGACTTTGCAGGTGTATTTAAGGCTACAGAGCTTAAACAGAGAGATCATTCCGGCTTATCTGGGTGGGCACAGTCTAATCACAAAAACCTTTCAAGACAACTTTCTCTGGCTGGAAGCAGAAGAAAGGCAGCAGCAGAAGCCCGAGGGATTCACAGTGTGAGAAGGACTCGGTGGGTGTTGCTGGCCCTGGGGTTTGGCAGCTGTGTGTGAAGAACAGAGAGGTTCTCAGCTGACAGTCTGCAAGGCAGCAGGAACCTCAGCTCCATATCCACCAGCACTGAGTTCGACAGCAGTGTGAATGAGCCTGAAAACAGATTCTTCCCCAGGGGTCTTCAGGTAAGAGCCCAGCTGGGCTGACACCTTCCTTTCTGCCTCAGGAGACTCACAGCAACCTGCCTCCCCACCCCCCACATCTACCTGGATGTCTGACCTACAGATAGGTGAGATAATACATTTGTGCTATTATATGTCACTGAGTTTGTGGTCATTGGTTGAGGCAGCATTAGAATACCCATGTAGGAATCAATTTACTAGTTCCCAAAGACCAGGTTTTGGAAACTTATCA
Source organism: Otolemur garnettii (assembly GCF_000181295.1). Classification (NCBI taxonomy): domain Eukaryota; kingdom Metazoa; phylum Chordata; class Mammalia; order Primates; family Galagidae; genus Otolemur; species Otolemur garnettii. The sequence goes on from NW_003852402.1 coordinate 22,113,393, forward strand.
TTAAGATGGAATAGTCTGAGTCTGCATCAGACCATGAAAATCCCCATGGAGGAGGCCTGCAAAGTCACCCAGGTTGGGGTCCCTGGAATGGTGACAGCAGCAGTGGTGGAATTGCAGGATCAGCTGGTACTGCCACACTAATCAAATCCATGTGGCTAGTTCCCAGACACCTGGGGATTTACTTATTTTTTTCCTGACTTGAAGCTGGTTATAGGTAAGATTTGGCAGGGCGAGGCAGAGCAGGAGAGGTGCTTAACATACATATAATATACATATACACAGTGCCTATGATGTGAAACATAATGGGAGTCCGTAAGTGACCTGCCTTTACCATTATCATCATCATCCACTGTTAATCCATTCACCTGCTGTGCCTCACCCTTCTCCACCACACTAGTGTGGAGTTTCTCTGGTTCAATGTTTATAGCATGGAAACCTCCAACCTTCTGCCAGAGTGGAGGCTGAGCAATCTCCTGGCTGAGTAGAGCTGGGAAGCTACATAGAGGACTTTCCAGCTCCTTAGCTTGACTTTTAACCCATCTTCTGGGTCTCTGTTGCTACCTCTCACCCCTTCAGAAGTACCTGGTGTCACCAATTCCCATGCCTGTCTGGAGTCCAGAAGCAAGGCGTGGGCAGGCTTTCTCGCCATTGGCTTTTCCTCCTGGAGGCACTTGGTCTCCAGCTTTCTGTACTAAGTTGGCCACTGCCACTTGTCCACCCTTCTGTGGTCTTGCATCTGTTGTGATGGTCCCCAACCTTTCTGGCACCAGGGACCTGTTTTATGGAAGATAATTTCTCTAAACTCCATGGTGTAGGGGAGTCTGACAGGAGGCAGGGCTCAGGCAGTGTTGTGAATGATGGGGAGTGGCTGTAAATACTGATGAAGCTTCGCTGGCTCACTCACCTCCTGCTGTGTGGCCTGGTTCCCAACTGGCCATAGAGCAATACCTGTTGGGGACCACAGATCTCTCGTGTTCTGTTTGTTCCCCCTTTGGAAGGTTTATAGCGAGTTTCATATCCTTTACCATTTGAGGAGAGAATGATATGACCTAATGTCTCCAATTGGTCATGCCAACCACTAGGCCGTTGGCCTTATTTCCTTGTCTGCAAAATGAGGGGTTATAGAGCATAAACTTTAAGGCATTTTCCTCCACTGAATCTCTTTGCTCCTGCATATGGCTTATATTTACTGTAATTCCCAGCTGATCACAGCCAGATTCCCTAGCCCTTATTTCACTCTCAGAATAGTAGTGATTATTTTTGCTTTTGTTGTTTTGAATCTCTTTGAGCAAGAGACCTGTGGTGTAGCAAATTATATCTTGTGTACAAATTAGAGTAAACTGAAAAACACAGGTGACTTTTGTTCCCTTCTGCATCACAAAGACCTTTTCAATACACCTGATTGATTGTAAAGCGAACTCCACAAGCAGATGTCAACTACTGGGACCCTGCTAATGGTAATTTGGGTGCTGTCATATTTATCATGCTGTGCTATTTGGCAAGCAAGTAGGAAGCCTTTAAACTTTTTGCTCTTTCCGGAAAAAAAAAATCCAGACAGAAGATGATACCAGAATTCAAATCAGAAAGACGTTTCCTTTCTATGGAGAGTCACAAAGAATGTCCTGATAAGTTAGTATAAGTCCTGTTCTGGTTAAGTTAGTTTAGGTTGGATATTTATTGCTTGAATCCAGGAAAGTCTTTGATTCGTGAAGGGCAGTGGAAATGGAGAAGGGGAGTGTTGGTTTTCTCTCTGGAGCTCCACAGCAGGGCTTGATGCTTTTGAACTTGTGTCCTCAGAGTTTCTCACTGTTTATTGTAGTCACTGCTGTTAATGACTAGCGCTTATGTGTGTGCTTTTGGTAGCCAGGAGAGAAACTTCCGCAAGATAATGACTAGTTTAAGGATGCTGGGTTATATGCTTGAAATAAAAAATAGCTTAGAATTTGATATAATTCCTTGTGTATGGTTCTTGTTTGTCTCAGTACCATTGGTATGGGGTTTGGGAAAGGAATCAAAGAAAGGGAGACATTAACCATGGTTATTTCTAACAGTTGGATGCAGAACGTTATTAAAGGTTTATAAAAAAAGAGATTGATGTATCTATAGTTGACAACTTTGGGTTAATCTGTGACTCACTCTGCTTAAATATCTTTTTATATTGATACACAGTATGTACATATTTTTGTGGTATATGTAATAATTTTATATATTCATATAATCAAGTCAGGGTTATTGAGATATCCTTCACCCTAAATATCTGTCTTTTCCTTACCTTAGGAACATGCAAATTATTCTCTTTTGAAATGTACAATTGATTCATGTTAACTGGAGTCCATTGATCTATTGAACACTAGGTCTTATTTCTTCTATATAATTATATATTTGTACCCATTAATCAAACTCTCTTCATCCTCTTCCCCCAACTGCCACCCTCTGGTAACTGCTAGTCTACTCACTATCTTCATGAGATTCACCCCTTTAGCTCCCACATACAAGTGAGAACTTGCAATATTTGTCTTTCTGTGTTTGCTTGGTTGTTTCATTTAACATAATGACCTCCAGTTTGATCCATGTTGCTACAAACTGACAAGATTTCATTCTTTTTCGTGGCTGAATACTATTCCTCTGTGTGTGTGTGTGTGTGTGTGTATCACGCTTTCTTTGTCCATTCATTCATTGATGGACATGTAGGTTGATTCCATATTTGGGCTATTGTGAACAGCACTACAATAAACATTGGAGTGCAGAGATCCCTTGGATATTTTGATTTCCTTTCTTTTGTATATACAGTATACCTATGTATTTGTCCATTTTGAATTGCTATGGAGGAATGCCTGAGGGTGGGTCCTTTCTAAAGAAAAGAGGTTTATTGGGCTCACAGTTCTGCAGGCTGTACAAGAAGCATGGCCCAGTATCTGTGTCTGGATAGAGCTTCAGGCAGCTTCCAATCCAGGTGGGAGGTGAAGGGGGAACAAGCATGTTGCATGGTGAGAGAGGGAGCAAGAGAGGGATGCAGAGGTTCCAGACTCTCTTAAACAACCATTTCTCATGTGAACTAATAAAGGAGAACTCATTGCCAGTGGGAAGGTACAAAGCCCTTCGTGAAGGATTCACCCTCAAGACCCAAATACCTCCTCCAACGTTGGGGATCAAATTTCGACAGTGAGATTTAGAAAGGACAAATAATCAAAACTACACCAACCCAGAAGTGGCGTTGCTGGATCATATGGTAGCTCTACTTTCAGTTTTTTTGAGGAAACTCCATACTTCTTTCCGCAGTGGGCGTACTAATTTGCATTCCCATCAGCAGTGGATGAAGGTTCCCCTTTCTTTACATCTTTGCCAGCATCAGCTTTTTTCTGCCTTTTTGATACAAGCCATTCTGACTAGGGTAAGATGATATCTTATGGTTTTGATTTACATTTCTATGATGTTAGTGATGTTGAACATTTTTTTCATATCCTTGTTGGTCATTTGTTATATCTGGTATTGAGAAATGTTTTTTCAGATATTTTGCTCATTTAAAAATCGGAGTATTTGGTATTTTTTGGTATTGAGTAGTTTGAGTTCCTTATATACTCATTCACCTTGTTAGATGGATAGTATGCAAACATTTTCTCTCATTCTGTAGACTGTCTCTTTATTTGTCAATTCTTGCCTTTTGTGTGCAGAAGCTTTTTAGCTTGATGTAATTCCATTTGTCCATTTCAAATTTTGTTGCCTGTGCTTTCGGGGTCTTACATAAAGAAATCGTTGCCAAGACCAATGTCCTGGAGTATTTCCCAGCATTTTCTTCTAGTAGTTTTATCATTTCAGGGCTTAGTTTGATTTGATTTTTGTGTATGGTGAGATATAGGGCTATAGTTTTATTCTTTTGCACATTGATATCCAGTTTCCCCAGCACCATTTATTGAAGGGACTGTCCTTTCTTCATTTTATATTTTTGGCACTTTTGTTGAAAATAGGTTGGCTATAAATGCATAGGTTTATATCTGTGTCCGCCATTCTGTTCCATTGGCTTACGCATCTATTTTTATGCCAGTACCAGGCTGATTTGCTTACTGCAGCTTTGTGGTATATTTAGAGGTCAGGCAGGGTAACACCTCCAGCTTTATGCTTTTTGTTTAAAATTATGTTGCTATTTGGGATCTTTTATGGTTCCATATAGATTTTAGAATTGTATTTTTCATTTCAGTGAAGAATATCATTGGTATTTTGACAGGGATTGCACTGAATATGTAAGTTGCTTTGATTAGTATCATCATTTTTAACAATATTAGTTTTTCCAATTCATTAATATGAAATACCTTTTCATTTTTTCATGTTCTTTTCAATTTCTTTCAGTGTTTTTTTTTTTTTATAAAAATAGTTTTTATTTCAAAATGTTAGGAGGTACAAATATTCTTGTTACAAGGATGAATTGTATGATGCTGAAGTCAGGGCTTGTTAGTGTGACCATAGCCAGAATAGTGTACGTTGTGCCAGAGGCGTAAGTTTTTTTTATCTCTTACCCTCGGAACACTCCCCTTCTTGGTGTCCAGTGTCCTGTCTACCACTTTGTGACCACATGTGCCCGTTGTTTAGCTCCTACTTACTACTGAGAACACATTCCTGAGATACTTCACTTAGGGATATTCTCCAGTGCCATCTAAGTTGCTGCAAATGACATTATTTCATGCCTTTTTATGACCGAGTAATGTTTTTTTGGTGTATTTGAGTTGGTTTTCCATTTTCTTCTGGATCTCATTGAGCTTCCTTACAATCCATATTTGGAGTTCCTTATCTGTTATTTCAGTCTTTCATTTTGATTAGTATCTGTTAATACAGAGCTGATATGTTCCTTTCTGGGTGCCTTTTTGCTCTGATTTTTCATAGTTAGTGAAATTTTGCAATGATTTCTTCTCAAAGGAGCAACTGCTTCTTTTTGTTTTTGGATTTTCTTTCTTTTCTTTTCTTTTTTTTTTTCTTTGCAGTTTTTGGCCATGGCTAGGCTTGAACCACCACTCCCAGTATATGGGGCCAGTGCCCTACTCCTTGAGCCACAGCTGCTGCCCCTGTTTTTGGATTTCCTTGTGTTTGGTAAAATACCCCTTTTACTCCTAAGGATGTTTAACATATGTTTGGTAAGAACCTTTGTCTTTACTTGCGGGTACTTTGATGGAGACCTAGGATTCTAATGGATACCTTTGTTATGGATATCCTTGTGAGGTGTTTTTCTCCATCAGTAGTCATTTTTATGCTGTAACAGTGGCATACCCTGTGTGTACGTAGATACCTATCTTTGTCAACAAGGGGAGATGGAGATCTTTGAAATCCTTTTTCCATAGCCCTGTGGTCTCCTTGTAGTATAAATTACGCTGAGATGCCTACTTTAATTTCTAAGTCGGTAGGTGGTGCTTATGGGTAAGATTCAGCCACACCCTGTATGATTGAATTAATAAATGCCATAGTGGAAGGTACAAGTTGTCCTCCCTGCCAGGCGGTGGCGCTTGCTGCGGTGTTTTCTAGGACCCTGTGACCAGCTCTAGCCAATCAGGAGAAGCACTTGGATGCTCTGGGTGGTAGGTGGAGCCCTGGAGCGCACAGGGGACACCTTATTCTCGGTAATAGCAGATGTGGGTGGAGAAGTGAGGCGGGGTGGCGCTGGGTCAGGGGAGCCTACTCCCAGGCTCTAGAAAGGCAGGTGTGAGAGCTGTCTAAGCAGTGGTCAAGGGTCAGCTTCCAGACCTCAGGGGAACACCCCCAGGGCAGGGCTAAAGCAGCCCTGCCTAGAAGTTTTGCCCTTCTCCCCCTTCCCTGTTCTGCAGGTCTCCTTCCAGTGTCAGGCGCCAGTGGAGCTCAGTAGCAGCGGTGCTGCAGGGAGGGAGCGTCCCTGCCCAGGACCCTGCCTAGGACTGAGAGCTCGGCTTTGGGGGGACTCCCTGAAAGTGCTGCGAGGCTCAGACCCCCCACTACACTGTCCCTTTAGCTCTGCCTGCCTGAGCTCCTTCACCTCCAGAGATAACTCCCACATCTCTCTCCGTGGCCCCAAGCAATGTGATCGAGTCCTGGGGATACAGGATCCGTCCTCTGGGACTGTCCTCTGATGCTCCAAGTTCAATCCCTGAGCATAGAACATGACTGTGGTTAGTGAGACGTGAGGTGCCACCTGCAAAGTAGCTTCTGGGGAGGTTATGTTGTTCGTGATGAAGGGCCTGGCAAAGGGCATTGTGCGTGGGTGTTATATGTGAAGCAGCTGTAGCCATGTGGAGGTTACTCATAGCTGAAATAATCCTAACCAGGATAGCAATAAAATAGATTTAATGCTTTAACTTTTGACTAAAACTTCTTTCTTCTATATTTTCTTCAAATGTGAGAGAAGTACAATAATAAAAATAAAACTAGGTAAAAGAATTGCAAATATTAAAGGATTCATAGAATGTCAGCGGTGAAAGGGATGCTAATAAATTATTCAAAGAAGAACCACTTTTTTTTGAGAAAGCTAGGCTGTGCTTCATACTGGATATAGCAAAGAACGAGACAGCCACTGTCTCTGTCTTTTGGAAAATAGAGTCTAGTGGGTCTTAGTATTTGGCCTATTTTTCTGATCACTCTGATAGGAACAACTTTGATATATCTCTGTGTTGGTATAATTATTCTTTGTCATTTACTTTTGAACACACAGGAGCTATCTGGAAAGTATCCAGCCGCACAGCTCTCCAGTTTTCTTACTGCGTGTCTGAATACTTCCTGGACAGCTGTTCAGGTCTGGTCTGCTCATTCTGCTCATCTCAGTACCTGAAGGTTTTGCCTATTCAAGGAACTGAATTTGTGCACAATGGTTGGAGGGAGCTAAATTTCTTTGCAAAATAGGGCGAGAAGAATTTAAAATGACCTGGATAATCTGGGTACATGTGTTACATGCATGCGTGTGTGTGTGTGTGTCTGTGTGTGTTTGTGTCTATATGTAAGAGAGAGAGAAAGAGAGAAAGACAGGAGGAGAAAGAGAAAAACAGCACAATGGTCAGAGACTGGGGGCTAGAGAAGGAAGACCAGTGAGAAATCCCTCACTGGTAACAGTGGTGGCCAAAAGGACTTCCAAGATGAGACGACTGATACATAGTTTTAAGTTCTTTGCTGTGTCATGTAGAAATGGTATTTTTTGGCAGTGACCTAGAAAACTTCAGCTTTGTTCCCTTGTTGCTTGAGTGGGGAGACAGGTAGATAAAGGGTTGACCTCAAGACTCAGAGCGCAGAACAAGAATTCAGTGGTGGCAGGAAATGGGAAAGAATGCCACAGAAGCAGGCAAATACATCCCATTCCCTCATCTTTCTCTCCTTGGGAATTTTGCAGAAATCTTGAAGAGGGCTCTGGGCTTTCCACCAGATACAGAATAGGACTTCACCTCTATAACTGATAACTTCAGGGACATCTAGGTACTCTACCCCGGAATGTAGGAATCATCATAATAGTAATTATTCAATTATTGGGTCATCGCCTTCCCCTCTAGACAGTAAGCTTCTTGAGACAGGGCTGTGTCTGTTCAGATTGGTTAGTACTTAAAAATAAGTATCCAACTAATATTTATTAAGTAGTTCCCTCCTGACAAGGTAAGGCTATCATTTAAATATTCATAGTGTTTTCCCTTCTCTACTTGCTAAGGAGAAGCACACTACCCACTGGCCTCTCTCTCTTTCTCTCTCTCTCGTTATGTTTTGCCAGGGAGGCTCCCAAGTCAATGATGTATGATTGATTGTGGGTGATGGGGACCTGGAGAAGTTGGGAGAGGTTTCATATTTACACTGGAAATATTAGAGAGCTGCACACAAGTGAAAGGTAACAGATACAGATGCAGGCAAGGGAGATAGAGAAGAAATCTTGTGCAAGCTGAGTTTCAGAGATTTGGGCACTTCAGAGGGAGAGGAGAGGTATTGGGGGCAGGTGTAATGCATATGATTGCACACACACAAATTATTTATGTAGGTAGAAAGTAGCAGAAAAAAGTTGGTTTCAATACATTTTCCTGTGTGTTGTGAATGAGATATCTTTGGGCAATTTTTGGTAGATTTCGATAAAGATTTAAATTGCTTCTTGGTTATTTTTGACTGTATTTCTTTGAATGAGACTGTAGGCAGAGGCTAACTTCTAGGTGAAAAAAAAAAGGCCAGCCTGGGTTTATTTGGGTTACAACAGTGTATAGTAAACTGAATTTCACACTTTGATATCCTACACTATGCCCCCAAACCCTTTCTGGGGACAGCAAATACTTGTTACAAAGAGCTGAAATAGCAGTATTCTAAAGTTACGTGCTATCAAATCTGACAGCTTCTACTATGGAAAGAATTAAGACTAAACTGAGGTATATTTTAGATTTTGTTCTTTTTCTTTAGTAGATTTAAAGAATGTTTTAGAAAATGCAGTATAAGGAAGGACCTTGGAATTATTTCATAAATAGGCATAGGGGTCACTTAGACTGATCTTATTGTTCATTGGAGTTAATCTATGGGAAACAAGACACTCCTTGTTACTAACCAGATTCTTCCAAGGATCTTAAAATACTTAAATTCAAATTTCTTTTTTTCAGACCCCAAGGCTCACAGAAAAGTCATACATTAGGCCAAAGTCTAAGTTATGCCTCCCTGCTGGAACTCAGTAAAACAAAGGCATTTCTCCTTGTTCATAAAACATCCCTGTTTCAGTTGAATTAACTCACTTCAAACTAAGTGGAATCTCAGATGACAGGTTTCATTTCAAAGAGGTAACTTTTATTTTGGTGACAGGGAGAGAAGGTTCTTATATCATCTGGTGATAGATGGGGGCTCTGGAAAGAGGCAGGGGTCCCAGAGTTCTTCAAATGTTAGGTAGCTCAGTGGTAAGTTCAGGGGAGCACTGCTGTGTCCTTAAAGAGGCTGCCCCAGAGGCCTCCAGAGACCCGAATGTCTCATTCAATGAACTACGTGATACAAATGGTGGCTAGTTCTGTGGGACCTCTGGTTGTCTATTCCTATTCCTCACCTGGTCCATTTCTGTCTCCTTACTCCTGCACTTCCAGGAGGCTTTATTTTTGCTTTTGGAGGCATTTAAAAAACCCTATGCCTGTCCAAAGCACACACTCTGCTATCATTTACAATAGTCACATCATGAATGTCTAAGAATGGCCCAACAGGTGATGTGATCCGGGAAGCTTCCAGACCCTACTGTCCTCGCTGGGCTAGCTGAGGTGTTGCGTGTCCAGCAGATGAGCTGTGGGCTCTGAAGACAGTGTTGTTAGGTTATTCAGAAGAACAAAACCACAGCAAACCACCTGGAACCACTGTCGTCTAGAAGAAGTTCACTGTGAACCAGCCGGTCCCTGCCCTGCCTTGTTATTGTTGGTCTAAAAGAAAAGAAAGGAAGAGCCTGTCATTCTGAGATGATGGTCTAATAGGGGAGGCTGTTTGGGGGTATGAAAGATAAGAGGAAAAAACAGAGAAACTAATATACATAGAAAGCCCTTGGAGAAGAGTTTAGAGCACCATGGTGGGAGGTTGTTGGCTGAAAAGTTGATGATGTGGTCTGGGTTTGAGGCTTTAGCATGAAGCCGAGGCAAAGCTTCATCACACAGTCTCCAAACTTTGCACCCATGGGAATAAGGGTGCTTGGGTTTATGGGCTCCTGTGAGACAGGCAGGGGTGTGGGGAAATGGATTGCTCAAATAAGTGCCTCTTGTCAAAGGTTCAGAAGAAAAGGCTCAGATTTTTCCTCTGAAGAATCTGGAGTTGTTTCAGAAGTTGCTTTAACCTAGAAGCCTTTTCCTAAACTCAGAATTATGGTATATATGCGTGTGTGTGTGTGTGTGTGTGTGTGCGCATTCACACACAAGCCCTTCTCTTATTTGTTATTTGTTTTCCTTTTGCTCAAGAAGGGGAGAAAAATACCAAGGAGGTGGGATAAATAAAATGGGATTATTTTAAAATGCATTTCCCTACCGTATTCTACAGGGGACTGGGGAGGATTATGTGCAGCTTTCATGAAATGTCTTGTTCCTCTCTGGGAAAGGAACTGTAAATGTCAAGTCATCAGTCTCTATGATAATAGCTCACACAGGTACAGTTAGACCCAGCGGGGAGAGAAGAGCACGGCTGGCCCACGGACAAGCGTCACCTGCAGTTACCAAAACCAAGGCCCTGGTAGGCTGGTGTAGCCAACAGATGGAGTGGGTGACAACAGTGGGAATTGGGGGAGCAAGTGACACCCCAGAGAGACAAACCTCCCTGCAGGGACTACATCAAGCAGAAGTAGCAGGCTTAGAAGGGGCAGCCTCTCACTGCTCAGAACCGAACTCCAGGTGCCTCTAATGCGCTTGGTGTTAACAGAACTTCTCAAACCCTGATGTACATGCCAGCCACCTGCAGATCTTGTTAAAATGAAGTTTCTGATTCAGTAAGTCTGGGGATAGGGCTCCCCAGGTGATGATGCTCCCTCTGGCTTGAGTACTGTGCTCTAATTAGCAAGGTGTTAAGAGAATCTCAGGTCGCAAGTATACTCATAGGTAGCACAGCTTCAATAGGAAGGAGAAACAAATTATGTACCAAGATACACAAACACGTTCAGCTCTCACTTAACCTCACTAGTGTTAGGAGGAAATTGTCCAGATAACTTCTCACTCTTTTGGATTTAGAATATGTTTTATGACTTAAAATATTCTTTCTACAGCTGACAGCTGATGTTGAGCTGTTCAGGTCCAGGATAAGATGGCTTAGCAAGTCCTGAGCATGCACCAGCTGAAGGGAGGACCTGCTGAGTGGTGGGGGAGGGGCGCTTGGCACGTGCATTGGCCAAACACCATCGGTTGATATAAAGTGCACAGCCCACCCATGCATAGTTGGGAGCTACCATTGCACTGATGCTTCTCCTCTGGACAGGCTAGAGAGCAAGAAGTTAACACAGGACTCTTAAGGTCCCTTTCTTTGCCTAAGGAAGGAAATTGAGTTGGTAGGAGGAAATGGCAAATAACAGCAAGAGAATGAAAGATGAGAGATTGTTTGAGTTTTTCTTCTTATTTTTTTTGGGGGGGGAAGAGAAAAATAAACTCCATAGGAAGAAAAATAGAGCGAGAAGACAATTGTTAAAAAAGAAAAAGGAGAAAGAAAAGAGATGAGTGATGGAGAGAGAAAGGAAATCTCCTTGGTAGATCAAACAGATTTGCCAAATATATTACATTCATTAAGATTTTTCTCTGCTTATAATGTGTGCTTTTCGGAGGCTTTTCTTAGCATTAACGGACGCCCTGGGAGAGGAGAAAGTTGGCAGAGAGAAGCCTGGCAAATATATAAATAAGCTTTGGAGGTTTCAAAAGTTTCATTCCCCACAACAGAACGTTCTCCAAGCTGGGCAAACTTTTTCTTACTTAAACAAATGCTTTGAAAGACAAAGATTTCATATCGTCAGTGGAACATTCAGGCTAATAATTGCCTCTGTTCTTTCTTCCTTGAAGTCTCAACAGCCAGCAGATTTATGGTTCACTTTCGGCAATAAGCTCCTTCAAATAAATATCACTTTCCTCGGCTGCAAATTGAGTTTCCGCAAACACACAGAGATGGGCTTCACTAACAGGAACCAAGTTTTCTTGGTGTATATGTATATATGATTATAAAATAGTGGGTTCTCTTCCCTCTCCTTCTTTGGGAAGATTAACTTGAAAACTTTATTAAAAGTAGCCATTTTTAACCAGTTTGATGAAAACATTTCAAATTGTATATAAAACCAGCACATTGTACCCCATGATTGCATTAATGTTCACAGCTATGATTTAATAAAACAAACAAAAAATGTAGCCATTTTTATTTAGTTTCTCAATTTCAGATTGATATAAGGGTACTGTGGGTCACTATGAAAATTCTGAGACAGACTGTGTTATGGTCCATTATTTCACTCCCAAGAAACACAGTGGGCGTTGTCCTTTCTGATTCACCTGTGTAAATTTCAACTTGTTCTCCTTATGGGTGTTGCTGGGAGGACTTCGTTTATTTCCGCCCACTTGGATTTTCTATTTCTGGATATTCGTGTATCTCAAAATTTTTATAATGACCCATATACACGATTAGGTTACATTGTTTGCATTTGTAAGGTAAAGTCCAAGTTTTAGTTGTTTCTGTCACTCAAATGCATGAGTGTGCCATATACTCATGCAGTTCCCCTTGGGTGGAAACTAGCTGAACCTTGTCCCCTTCTTGAATTTGAGTTTTTCTCTCAAGTGAGCATGTAGTTGTTAATGTATTGGTTTTAACTTAGTAGTCAGCACATGTAATCTTGTTTTTCCATTCCTGTGGTACTTAGAAGAGTGTTCTCCAAGTCCATCCAAGTTGTTACAGATGATTCAACATCTCCATCATTTTTTATGGCTGAATTGTATTCCACAGTGTACATATAACACAGTTTATTAATCCATTTGTGTGTTGAAGGGCATTTGGTTTTTTCCCACATATTTGCATTTGTGAATTGTGCTGCTATAAACATTTAAGTGCAAATGTCCTCAAGGAGTAGGGCGCTGGCCCTATACACTAGTGGTGGTGGGGTCAAGCCCGGCCCTAGTCAAAACTGCAAAAAATAAATAAATAAATAAAAAATAGTTGATTTGCTACCAGAGAGATTTTGTAGGCACTTTCATTGAGGGAACAAAAGGTGGAGGTGAGAAAGAAACAGAAAGCTGTTTGACCATTTTCTTAGGTTTATAGACCATGGGCATTTTATATGATCTAAAGTTGAGGACTTGAAACTAGTTTTCTTTGTAGTTGGTGGAAGATAACTCTAAAATTCTTAAAGCAATATAAATGATGTAAATGAATGTGGACATTAGAATTAATTGAGGGCTGTTGACCCCAAGTGTTGGGATTGAGACATTTTTAGAGCAACCACCAGGTATCTATTAGAGCTGTTCAACTGTAGTGGCAACTCAATGAATATTGTTGAGTTTTTTAAATATACCAGGTGGTAGGGTTGCCAAGAATATGAGACATTATATTATTTGAGAAAAAGATAGAGGAAACATAATGAACTATGGGAATACAAAAAAATGCCTGATCTGGGATATGGCAGGTCCCTGAAGAGACCTGCTTCTCTCTGGGAGATGGCAGTCACCGACAGGCTCTTGTCTGCAAGTGTTGAGCAGGGTAGAAGGCAACTAGGCCTCTTTGAATAGCCCTCAGACTCCCATTTCTTTGGTCTGATCCCATGACACTATTCTAAATTCTGTCTGGATTCCATTCTCTGCCCTTCCTTGACCTTTGTGTGTTGACTGCCCTAATGATCCTTTATGGAACATTTAGTAGGTGCCAGGCTAACTCTTTTTTTTTTAATGCATTATTTTCCTGATGTAGGTATTTTTGCACACTATAGATAAGGAAACTGAGGTTTACAAAATGGCAAATAACTTTCCTAAGGGCATATACACTAATAAATGGTAGAGCATGGATTAAAACTCAAGTCTGTCTGACTCCAAAGCTGTAATTTACACCACTATGACAACAACAACAGCAGCAGCAGTTAACATGTCTGAGACACTTAACTACATGCACATAATTCCTATTGTTATTTAATTCATTTAACCCTCAAGTGAGTCCTATGAAGGTTCTTATTAATAATAAGGGTTCTTATCTAATTAATAATAACCAGGGTTACTATTATTTTGGAAATGGGGACATTAATGGTCAGAGATGTGACTCACTTGTCCAAGGTCAGATAGTGAGGAAGGCAGTCTAGACCCACACTCAGGTTGGCTGACTCAAGAGCCTTCACTCTCGCCCAGCCTCCCTTCTATGGCGAGACCCTACATTGATGCATGTCTCTCTGCAGGTTCTGGACACAGACTTTGGCTCTTCTGTTTGAACTTTCCAAATGCCCTGCTTCCTTTGGCATTGCTACACCCATCATCATGTCCCGGCTTTCTCATCTACGTGCCCCTTTCTGTTCCTTCACTTTTCCAAATATTTATTCAGCACCTTTTGTGCTGTACTGGGTAAACAGGAGGTGTGGGTAGATGCCCAGAAGTATTTATTTAGAGAAATAACGGACCCTGCTCTGACCCTGGTACAAGCAGGAAGACAGACAAGTCAGTAAAGAATTCTGCAGCCAGCCCTGCCGTGGAAGAAGGTGTGAGCACCCAGGTAACTTCAGCGCTGGGGAGGCTGGCCCCAAGGAAGCTGAGGGCACTCTTTGGAAGAGACTATATTTGAAAAGAATCTTGAAAAAAAAAAAAAAGGAAAAGAAAAAGATTCACAAGGAGTTCACAAGGCAAAGGAGGAGGAAAGGCATTTCACCTAAAGAGAATAGCAGATTTCAATTCAAGTCTGTTTTTAACCTTCTCACATGCAGAGTTGGAAGAATTGGAACTTCTTTGTGCATTGGGGATCAACTATGCATAAAAATCTGCATAATAATAATAGTAACATTTATTAAGAGCCTTCAACAGGCTAGGCGGATATCTGAGATGCTATACCTAGTGTAATCCTTATGCCCACGCTATGCCGTATATGTGTTATTATTTCCAGGTTCCATGTAAGTTACAGCAGGCTTAGGAGAAGAGAAGCTTCCTCTTCTAGTTTGTTTTGCTTCCAAGACAGGGGACAGAGTTATTTCTAAAGCACTGTCCACAGACCATTTCCATCAGAACTATGAGGGGTTTGTTTATACAATATAGACGCAAAGCTTAGGACAATAGAACTGGATTATTCCTACAACCCCCCAGGAGATTTAGGAGCACCCCAAACACTGATCTACCCCCTAGCTGGTGAGCATTGAACATGTGGGACAAGTTTGTTCTCAGTTCATACATTTTGTGACATCATTGGCTATTGGCTAAAAGAATCAGACTAGACAGTTCAAGAGGGGCTGATATTCCTCCAGGAGGGGAAGCTTTTATTTCCCACTTTAGCTTTACATATATGTTCTAAGAAGATATTATTTTTTCCCCATAAGATTGTAAGTCTTGCAACAAATCTTTTCAGAAATGAGACCTCCCTTTTCAACTAACACTAAGGATGTGTTCATCTTTTAGTAAGACAGATGGCTCATGGAATGATCTGGTAATGATTTTTCTCTTCAGCCTGCATCTGGTGCTGGTGGTTGTATCAAAGGGGTTTTATTCGTCATGGTTGATTGGAATGCTCTAGCACAAAAGGTACTTTCTGTTCACTTTTTATGGGAGACAGACCACGGAGTGGAGATTACAGAAGAGAAGAAAGCCTGGCTCTCCACCGGTAGAGAGCGGCAGTGGTCCTCTCGGACGGAATTAGTTTTCTCTTGTCTTAAATGAACTAGAGGTTAAGGACTTGGTGATCATGTGGCAGCAAAGATGGGTTAAATGAGTGTACAGTTCAGTAGCATTATGTACCATGTATCTGTGTTTTAAAAAGGTCAGGTATTCACTTACGTTGTTACCACAATAATAAAAAAAAAGTAAAAAACAATAAGATCAGCTAAATGAGTCAAATCTTTATTTTCTCTTAGTTCATGATAGCTGAGCCCTCAACTGTGCCAAACTCTTATAACATGAACCTTTAGTGTAAGTGAAGAGTTAGGATGTGATGTAAACGCACAAGGGATTAACAAGGGATTGTTAAATTCTCTACATCCCCCCTTTTCCCAAAGCACTGTGTAGAAACAGGTGCATGACATGGGCTTTTTGATGACTATTTCAGTGCAGCTATCACTCGTGCATTCAGGCTTCCAGTAACCATTCACAGCAGAACAAGATCTTAATTCCTAACAGGTTTGCATGTATTCAAAGACCGACTTCAAATTTAATTTATACAGGTTGGAGAGATTTGGAGGAACAAAGAATATGATGCCAAATGTAAGAATAAGCTTTATTTGTAAACACGCATCCATCTGTTTAGTACTGACTATAAAACCACAGTGAGATTAAACAATAATAGATGAGTGAAATAGCGCCTTGAATTCACATTCTGCCTAGCATGTGATCAAATAAGCACAATCTGCTTGGCAGGATTGTTTTCGGGTTTAAATGCTGTACCTAGGGTGGGAGGGCTTTGAAAGTGTAGCTGGGCAGTTTATTGTTAGGGCTAGAGAGAGACCGAAGAAAATATTATGCAAAGATAAGGTACTCATGCAAAAACTACTTCTTTCATGAGTATCCATTGTGTAGTCTGTGTAGGAAGATAATGTAGGAAGCACATAGGCATAGTTTCAACCATATGGGAATCTATAATCTTCCAAAGAGAGGAGATTAAGGATTTTAATAAGGTTTGATAATTTCTGTGATGGGATAGAGTGCTAATGCTGTATAATAAACTGCCTCCACATTCAGTGGCTTGACACAGGAATCATTTGTAATTTCTCAGGCCTCTGCAGGTTGGCTGACCAAGGCTAAGCAGCTCTGCAGATCTTTTCTAGACTGGCTCATGTGTCCATGGGTTACCTGGGGAACAGCTGATCTGGTTGGGGCTTGGCTGGTGAAGCTCTCTGGGCGGCTTGACTCTAGGTGTCTCCCACCTTCCTTCTGGGGAGCAGGCTAGCCCAAGCATGTCTTGCCGGCTTGGCAGAAGCAGGGAAGGCGAGAGGAAATGTACGGTACCTCTGAAGGCCTAGCCTCAGAACTGGTACATTGTTACTTCTGCCTTACTCTATTGGCTAAAGACAATCACATGGCTGAACTGAAATTTAAAAGCTGGAGAAATATTTTCTAACCCACAAGTGGGAGAAAGTACGAATACAGTGGAGGATGACAAATTGGGGAGAGTGGTGCAGCCTCTCTCCTGGGAGCTTGCATCCCTAATAAGGCCGAAAGGACGAAGAGGACTTCTCCAGATCAAAGCGGGTGGTGGCATAGGTGGGGGAGGAAGTGTTCCAAGCAGGAGAAGCAGCAAGTGGGCACTTCTAAGGGCATGACGGGTTTGAGGACTGAAAGAGATCCAGGCTGGATGGACAGGAAGGAAAGAGTGGTGGAAACAGTGGAGGGTTCAGCCATCAGGAAGAGCCTTATCTTCAGAGTTTCTCATGAGGGCCATTAAGAGCCATTGAGAGTTTTGATATCATAGTTATTATTTGCTAAACTGCGCTGACTTCATGGTCTAGACTTAAGGGAGAATGTCGTCGTTCCGGTTTGCAGTTGCACAGGCAACGAAGTGCTCCTTCCTCCACCTTTGGTTCGAGCTTTGCACTATTTGTCCAGCGTATTCTTGTTCTCTTGGGCTCGCTGATTAATGTCTCTGCACAATCCCATTTTGACCTTTAGTAATTAGTGCAAATATTTTAAGTTCAGCATATTAATTCCTCTTGCAGGAAAAGCATTTTCTTTGAGAACCATCATAAATCATTAAAAAAATTAATTGGCCAGCGAGAGGAGAGGCCATGGAGGAGCAAACACTGGCAGTCTATCTCGTTATAGGCTAAAGCTCTACATGTTGGGAGCAGTTTCTGACCTGCTCAGACCTTTGACCCGTTCAAAGCTAAGAACTGTCTTTCTTCTCTCATTCCTCAGGGTCTTTCATCCTTGAAAGTATTTTAAGGAGTTATCATGGCAGAGCTAGAAGAACCGGATTTTACTTCCAACTCTGCTACTTACTGCTTGGGTGACCTTGGGCAACTGATTTTATTTCCTGCTGGGCTTCTCTCTCTCTCTCTCTCTCTATATATATATATATATATATTGTCAAAAAGTGGGTGTAAATGCTCCCCCATGTTCTTTTCAGTTCTTAAAATTCTATGAGTTTTAGATTATGCTCTGAATGGAATGATAACTCCACAAGTAGAGATTTGCAGTTTTGAGTTCCAGAGACTGCCTGAAGTACCCTTTGCTATTCTCCAAAGTCAAGAGTCGGGAAGATTCATTAAAGATGAAGCAGAAGGAAGTCAGGAAAAGGACATTTGCATGCATGTAGGCAATAAATGAACTTCTTATGAGTTAAGACATCTGCCAAGAGGCATTAGTGAGACCGGCAGTGGCTGCCTGATCACCTGTGTGCCGAGCAGGGGCAGGGTTACATAACGCCATGTGAGCTCGAATTACACTCAGGATCCTGTGGTTTTTATTTATTTAGTTGGTTTACTTTTCTGGTGAGTATCTTTTACTTTAACTCTTGAGATTCATGGCTTCAGATACAATGATATCAGAATATTTTCTAGGTCCAACGATTCTTTGCACAGCCAGGGAAGCACCCCACCTTCCAGCCTGTCAGGGGGGCCAAGAACCATGCGTGTAGGGAACCAGAGCATGAGTCAAATTCAATTTCAGAATTTAAGTTTACTTTGAGGCTGAACTCACTTGGTCTCCTGGACAGCAGCGGGCTCAGGAGTCCCTCAGCCCGGTACTTGATGTGTTTGTAATTGTTGTTTACTCACCGTCCTTAGGCACAGGGATTTTCTCAGAACTGAGTATGAAAGGGAAGCAGAACCCCACTTCTCTGTTGTCTTTCCAGCCTCCCCGGGACCCTGATCGCAGCATCTACAACTCACATAGTTAGAATTTCCCAGAGCAACACAAGCCCTCAATCCCAAAGATAAATCTCAAGCATTCTAAAGGTATCCCAGCACTTTAAAAGCCAAGTTAGTTATTTCCCAGGGAAAGGTTTGGCTGGTGGTGATTATAGAAATAAATCTGCACTTCATTTTTAGCCCAGTGGCCCATTACAGCTTGTTTCGGAGTCTAAGCTCCCAAGAATAACGAGAGTCATTTTATGGGAATGAGAGATTATAAATCACCGACTTTGTCAGTTCAGCGTTTCCTCCAGCATTCTTTTCTCTGAGAGTTGTGCATTCAAGCGACCCCAGAGACCACCTTTTTGAGAAGCCTCACCTGTTCTTTGTTTGGTTTTGACGGAAGCCTCCAGTCTGTCCTGGCTGCCTCCCAGGGCCACCTGTTAGTCCCATGTGGAGAGGTGATTGAGAAAATGTTCATTTTTAATGCACACATAATTTCAGAAGGTTTGACTCTGGGTTCTTAAGTATGTTTTGCTTCTATACTTCTCAAAAGCAGAACATTGCTTTCAACTGCAAACCCCAGGTAAACAAAAGAGTTTTTAAAAAATGCATTCCTCCGACCAAGGAAGAGTGTGTTCGAGGGTCTCTTTCACTCAACACCGTGGAGAAGATGACAGTTAAAGTGGCAAATAGAAACTGCTGAGGATCTGGGAAGTGCTCAGGAGACGGAGTGGCTCCTGTGGGTTTGTGGTCTCCAAGCTGGGTGCTTAGAGAAAGAAAAAAAAATGGAACTTCTATTCCCACTTTTATCTGTTTAAATGTACACACCGCATTAGGTAGCACTGTATGTATAGTATTTATTGATGTATATGGTGTGTGCATTAAATTGTCTTTACCCATAGGGTGCATGATCAGAAAAGTTTGGAGACAAATTAATTAGTGCTGACTAATCTTTGGGAGAACTAGTTAAGATTTGCTCTTGAATGCAATGCCTCATTTTAGCCATTTGTTTGAGTTTTTTAGTCCTAAATATTATTTTACCAGCCAAACACACTGAAAAGCTTTGCAGAGGCAGAAGAGAGGGTGAGGGAGGGAGGTGGAGAGAAGGGGTAGAGAAGGTGGAGTGGTGAGGGGCAGGTGGCAAGGAGTCTGACCTCTACTTTCCCTGTCAGCCTTGAGACTCAGGGACCCAGGTTTTATCTCCTTGTGCCAGATGTCACTGGGTGCTGGTGTTGAAGGGCTGTGAGATAGCCCAAAGGTATTAATTACATGCTCTTCAAAAACCTATGGGCAGGGTTAAGTTGCAAACTACTATTAGCTCCTGAAAAATTGAGAGTTGGCTACAAAAAGCAAGGCAAAGATGACAATTATTAATGAATAATCCCTTAATACAAGGCAGTTGCTAAAGTGATAAACACATCAATGAGACTACTTTAAAAACAGTCCACGGGCACATTCATCAGCCTGAAAGCTCTGCCTGCCTTGGCTCCCTCCATGCTGGTCACATGTCAGGGTGGGGAGGGCTGTCTCTTCGTGGATTTCCTGAAATATAAACTAAGGAAGTGTTTGCCATCTCAATTTGTCTTAGCATATCAAAGAGGCATAACGAGTTGGAATTATTATTATTGCTTTTTGATTCCTCTATTCTGCTCTTGATTTACATACCAAACAAATTAAACTGAGTGTTGCGAGGTGAAATTAGCATTCTTCCGTGGTTACCAATAGGAGGCAAGTGTTGGATGAGTCATTTTAAAGATTTGACTGGTGCTGAAATGAGCATGTATTAATATGGCAGGAATAGGGGATAAGTGTATTATACCATTGGGACACTATGACAATTCATTTATCACCATTTATGAACTATGGGTGCATACACTGTCACAAATGAAGATGGATGTATTATCCCTTGAGGTCCCCTGATGCACAGACGCGATGTGTGTGGGCATATGTGATTTTAATATATATTAACTTGCAAATAACTCTGTGATGCACGCAAGTCATTGCAAGGGACAGGAGGGAGCTGCTTATTAGTCAATACACAGCGTAGATTTAAGAGACCCAGCTGGAATTGTAGGCTGGCTGATCAAGGCAGTACTCATAAACCTATTACACCTTCATTTAAAAAAAATATTGTGTCCAATAAGGAGACTAAAATAAAGAAATACTATGTGTTTAAAGTAAGACAAAACCTGTGGCTTGAGAAACCTCAGTAGCTATCTTAGTCTTAGAAATGGTGCAGTCCAGTAGACGATGTAATATAAACCCTCATAAGAGAAAAACTCAAATCAATTCAAGGTGGGGGGTGGGGATGAAGGAGGAGGGAGGGAAGATGGGAGGTTATGGTGTATGGCACACCTCTTGGGGGTGGGACTTAATAAGAGGGACTTCACCTAAGAAATACAAATAGTGCAACCTAATACTTTGTACCCTTAATGAACCTGAAAGAAAAGAAAAGAAATGGTGCAATCCTTGGGATTGTGTTTGAAGAGCCAGATAATCTTTGCAGAGGGGAAGTTGCTTTATTCCAACTATGCTGTCTCTGATCTATTTGAGGCTTCGGTCATTTGGGCCCATACTTATCTACCATTTGGAATTCCCACTTGGAACTAAGCCTTGCTGAGATATCAGTCTGGAAAGAAGTTACTTCCATGGCTGTCCTCAGTGTGGATCCTCAGGGAATGGTTGTGACATGTAAACAGGGTCCACTTATTTTAATTTTTCTTTTGATTCCTGGAGAGGTTCTGGCATTAGGAACTTTCTGGGGAAGACAAAAGGACTTCCTGAGAATGACCAACTTACATTCAGTGAGAGTGACTGCACAGCCTAGTGTGTTATCGTGATAGAGCTATAAGATTATCAAGAGAATACTTTGTTGTAGTAAAAAATATCAGGCACCCACTGTGTTCTAGGTGTTCTCTTAAGGGCTTGATTCTTTTATCTCTTGTAAACCCCGATCCTGTGAGGAAGCTAAAGTTATTATTCCTGTCTTGTAGATGAAGTTTATAGAGATAAATTTACTTCGTCAAGGTAATTCAGTGTTCTCTCTGACTCCAGAATAGAGGATGTTCTGATGGCTTCCTCTGTCCTTTGGACTAAGGGGCCAGTGATAACCCTGAACATGTGGGGCTAAGCAAATAGCCTTAGTGACACTGACCCGGACTATCTTCTCGGAGGTTCATGTAGTCCTTATCCCATAAAACTAAGCTGCTTAGGGGACTTCTGGTTTCATTGTTCCATCTCAACCTCATCTTTTTAAATATGTTTTCCTGACTTGCAGTCTTGGGGTGCCACCAGGTTGTTAGCTGAAGAATGGTGGGACAGTGCTTATATATTTGTGTTGTCTCCAAGGGACCTACATTCAGCTCTCTTAGGCACATGTGTCTACGTGGGAGGAACCTTCCAGCCTCCCTGACAGGCTGTGGCTCTTCTTGCCTAGAATAAATCTTAACTGAAGACAGTTCTTCCCATTGTTGTAAACACCCTTCTCTCCCAGAATAACCACCTGTAGGTCAAGGATATTACTGTGTAGTTCAAGGACATTACTATGTAATCACTCATACTCGACACCACATGAATTTCACTTATGAGTGTTTCATGTTTTTATATTTATGAGGTAGATGTTAATTGTTTTTAATGTATGTAGAGCATAAAAAGTTGTAGTTATGAAGACTTCTTTTCCAAACAAAAAATTAGGATGTTCACTGGCGTGGTTTAAAAGTAGAACAGAATGTCTGAAGTGGTGAGCAGCCAGGACATCTGGGCTACACAGTCAGAGAAGGGTAAGAAGAGGGCCATGGTCCCAGAAGCGGAGCCAGCTCCCAGCCTAGATGTAGCACCAGCTCACTCTATGATCACAGTTGAGTCACTTAACATCCCTGGCTTGCATTTTCTCTTTTGTAAAATGAGGATAATCCATACTGTTCCCCTGGGTTGTCTTGGTGCAGATGAGAATGTACACTCAGTCACAAACTGCCCAAGCATTTATCAAGCATCTTTTACAAGTTGAACACTGTCCTGGACTCTGGGGAGACAAGATGAGACATTCCCATTCCCTGACCTAACAAATGTCCCTGGTTCCTCCTCATGAGAGCCTCATGGTCTTGGGCACGTAGAATTATGTATTGAAGATAAGTGCCTTATAAAGTCTAAAGCTGTTGATCAATACGATCCGTGAGGAAAGGGATCTGGGGCCACATTGACTTGGGAAATGCTGTGTACCCTATCCTTGGACATTTGTCCTTGGGAATTCATAATGAACATGGGATATTAAAAGCTCTGATAAATCATACAGCAAAGAAGTATGTTTAACTGAGTTTAAGCTAATCTGTTCCAGGCTTAGAGGAAATACTTTTTATTGTGTATTACCTACAAACATCTAAAGTATCATCTCATTTGAGAAACTCTAGTTTAGTGAATATTAATTGTTATTTTGTTGTCCCCGTAACACATATATACATGTCCATTAGTGCACTCATCTCTTGGACTGTATTGCTTGGTGATGTGTCCATATACCTCTGACCGCTCTGTAACACTTCAGATATTATCCATGCCTATTCCTCTTTGCACCCCCGGGACTTGGGTGGAAGGGACTTGCTTGTTGAGTGAACTTACAAAATAGTGTACTCATACTATACAAATACGAGTGATTGCCTGAAATCGTAAGATCCCAGGAGGCAGTGATTAAATTTCATGAATCTGCTTTATACAACATCCAACTTAACTGATTTTTATGACCTTGATTTTTTTTGTTATAAGGATGGAGGTGTGAAAACTATGTCTTCCTTTGGAAATGAGGTAACCTGCAGTGAGAAAACAATGATATTCTATGTTTAAAAACTGTTTATTGAGCTCTAATATTTTGAACAAATTTAACAAACAGGGAAAAAAAGACATTGTGCCTTGAAGAGTACCAAATGGATATAGCTAAGAAGTAATATAGATTTTCCCTGGAAATAGGAGCCTAAGGTTATGGGAAAATGGTAACCCACAGATTAAGCATTTACTGGAAGGGAAATCAGGCTGAATGGATGGGTCTTTCCTGTTAGCAGGATATTTCTGATAGGGGACAGTTGACAGGGAAGGAAAGGACACAGAGAATCGAAGTTGGCTGATTATTAGTTTCAGGGGGGAGTTGAAGATGGAGGAGCTTATAATGCTGGAACAGGTGAGGCAAAATCAAACCCTAAGTATAGCAACTTGAGTGATAAAGGCTTTTCACACTTAGGGGCCAGCTTCCTGTAAGTCTCCTCCCTGGGGCTCTTGGAGGGGCCAGCAGGTAGAAATGGCAGGCTGTGGCTTCCCTCCTATGCTCCATCAGTGAGGAAACAGGATACAATAAACCCAGATTGAGTAAGAGAACAATTGAGCACAGCTGGAATAGTGGAAATTCGTGCTCAGGAAGTTCTTTCTTTTCAAGCTTAAAAACATAGCTCCAGTCTTTACATGTTCACTGTAAAACAGCTTTAGAGAATCTTGACAAATAAAAAAGGGAGATGAAATAATCATGATTGCTTTAATTAAAGAGAGTTTCAGCCGGGCACCCTGGCTAATGCTAGGAAGCTGAGGCGGGAGGATCCCTTAAGGTCAGGAGCTTGAGATTGGCCTGAGCAAAAGGGAGACCTCGTTTCTACCAAAAATAGAAAAATAATTAGCTGTTCCTGGCAGGTGCCTGTAGTCCCAGTTACTCTGGAGGCTGAGGCAGGAGGATCACTTGAGCCCAGGAGTTTGAGGTTGCTGTAAAGGAGGCTGAAGCCAGGGCACTCTACCTAGGCTGACAGAGTGACACTCTGTCTCCAAACAAACAGCAACAACAAAACAATAAATTAAAGAGAATTTCTATTTTGGAGTAAATTTCTTGGTAAATATTTTGCATATATTTACATATGTACTATAATGCATCCTAGTTAGTAACTCTAGTTTTAAACTTAATGGTATAATACAAGCACGTTTTGAAAGTTTTAATGATAGCATAATGTTCTATATCATGTATTTATCAACATTTATTTAGCCAATTCCTATCATTGGATGTCTAGATTATTTTACATTTTTACTATTAGAAACAACCCTGGCTTAGATTTTCTTCTCCCTAAATCTTTGTCCATACCCATGATTATCTCCTTTGGATTCAATCTAGGAAGCAGAACGATTGGTTCTAAGATAAAGGTTTGGATACATATTGTCAAGCTGACCTTTGGAAATGTTGAACTAATTTTTGTAACTGCTTCCTAGAAAAAAGTCAATACTGTTTATCATTGGGAGCACTTGCCAGTTTGATAGACAAAATGGTGTGTCTCCTTGTCTTAATTTGCATTCATTGATTATTGTTGAAGTTGCTTTTTAAAAATGTTTAAAAATCATTTTTAAATGTTTATTGCTGGTTATTTATATTTCCCTCAATTGATTTTGTGTCCTTTGCTCTCTTTTCTATTGTGGTGTGTTATTTTAAAAAATTGATTTGTAAGAACTCTTTATATAATATGACTGTCACTTTATAAATAACTTGATTCTTTGAAAGCTCTTGAATCATAATCTCTCATGAATATTTATTTTGTAATTTCAGTTTGTCTTAAAGCAAAAGTGGCCATGTGGTTATTTTCCTTTGGTTTTTTGTGTTGTTGATAGTAACGTGAGTGGGGAGGAAGCAGCCTGGTTGCTTGGTAGCAGCCCAAGCTAGAGGAAAGCGTGGGCTCTTCAGAGGTAACTGACAACAGTTGGATGGTATGCCTTTCTGAGTTGCCAAATTATTTAAGCTTACCTGAAGACAATGCTTTTTCAATGTATCACATTCTTCCTTCGTTAAAACTTTCAGATAAGGTCAAGTTTTAGAGTTCAGACTATCAGATTATCTTTTTTCAGAATCAAAAGCCAGGATAAATATAAACTTTCATAACTGGCAGTTTGGCTGATTTTATTCAATAGGGGCTGTTCCTAGAAGTAAAACTATTTCACATTAGCAACAGACAGGTCCTGCTGGTTCTGTAATGCTAGAGGTTTTAAAAAGATGGAAGTCCAATGCTGTAATCCAGATACCTAGTTTTCCACAGGTATTTTGTTTTCAAAATTTTGACAATTATAAAATTTTGCTAGCCTTGTTTTCCCAGCCTCTCTTCTTTCTCCCCATGACATTTTAAAGCAAACCTCTGACACCATTTTATTTAGCCTGTGAATACTTTAGTATGTATCTCTCACTGATAAGACTCTTTCAAAACATAACCAGCAAATATTGTCATATTTAATATGAATAGTTTTAACATCATCTAAACCTTGGTTATATTTATTTTCTGATTTTCCCAAAGATATTGTTTTACATTTGGTTTATTCAACTTGGAATCCAAAAGAGGCCCACTGATTGTATTTAACTGTTTTGTTCCTTACAGCTTTTATCCTAAAGCAGCTCCCCTCCCTGGTTTTTCTTCATGCTATCGATTTGTTGGAGAAACTGGGCCATACATCTTTAGAATGTCCCAGTTTTTGGATTGTGTAGTTAGAGTGAGAGGGCCGATTAGTTTTAGGTTCAACATTTCTAGGCAAGACTATCTCATGGGTGACATGTGTACTTCCTGTGGCATTAGATTATGAGACACCCCTTCTCTAATATTATTGTGATTGATTAGTGAGTTCAGGAGCCGTCACCATAATCCTTCCATCATTAAGTTCTCCACAGTCATTTCACCTAATAGTTCTGGCATCCCATGATATAAGTTGTCCAGATCCACCATTTCATTAAGTGTCGCAAAACAGTGATTTCTAATCCTATTAGTACATGAAATTATTTTCAAAGAACTTATACTCATCAACAATTTAGTTATATAGAAATACAATTCGTGCAGGAATGGCAAGAGATGTGCTTCATTCTTTTCCATGTGTTATAAATTTTCGGTCATGAGTTGGTAGCCTTAGCAACCTGTAGTAGTGGCCAATGAGTATTTCTTTTTTCTTTTTTTAAATCATTATGAGTCGTGGATTTTTTATATACTTAATATGTTTCTTTTTCTTTCTTTCTCTCTCTTTTTTTTTTTTAGAGACAGAGTCTCACTTTATTGCTCTTGGTAGAGTGCTGTGGAGTCACAGCTCACAGCAACCTCTAACTCCTGGGCTTAGGTGATTCTCCTGCCTCAGCCTCCCAAGTAGCTGGGACTACAGGCGCCCACCACAACGGCTGGCTATTTTTTGTTGCAGTTTGGCCGGGGTGGGGTTTGAACCCGACACCCTGAGTATATGGGGCCAGCGCCCTACTCACTGAGTCACAGGCCCCGCCCTACTTGATATGTTTCAATCCATTACTATCATTATTCTTTTTGATGTTCAAAAGGTCCCATCTCAGGCCAAAGGGAGACATTCAAGTTAGTTCCTGTATCCTTTTGAACCTGACCCCATTAGTCTTTGATGTTCTATATATTTTTAATACATACAGCAACCTCACACTCCATCTCTCCATCACTCCCTAATGCAAGAATTGAAGTTACTCCACTTCACTGAATCTGGACTTTTGGGAAGGCATGCTAAGCTTCACTTTTTAAAGAATTTAATTCTTCTCAGACTCAAACGTTATGCTGAAAAATGAATTCAGGTACCGAGCAGACGCTCAATCAATGTGTATTGTTGAATTAAATTCTGCTCTGTAGAGCCATGTATTTCACATGCTAATGTAAACAATATATGGAGCCAGGGTAATTTAGCTCATTTCCATGAACATCTCTGAATCCACACATATTGTCGCGTCTTTAGAAAGGAGCTTAAACACACACCTACAAGCTTAAAAAATACCTCTGTGCAATTGTTCCTGTCATTTGGTGTATTAGCATTCTTCTCACAGTGCTTTGCTTATATAAATTTAACAGGATGAAAGGTTGATGCTGAGACAAGTCTTTGGACAGATTCGTTACCTTAGCAACCTTGCCCCAGACTTCAACCGCCCTGACCCAGCTACAAAGTCCTTCACCGGTTAACGAGACACTCTTAATGACAGCTGGCTGAAACTCAGGCCTGCTGATAAAATGACTTGTTATCTGGACAGTAACCTTTGGAGGAATATTATCTTTATCAGATTTCCAAAAGAATCCAAACACCGAGTGAGGTTCCACTAATAACTATATTCATAAGGCCATCACGCTTAAGTGCTTCTGGGAAAGCATTAGTAACAGGAAATTAAGTGTTACGCAGTTATTCTAACCTCGCTGCATAAAACAGAAACTGGCCACCCAGTGATTTTGTGTTGGTGGCAGTCATTAGATGCCACTGTCCTGTATAATTGAAAAATTGTTTGTATAAAGGAAATATTTTCACTGCCTCATTAGACCCAACTCTTAATAGTATTGGGAAAATCTGAATCCCCTTTTTGAGGTTCAAGTCACACATATAAAGTTGTTGTCTGGGTAGTTTCAGTGGTTAAAAATGAAATCAATTTCTGTCTGAGGAAAGATTTTAAATGATCATAGGGATGTTCTAGAAAGCTCTGTAAGAATGAAATCATAATTAATTAATTATTAGATAGTTTATTCACCAGCTATTATTCAATAGGTGCAGTGCTAGGCAGTAGAAGTGATACCCAGTGAATAAAACCCATATTTTGCCTTATGGTTTGGCAGGGAACATTCAGTTCAGTGTCACCTGACAGATAGCTATTGAGTCCTTTGAGTTTTAAATATGTTGGTAAACCACAGATATTTCCTAGCATATACCCAGAAGTTCATAGCACATGTATACAGCCGGTATATATTCTGATTAGTTGGTGTTCATGCTGTGTAATTAACAAAAGTTTTGAAATGAATTCTTTTCTTTTCTTTCTTTATTTATTTATTGAGACAGAGTCTCACTCTGATGCCCTGACTAGTGTGCTATGGCATTATAGCTCACAGCAACCTCAAGTTCTTGGGTTTATGCAATCCTCTTGCCTCAGTTTTTAAAAAATTTTTTTTAAATTTTTAGTAGAGATGGGGTCTCGCTCTTGCTTAGACTGATCTTGAACTCCTGAGCTCAAGCAGTCCACCTGCCTTGGCCTCTCAGAATGCTGGGATTATAGGTGTGAGCCACCCTGCCTGGCCCAAAATAAATTTTTTTATATATTCTATCATTGTATTAGGGATTAGGCTTTATTGCTCGTAAAGATATTTGTGTGGCTTGACTCAACAAATCTTACTTTGCAAATAACCAAAGATCCACCATTAAAAAAATATCTAGGAACGTAAGGAGATTCCTATAGTTCTAGTACAAAATAAGAAAACCTTCCTACATATCTAGAGAAGAAATGGTAGATCTTTTATAAGAAACTCTTGTTCAGTGTGTGCTAAGGAAGCTATCTGCTTGGAAGATCCTTTGTGTTTTAGATTCTATCAATGGTCCAAATCAGATCTTGTTAGGAACTGCTTATTTACATCCTCTTCACAAATTTCCATGTTGAGGCCCTAACCCCAATGTGATAGCATTAGGAAGGGAGGCCTTTGGGAGGTTATTAGGTGTAGATGAGGTCATGAGGGTGAAACCCCCATGGTGGGATTCGTGTCTTTATAAGAAGGAGGGAACCAAAGCTTCCTCTTTCCGCCTCTTTCCAAAAGGCAGCTATCTGTAAGCCAGAAAGAGAGCCCTCCCCAAGAACTGAACCTGCCAGCCCTGTGATCTTGGACTGCCCAGCCTCCAGGACTGGGAGAAATAAATGTCTATTGTTTAAGCCTCTCAGCCTATGGTATTTTGTTATAATAGCTCATGCTGACTGAGGCAGATCGCTAAAGCTTCAACATCTGGAGCTTATTCGTTTAGGTCGGCACCCTTCTCTATCAAAAGTAATTCCACTGCATCACTCACTGTTGGTTAAACACGCCGTGGTGAAGCACTCATAGGTGTTACTGTGCTAGGTGCCTGGTTTCTGTAACAAGTCACAAGCCCTATTATAGCAGAAAATATAATCAAACAGAAAAGATGGGTTCATAAACCGAGGAAAGGTGGATGACAATATTAACATCTAAGGTTTTATTAAAGGTTGAAACAAGAAAAAGTCATGGAAATACTTATTTTTTGTAAGGAAAAGGATGCATTTCTGGCATAGGAAACATTGTGTCTTATGTTGAGCATATCCACAGAATAAGGACAAAATAATATATTTCTTTAATTTTTTTTATTGGTGTGTGGAACAACTGGTATGTATTGCTTTTCTTTTTAAAGTGGAAAATCACATAATTTACTCATATTTCTAGTTTCTCTTGGGTGCCTGAAGGCCCAAGATAATATTGAAAATTCAATCTCTGATTAGCAGTTTAGAAGCAAAGTAAGGCTATTTATCTGGTGTGACTATAAGACTCGTGTCACTTCTGGAGTTGCCCTTTGTCTTGGTCAGTTTGGGTCACCGTAACATAATGACATAGACTAGTGTTTTAAACCCTGTCTCATCAGAGTGTCTCTATTGTCCTGAAATCAACAGTGGCTTCTGAGTCTACCTCATCCTTCGCGTCACTGCATCTGACTGAGTGTCTTACAATAATGACAGACTAAGTCCTTGGTACAGGTATGTTTGTACAAAAATTCTCACATGTAGCAGGTATGAATCCCAGTCTACTATTTAGATTGGCAAGAAAGAAAACTCTTTATTTGCCTATATGTTAACTTAATGATAGTGCTGGGGTGGTAGAAACTCAATGTTAGTTACCTCCTGGATTCTGGGGTGCTTCGCCTGATATCCAAGTATTTAGGGAGTGTTTGGTCTTTAATGCAAATCTGTGTACAGAAAAGCCCATTGAGATGTCTGTTGTTGGATGGGGACATGGATCCTGCTGAGATGTCCCTTGTTCTTGTCCATCTGGCTCTTTCAGGCTCTTTGCTCTGTGACCTAGGACCTTGTTCTGGACATAGTGGTCATTTCTCTGTGCCATGGTAGATATGAGAATCCCTGAGAGATGTTCATGGCTCAGCCTGCCTGTATTTGCTCTGCAGCCATCCACTCCCTCCACAAAGACCAGCAAAGAAGAAGACTGCTGGTAGCATCTCCCAAGTCCTAATGACTTCCGTCAGTAAGCCTTTCTTCCTTCCTGAAGCTGGTTTTTTCCTAACCCAACTGACCCCACATTCTTTCTTTAAATCAAGTTCGTTCACTTCATTTTCATTTTCCTGCACAACTGTGACTGCCACTATACACTATTTATTTGCTGCTCAGTTTTCAGGAGTTTTTCCCCCCCTGATTTCATGCCAGGAAAGGTTGTTTTCCTTTAAAAAGTTTGCTAACATGGCTAAATAGTCCATTAAATGAATTCATGAATAAGATGAAATCATGATTTGGACAGTTATGCCCGTGCTTATACAGGTTCCTCATTCCTAAACTCTTTATAAGGTTTGGAAATATTAATATGATTTTTGTAGGCATTAAAGAACTAAAAATGTTTTGCTTCTACTCTTCTGAAGTTTTATGGTAATCTTATTTACTGGAGCTCCTTAATCTTATTTGTCTTATTAGATCATTGGTTACTGTTCTGTAAGATTCCAATAAACCCTTTAATAAACATCAAACTTGAGAGCTTATCACTCTCCGTTATCTCTCCATGAACCCTTGTTAACTTTGTTCTGCTGTTACTTTTGTGCCAAGTGGATTACTTAGACATTAGTTTATGATTTCTTTTTTTTAAATGTAGATAATAGACATTATTTGAAGAAACCAATTATAATGCAGTTCAGTACAGTCCCACTAATCAGATTAGCCCTTCCAAAGATGGCAGTTGGGAATCTTTACTATGGAAATATGTCTTTAGAATGAATTCTAAAATCAAATTGTGGTAAACATAAACAAACAATTATGAAGGCCATTCATTACCAGGAGCACCTATTGAAGTAAGAAAGATAATTTTGCAAATAAAGATTTGGAATTCTAGCCCTTTCTTAAGGCTAAGTTATTGAGGAGATAGTACTTTTTCTGGTCAAAAATCATGCTTGCTCACTGTATGTCTGGTCCAATTAGGCCTAATTTGCCGGCTCCAGACATTTATAAACTCAGCTTACGAATCTGCTGGAAGGTATCCCAGTTTATTACAATAGTTTTTTTTCCTTTGAATTGAAAAAAGAATGTTGAGTTTAAACACAAAGGAAAAAAATGTACATCTTTGATTCCTTTCTCTGCTCTATTCCTTATCTCCAAATGATCACCGAGTCTTGCTGACTTGACCTCCTAAATATTACTTCTCTCTCTCTCCATTGCCTTATTTGAGCCTGCTGTCAACTCTTGCCTGGTGAATAACAAAGTAGCTGCCTCACTGGTCACCCTAATTCAGGGTTGTCCCTCTCCGAGCCTACCTCCCTGTAGGATGATGGCTCCCCATTATTGCGGGTGTCAATTCCATAGCCTCCGTCATAAATCCTTCAAGAAAGTGTCCCAGCTGACCCTTCCTGAGCCATCACCCCAATCCAGATTCTGTGTTATAGCAACAGTTCACCGTCCACACCAAGATGTTTGTCCCTTCCACGCCTTTGTCTTGGCACACGCAGTGGTGCTCACTCAACGTGTACTGAATGCTTGGAAACCCCAGACAGAGGAAAGTTAGCATTCTATGGTCCCAGACTCAAGCAGCAGGCTGGGGTAGGACAGAGCATCGGGCCTTCTGCTGCTTTATACCCAGGTCCAAATCTTTACTTCTATCTCCGCGTGATTTTGTTCATGTGTGGCAAATATGCTAGTTGTTCATTGATTAAAACGAAAGTGAAATTGAGTTTGCACGTGGCACATAGCGAACACTCAAGAAATGTTAGCCTCCTTTCTTTTCAAAAAAAATGCCATCGAATTCCATCAACTTCTAACACTTAAGAGAGCAGCCAACTCTTCTTACAAGAGCCTCACATCATGGTTACAGCTGATTACTTTTCTCGTGCCCGCCCCACATGCCCACATTACCAACAGAACACAGGAAACATAAATCTTCAAACTCACTCCACAGAGGATGAAATATTAAATTTTTATTGTCTCCGAGTAACATTTTGGTGGAATTTTCCTACCAGATTTCTCCTAGAAATGACGCAGTTGGAAAAAGGACAAGGACTCTTTGAAGGACGGCAGTAAAGGAAAAAAGCCCGATGGTCCAATATGTGGGGTGCTCCTGCGGGAGGGTGACAGAAGCGAAGGGGAAAGCACTAAGGGTGCGTATGGGAGTGCTCTCCTATCTGGCTTCACCTTGCAGTCCTGCCTGGAACCATCTTTTTCAGAGAGATTTAGGGAGGATGACTAACTTGGTGTCAGTAGGTGAAACGTGAAAAATCCGGCAAGTCCCACATGATGAAATAATCTCTTGAGTTTGTGCTTCAGCCACAGTCCCTAACTAGAGCCTGTCCTCACGGTGAGAAAGGAGAGAGAAGAGAAGCAGATGGAAAACTCCAGAGCAGATGCAAGTTATTTAAAAGTAATACAATAATTCAGCCAGAATGGAGTGGAAATTCAGCAACTTATTGGGCATGACATTTGGATAAATTAAACTGAACAGAACCAGAACATCCAGGAAATACCAGCTAAGCAAAGGAAAATGATGGTGGAAGTCAGCAGACAGGGAAGGAAAAGGAGGAGATGGAAGAGAGTTTAGGGCAAAGGAATGCCCTTCATGTTTACTATTTATGCTTCAGGTCCAGATTTTTGTTTTTTGAAAAATAAAAATCCAGTCATCCACATTTGCAAATAACTAGACATTTAGTGTCAGATCGATAAAAAAACTGTCTGATTGGCTGGGGACCCATAGCTCAGTGCTTAGGGCTCTGGCCACATGCTGTAGGGCTGGTGGGTTCAAACCCATCCCAGGCCTGCTAAACAAAAAAAGTAACAGGCATTGTGGCTGGCGCCCAGTCAATACTACTAGGGAGTTTGACGCAAGAGATCACTTGAGCCCAAGAGTTTGAGGTTGCTGTGAGCTATGACGCTACTGCACTCTGACAAAGTAAGACCCTGCCTCAATAAAAGAAAAACAAAATGAAACAAAACAAAAAAACTGATTTACTGATATTCCTCCTCCCTTTCCTCCTTGTGGCACATACGTGTACAAGTGCAGCCACATAGACCTACATGTATGCACAGACGCACACACTTGTGCACATACCCGCCTGCCTGGCTTCTCCTCTTCACGTTTTTGTGAGATAAATGTTCAGATTTAGTTTGTCTCACTGCAAAGGCAGCAAGAACTTTATGAAATATCCATGTTCCCTTTCAGGGAGAGACCCGGTTTCCTGTTTTAATTGTTCATTTTTGATCTGTAGCTGTCGTGGAAGCTATGGGATAGTCGGGGTAGAATTCTAGATGGATGAGTGAGTCCGGCACAGCCTGTGGGGAGACAGGCAGGTGAAAGATAAATCAAACAAAGGTGAGCTCCAGGGAGAGAGGGTGAGTCAACAGCTGGATCTGAAACACAAAACTGCCTATTAAACAGAGACGGGAACCACTATCTGTCAAAATTTCTGATATTGATTGTTGATCTTTCTGCCCGAGACTCATCCTGCAGCCGTTCTCACTGATTTATCGACGAGACATCTCGCTTTAGATATCTTTAAGGAGCCTGGACTGGCTTCTTCTAAATCAACATTAACAAACTTCAAGTGGAATTCTGAATTTCACTGACTAGTGAGTTGGTTTCAAGATGGAGATGGAGTTCATTTGTCAAGTTTGGCTTCCTACCGGGCGCTACTCTCACTCATGCCTTCAAAGTAAATTTGACTCGGTCTATTGGACATTGAACCGAGATTCTAATTAAAGGAATCTGTTTTCTCAGCGTTGCTGTGTTCAGCAAGACACATTTTTAGATGGGTGGCTGTGTAAATGTCATTATTTTTCATCTTCAAAGGTATTACCCTTTAGAGACCAAAAAATAATCAGGCCCTTGACCAGTCTTTTCAGTCTTTCCCCCCCAACCCCCTTTCGTCTTCTGCACCTGTCTCCCGCCTCTACCGCTGAATGCTGCGTGGTGCTTTCTCTTTTCATTTTCCTGCTGGTAGGTCAGGCTGAAAAATAAAGACTACGATGACAATAAAAGCTCCCACGGAAATAAAACAAAAGGGAGAAAATATGAAAAGGACTTGAAAATAAAAGGATACAAAAGCACAGCGCATAAAGGATGAGAGAGTTGAAAAGATTACAGAATTAAGGAAAAATGTGATAATGCCATCTTAAAGAAAAGAGAAATGTTTTCAATAAAAAGTCATAGGGAAGTGGGTTAAAAAGGAAAAATAGATTGTAAATGGGGAAAGGAGGATTTATTTTTTTTCCAGAAAGTTTCATCACCTAAGAAGGATCCTCAGGCAAAGCTATTTCATTTTAGTACAATTACGTTACTAAGTTTGTAACTAAACACAAGACATTATAAAATAAACAACAGAGAAGGCATCATACATTTCTTCTTTCTTCCCAGAAAGTGTGAATTTGGAACTGGCCACAAATTCAACTTTAGTGGATGCTGTAACATTAATGGAAGCTGACTGTTCAGTGAGGAAGCGAATCTCTGGTCTATTCCACAGAATAAAGCTGACTTCCCAGAGCAGTGTAAACAGTCGACCATGAATGTGTTTTTATAACAACCCTGTGGGCTCTGGAAAGTGAACGAAACCCAGCACCAGTTATATGAGCTTCATCAGGTCTTGAGTCTATAAATTAGAGATAATAACATTTTCTCTACTTACCTTAAATGAACCACTCTATACGTGAGCTAGAAGGTGATTAACTATAGAGAACCAGAAGTATATAAGGCAGTGCTATATTACAATGGACTTCATTCCACTGATAATTCCAATTTCAGGACACTGAATAATAGAATTTATCATTAGGAAAATCGGGTGGAATTTGGTTCCAACATGATAATATCAAAACCACTTCGAATATTGAAATTTATTAATCATTGGAATCCCCCCCCCCGCAGGAATTTGGGAAACATATATAGTTCACAATTCAACATACACACAAGGATAATTAGTGAAATGTTCATCAGCCAATTTTCCCTCTGTGATTTGTCATTGGATTGATAGAATTATTTGACACGTATTTATTTATTGCATCTACTATGTGTAGGATACCTCTTCTGGCACTACTGCAGACCTTACCCCTCAAGGAGATCTCACTTCCCAGATGCAAGTGTTAATACCAGTTTCTTGTGTATCATTCCAGAGATTATATACACCCACCCACACAGAAGCATACATCTTTTCTTTAAAAAGTGTTAAGCCCTGAATGTTTGTGTCCTTCCCAAATTCTGTGTGGAAATTCTAACTTCCACCATGAGGGTTTTTGGAGGTGGGGCCTTTGGCAGGTCATTAGATCAGGAGGGGCGAGTTCTTACAAATGGGCTCAATGTCCTCATAAGAAGAGATAGAAGAGTTTGCTCACCCTCTCTGCTCTCAGCCAGGTGAGTGTACAACCAGGAGATGGCCATCCGTAAACCAGGACAGGGTCCTCACAAGACAATTTGCCTTCACGTTATCTTACACTTCCTAACTTCAAGAACTGTAAGAAATAAATGTTTGCTTTTTAAGCCACTCAATCTCTGGTAATTCATTATGGCAGCTAGAACTAAGACAAACATTTTTATAGGTGGTATATTTATCCACTGTGGTGTGATTGGACATTTAGTATCTGTTAGGATTTTTTCTATTATACACAGTACTATACTCAGACCCTCCCATAGCAATTGTGTAGCTCAGGGCAAGAGTACAAATCTTTTCTTTCTTTCTTTCTTTTTATTAATATTTTTTTTTTGAGACAGGGTTTCACTCTGTTACCCTGGGTAGAGTGCCATGGCATCGTAGCTCACAGCAGCCTCACCCTCCTGGGCTCAAGTGATCCTCTTGCCACAGCCTCCTGAGTAGCTGGGACTATGGGTGCCCACCACAATGCCTGGTTAGCTTTTTTCCCTATTTTTAGTAGAGATGGGGTCTCACTCTTCTCAGACTGGTCTCAAACTCCTGAGCTCAAGTGATCTGCCCACCTTGGCCTCCCAGAGTGCTAGGATTGCAGGTGTGAGCCACTGTGCCTGGCTTAATAGTACAAATCTTAACTCAAAATCTTGGCATGAGAAAGGTGTGTACAAAATGGTCCTGGAGAAGCTCACCAAAGAACAAAAGCAAAGGAGAGTTGAATTTTTCCAAGACCCTGAGGAGAGGTGAGATGATGTTTTGGGCCGTGTTATCACTGGTAATAAAAGACGAGTTTACCAATATGATCTGAAACGAAGCATCAAAGTGCACAACTCTTCATGACCAATAAAGTCTGTCAGTCCAAACCAAGAGTCAAATTGGTGTTGCTGTCTTTTTTCATATCAGAGGGATTTCTCATTATAAATTTGTATCAGCTGGAAAATTAACCAAGTTTACTATTTGGAAGTGCCAGAAAGGCTGTGTGAAGAAAGATGAAAACAACATGAACTTTCCAGCAACAACTCATGGCTCTTGCATCATGACAATGCACCAGCTTGCACGGCACTATTGGTGAGGGAGTTTTTAATCATTTAACAACTGTATTGACACACCTTCACTCCTCACCTAGTGCCTTTATTCTTTGCCTTAAGATAAAGGAAATATTAAAAAGAAGACATTATGATGACATTCAGCACATCAAGGGTAATACAAGAGTAGCTCTGAGGGCCATTCAGGAAAACGATTCCCAAAATTGCTTTGAAAGGTGGACTAAGTGCTGGAATCAGTGCATAGTTTCCTAAAGGGAATGCTTTGAAGATGACAGTAGTGGTATTCAGCAGTGAGGTATGTAGCACTTTTTCTAGGATGAGTTCACAACTTAATTGTCACACCTCATAAACTATGCTGTGCTCAGTGCCAGATCCTGTGTGACACAGGTGCCCTGTGCTTTCTAATAATTCATTTTATATATGATAAATAGGACCCTCTCAAACAGTCAAAAGACATCCTTTTTGCTTGTGTTAAAAGGATTGCACTGTTATATCTATATCTATACATCTGTATCTTTATATATCTATTTTGTCACATCCTTGTTAACAGAGTGTTTTATCATACATTGTAGATCTTTGACAATCTGATAGGGAAAAAGGATCACTTACTTGTAGTTTGAATTTAAATTTCTCTTATCACAGGTAAAGTGAACAGTTTTTCATGTAGTTACATTGTTATTTATATTTTTGTCTGGTAAACTGTTCATATCTTTTTGCCTATTCTTTTCTATTGGAATTTCTATCTTTAGGTTATTTATTTGCAGATGCTCTTGATATGTTAGAAAGATTATTCTTTTGTTATGAGTTGCAAAAGTTTTTCCCAGATTGTTTTTCTAACTCTTTTTTTGTCTTATACAGAAATTTGAAATATTCTCATGTAGTCAAAATTATTAATCATTTATTTATGACTTCTGGGATTTTTAATAATACTTAGAAAGTTCTTTCCTGCTTGAAGATAATAAAAAATAAAAACCTCCTCATTATTTCTTCTAATTTTATTAAGGTTTCTGTTTTTACTTTTAAGTCTTTGATCTATTTGGGATATATTTTTGTTGAAATTGTGGGAGGTATCCAATCTAAAACCAATGTAATGGTTTTTCTTTGATGGATATTCTGTTTTATCAAGAATATTTATTGAATATTTTATCTTTTCCCAGTCATTTAAAATATCTTTAATGTATATAGATTTCAATGTACATTTGGGTCTTTTCCAGGGCCTTCTAGTTTTCATTAATTGTCTGCATATTCATATATGTATGTACCAATTAATTTAGTTTTTGAACCTTTATTTTATATTTTAATATTTGATAGGGCTAATACCACATTATAATTCTCTTTTTATCCCCCAGAATTTTCTACTATTCTGTTTTATTTTTCCATTATAAACTTTAAGTCAATTATTTTAGCTTTAAGATATCCCCTTGGTAGATTTTTGGACTTACATAAGCTTTTAAATTAATTTGGATAACATCTTTTTGAAGGTAGGAATTTCATTTAAGAATGTGGTATGTCTTTGTGTTAGCTTAAATCATTTTTGTGTGGGCTTTTAAACTTTTTAAATACTATTTTGTGTAGCTCCTACACATTCCTTATAAAGTTTATCCACAGAAATTCTCTCTCTCTTTCTCTATGTATTTATCTTGTAAATAGGGTCTTTTCCATTATTTCTTCCAACTGTGTGTGTATATATGAAGGCTATTGATTTTTATATATTGATTTTTTTGTATAACCTTGTTGAATTCTCTTCAAAGTATTTATAATTTCTCAGTCGATTTTTGGCAATCATCTTATTTGCAAATCATGACAGTGTTATATTTTTTATATTTAATTTATTTCATTTACCTGATTGCATTGACTGACTAAGTACTCCATCCAGGGCAATATGAAATATGGCACAAGTGAATTTCTTCCTGACTTTAAAGGGAATCTCCTAGTTGTCTCCATTAATTATGATATTAACTGTTGGGATAATGTATATTTAAATATATATAATTTATATGTGTATCAGGTTAATGAGCTATCCATTAATATTTTTATCAGTTTCTTCTTTTATAATAGGTAGCTGTTAAGTGCCTATGGATATGGTAATATATCTTATCTGTTTAAATAAAATGAATTTTGTAAATAGATTTCCTAATACTTAACCCTAACTTTCCTTTAAATTCTACAGTAAACTCCATTTGGTTATTGCATTTCATTCCTTTATTATGCTTTCTTAATTCTGTTTCTACATGTGACATAGCTTTCTTATATTAATACTTATAAGAAGGATTGGATTTTTGTTTGGATTTTTTAAAATTGTGGTATATTTTTGAAGCTCTCTTTTTTCTGTGTTCCCAAAGAATTGCCCTTCTTTGCCTTGTCTAGAGTTCTTTACCCTGAATGTCACCGGATTTTTGATCGCATGGCTTGGAACTATGGAATCTATACATGTTAAATGACTGATTTCCCTAGAGTGAATCAGTCAGACAAATATTCTGACGTACAAAATTTTAGCCTTCTAAAAATCCAACCTTGTACCTCAGCACAGCCCTGTTTCCCCCACCTCCCCAAGACCAAGTGGACCTTATATTGACAAACCCCTGCCTGTCCTCAAGGGTCTGTTCAAATAACAATTTCATGAAGCCTTCCCATCCCCTCTTTGTTTAATGATAATTTTATGTTTTTTTAAATAACTTTCTTGTGACATATCCCATTTTGGGGGACATATTATTCAATAATTTCATTAGACATTTGTAGACATTAGACAAAAGGCTTCCATAGTGCTGTATCATTTAGTCCTTACTCCAGTCGTATGATTTGAACACTTTACTGATAAGGGGATGTTCACCTAGAGAGAGTAGATAATTCTTTTTTTAGGTCACAATGTAGCCCAATTCTCTCTGATTTCAAACCACATACTCTTTTCCCCAGATTATGTTGATAAAATAGAAGATCGTTTTTACAATTATTTTGGACACGTCCCCCTCTCCGCTATGAGACTCCAAGCCCCTTCAGGGTCTAGACGGTGTCTTATTTCTCTTGGAATTCCCTGTACTTTCTTGCACGTGGGAAGAATAAAACAAATGCTGATCAAATTGCTAGAAGTGAACAGAGTATCTCGAATTTGGTTCCAGTAAAGCTTCAAAATGAATTATGGAGTTTTGCTCATGCATTTAATCCCTATTTATAGTCCATTAATCCACACATTTATAAGTTCTTGGCAAAAGGCTTTTCAGAACGATTTCTGAAGCTATGGACTGTGAGGTTTGCTTTCATGGCCATCCAGCTAAGGTGAATTCTAGTGGACATTCTCTGGGACCAGGTCAGTGGGCAGAATTTCCTGGGCTAATTGCCTGAAGCTTATCTGGGTGCTGGAAAACTGTGGCATGGGGGTTATCCATCACCTCCAGCGTGCCTGATTGCCTTCTGGGCAAGCCAGAGCTTCATCACCGTTCATCTCTTTTCAGTCCTCGTGGAACTCTGTCTGTACCTCTCCTTGCCCATCTCTTGCTTCAGACATGGCATTACAGTGATTTATGTGCGTGTCTTCTTTCCCTGACAGATGGTAAGTTTGGGAGCCATGTCTGATTCATTCTAACACCCCCTACTACCCCTGGCACACAGTAGGGGCTCAGCACATTTAAAGAAGTAGGTTCTAAATTCAGCAAATATTTCTCCCCTTAGTTTACTAGCACCATTTCAGCATTTTTGCTCCTGCCCACTATTCATGTGGGTGGTATGAGCTGAAATTGCTGAAGAGAGATGTAATTTCCCTTGTTAATATAATTACTCCCATATATTATCACAGCACTAAAGTCATAACATTCTCATTTTCAGTGGCCTATACACATCACCAAAATTATCTCTGGAGGAGAAATTTATCATGTTTGTTTTCAGTCTCAGAGTGAAATGCTGCCAAGGTTGGTGAATGCATATTCAGCCCCCCATGAGTGACAAGTGAGTGAATAAATGGGGACATTTCACCTCTTATGAAAAAAATAAAGTAAGGCTCTTATTTGAATCCAGATAATGTATTAACTCCTTGGATTCCCAAGTCATGGTGCGGGTGAGTGGGTAGTGAGCAGGCTTTTCTTTCTGGGCTTTTCATAGTTTGGGGAAATAAATGATGAGGAACTGAAGCACCTGGGGAGGGAGGGGGGAGGGAATATTTGAATTTTGCTTGTTATGAGGACAGCAGGCACATCTAGGGCAGGGTAATGGCCTTGTCAGCAGAACTGGGAGTGGACAGGGACAGGATTTCCAATTGTGAGTGTGTGATCAGCCTGCAGTAGTCAATAACACAGGCTCATATGTGTTTATTTTGTGGGGAGGAGGTTGGGAAGGAGACTTGGCTTTTAGGAGTCTTGTCTCATCACAGGGATTAAAGAGGACTTTACTGAGGCAAGACCCAAGTGGTCCTTGTCATGTTCTTGGGGAAAGGTCAGAAATGAGGGGCTCCTGAGGCTGGCCTCAGCCTCTACCTGGGATTAGCCAAATAGAGGGCACCAGAGACAAAGGTGTTTCCCAACAGGGAGTTGGGGTCCTTCATCAGGGAATCCAGGCGGCAAGAAGGCAGCCACTGGGGGCAGAGTTACACTCGGAGCCCAGGAGACTGGGTGTGGCTGGGCCTTTTAGTGGTGAGCCAAGAGAAGGCTCCTCTCCAAGAGAGAGAATCTAACAGGAACCACCCCAAAGAACAGATTCCGAACTTGGAATGACGTCACTTGGGCAGTAGATTTTCAACTTCTCTGTGTCTTCCTCAGAAACATCCGTTCCCGAGCTGTGTTGCCTCCAAAGAGTCCTTGGCTTTGGCCCTTCCTAGCCGTTCTTCTTTTGCAGTGGCTTCTAATCCTACTGCTCATGAGTCACTGGGAGCTTTAAAAGAGAGATGTTCAGGTCCCTTCCCCAGACGTGTATGTATTTTATATATGCACATATACATAGATATAAATACACACACATATGTGTTCATCCGTAGCAGATTTGAATACACAGTCAGGGAGAACCACCCACAGCTCCATGTGGCGAGAGGCAGGAAGTAGAGGGTTGAGCCGCCCCTGGAGGCCAACAGGGGCATTATCAGAACAGAAAGGGAACATGGCAGGGAGTTTGGAGCTTATAGCTACTATTCATGGAATACTTTCTCTGTGCCAGGCATTTTTATCATTAACTTATCTGATCTTCACATGACCCTATGAAGTAGGTTGTATGAACTCTATTTCAGAGATGAAGATGCTAAAGACCAAGTTCCAACAGTTGAGTTGGCCCCTGGATCCAAGCTGGGATAGGACCATTGCTTCTTTGGTCAGCCTCATTAACAGGGCTAGTGTAATGATTTCAGTATGAGTTATGGGGCATTATTGTCTGGAGG
The DNA here is from genome assembly GCF_000181295.1 of Otolemur garnettii. Classification (NCBI taxonomy): domain Eukaryota; kingdom Metazoa; phylum Chordata; class Mammalia; order Primates; family Galagidae; genus Otolemur; species Otolemur garnettii. The sequence goes on from NW_003852402.1 coordinate 22,155,538, forward strand.
TTAAGAGAGTCTGGGCTTTGGAGTTAGACCTATATAAATTCAAATCCTAGCTCTGCAATTTAAAGCAATGGGGTTGTGATAAGTTATTTTACTTCTCTGACCCTCAGTTTTCTCATCTGTATAATGAGAATAGAACAGCTGTGTGGCTTAAATGAGATTGTTCTTATACAGCTCTTAGGATGCTGGCTGCCCAAACTAAGTACCAAAGAGTGCTGCCAGCACCTAGAGGCAAGATAGTGCAAATGCCCAGCCTAGAAACACAGTTGTGAGAAGTTGGAAGAGGCTCTTCAGACAGGTTTATAGAAGTGCTGATACAGTCTTATATGAACTTTCTATGCTAATCTCAATAGGTTAGAACATGGGAAAATGAGGAAAATTGCAAATACAGTTAATGAGTGATGCTCTCAGGTGCCTCTTTTCTGCACTTCTGCCTTGAAACCCTTCCCTCCATTGCTCCACCATCCTTTTTGTCTAGTATATTCTCTGTCAGCTATGATTTAATGCTTTGGTTCCATCTCAGGTGATTATGGGTTAAGACAGTACCCATCTAGGAATATTCAACTTTTGCTAACAGATTCAATTAACCTTCAAAGCCTCAAAAAAATTAATCTTTAATGGTGTAATTTAAGGCCCTGTGAGGGGGTAATGGGGATCCAGTGTTGGACAGGAGCTATTCCTTTGGTTACCTGAAATGGATTGCAGCCGTGCCTGCTGAAGGGACCGTCACCAGATGGTCATCTGGGTGACAGGGCACCACCTCCAGGTTCTCTTGGTCTCTCTCCCAAAGTCTTGTGTTTGGCCATGGAGATGCAGTCAATTCTCAAAAGCATTTTATTGAATGAACTTTAAAGAATATATTTAGTTGTCATCTTAATGTTCCTTCTGTCTAGGTATTTATGAATGCTTAATACACTTTACTCCCAGGTTTTTGAAAAGTGGAAAGTATTATTGAAGTAGCTGATTATATTTTATACCCTTAATAATTGTAAATTTTTTACTGTTAACAAAGTTCATTCATTCATTCATCAAATATAAATGGAGTGTCTACTGTGTGCCAGTTTCTGGGGGTAAATTTTTGGATTGATGATACTCATTCCAGGACCCCCAGGATGATTTTCTTCATGATCTACTTGAAGTTGGCCCATCTCTCCCTCAAGCCCTTTCTGGGTCAAGTGATTGCCTGATCCTTTGGGTCTAGCTGTTCAGAGCTCCCATTCTTCAGCTCCTGATTCTTTCCTACTCATATTCTAAGTGCTCCTTGGATGGGTGTTTGCATTCTAGGTATTCAAAAAAAGCATTCATTTTAAAAGTAAGGTAATCTATTATCCCTTAGTTAGCAGTCAAATCTGATGGTGATGTCACCAAAAAAATTATTTTTATTACTCAGGACCTAGTGTTGTTGTGACTCTTGATGAACTTGAATCTCTGATGTTAATGTCAACTAATCCTCAGTCACTCAGTTGGCTCTTGAGGGAGATTGTGTGCAGAGTGTCTCCCCCCCCAGTTATGTTAGTGTGTGTTGCAGCTAGCACTACATTTAGAGTAAAGGCAAAAATAAGTTAGCCATTGAATCTTCAATGACAGCAAACCAGAGAACAGTAATGTTGCATTTTTGATTATTTTCACATGTGGAGTTTTCATTTTTGGGCTGCATTTACTTTGGCTGATTGTTTCAATTTTGCATCTTGGACAGTTTTGACAGTTTGAGAAGGCAGTGACTCTGGGGACTGGCTGTGTGAGTTTTAAAATATAAAAAGGGGGAAGGGAGGATTGCATGATGGCAGAGAGCAGCATGAGAGTAATGGGACCAAGGTGGGAGGGTGGAAGAAGAGTCAGACAGACAGAGGAGAGGGGAGCATGAGGAAAAACGTCAAGCATCGAAATAGATGCCACTTCTTCTGGGGGCCCTGCCGAGCCTTGTATGAAACTCAGTTACAGCCTTTCTGCAGCGACAATGCTCATTCAACATTTATTTATGGTGCTTGGGTTTAAATAGCTCTGTTCACACCCCTTAGAAAAGCAGCTCACCTGGAAGGATTGGGGGAAAAAATTTCCAGGGGAGAAGTCCCATTTTCAGCTGCTTTCCTGAGTCTGTCTTTGAGCTGTTTTGTGAAAGAAGCTCCCAGGGGGAGCCTTTCTGTGCCAACTGATAGGAAGTGGGATGGGAAATACACAGACTTTGGAGCTGGCCAGATCCAGAATTAAGTTGTGGCTCTGCTGCCCACCAGCTCTGTGGCTTAGCCCAAGTGGCTTTGCCTCCCTGATTCTTCCATTCCTCATCTGTAAAATGGATGTAATAATAATCCTACACATCTGTAGGATTGTTGGTGGGGATTAGTGTTGACCTACATAAAACATTGGCTATGGTGGTTAATTTTATGTGTTGACTTGCCTAGATTACAGGGTGCCCACATATTTGGGAAACATATCCTGGTTGTGTCTGTGAAGGTGTTTCTGGACGAGATGAACATTTGGAGCAGTAGACTGAGTAAAGCAGATATCCTTTCCCACAGTGGGTGACCATTAGCCAATCTCTTGAGGGGCTCAAGAGAAAGAAAAGGTGGACAAGAGAAAATTTGCTCTTTCTATGCTTAACTGCTAGAGATGGGACATCAGTCTTCTTTTTATCTTGGACTGAGACTTTCACCATTAGTATCACTAGTTCTCAGACTGGGACTGGAATTTACAGAATCCGTTCTTCTGGTTCTCAGGTCTCTATACCCAGGCTGGAACACACCACCAGGTTTCCTTGTCTCTAGTTATATATACACATACACATATGTCTGGTTGGTTTTGTTTCTATGGATAGTCTTAATTAATGCACTTGCTCATCTGTGTAAATGGATGAGCAGTAACAATAGCCAGTTTTTAGATAGAGACCTATAAAGCAGAAGTAAGGCTTACTTAGTTTTACCTGAGCTGACTATAATTTTGGGTGTATATGATTTGACAAAATTTATGGTCACCTATTTTTACATAACCTTGTGTAGGTGTATTTTGAAAGCAAATTCCATTTAACAAGGATTTACTGAGTGCCTACATTGCTACTAGTACAGCACATATAAGTATAGATAAAACACAGGCTCATGCATTCTGACAGTTACAAATACGCAAAGGAAAGAGATTCACATATAACTAACTGACCAACCAACCAGATAGGTGTTCTGTTGGTAGGTGTACATAAAAGACTAGGGGAACTTGAAAATGGAGGTTATTAACTTTGTCTACAATATTAGAAATGGAACAAAGAATGCAATTTTACTGAGAGTGAAGGATTGGGTTTTCTAGGCAGAGATAACCACCTCTGTAAAGATGTGGAGGAGCAACTTGACATGGTTTACTTGTAAGAGTGGCCAGCAGACCAGTGAGGTGGGACTGGTGGGCACTTGGGAAGGAGGAATGGAAAGTAAGGTTAGTGAGATAAATGAGGGGCCAGAGTGTGAAGGGACAGGCAGTGGATTGCCAAGTTGGAAAATATCTCCAAGGAACAGAACAGCTGGAGAGTGTCAAAGGGAGATTTAATAGTATTCAAGTTTGTGACATCAGTTGTTCTTCATCTTAACAGAGGGCAGAAGGAAAAGAGAAGTCCCACCTGAGTAAATGTGTAAATACAACACTAGGAATTATATCCTGATGATGAGCCTGGGCATCCCAACGTTTTCTGGAGGAGGCTGGGTGGAGAATGTCCTGAGAACAAACTTCTGAAATACCAGGGGTCCACAGTTTCCCAGGTACACTGCTGTCCCTGAAATACCTAGGACAGGTTTAACTACAACTTTCTTCCTGGGGCTTTCGTGGCATGCCCCAGCAGGGAAGGGGAAGCAGCCAACCCACTATACCTGGGGCTGTGGAAACGCCCTAGTCATTAGTGAGTCCAGGGCCCATGTACTGGGCCATCATGAAAGCATTCAGAGGAAGGATGCTACCCAGGGAATGAGCCTTAGCTTATTCCTGGCACTTCATCTCTGGGGTCTACGGCAGCTCATTCACTTCCAGATCTCCTCCCGACTGGGGAGTCAGCATCCTTAATGTTTTCCTTCTTTTGGTCTGGAATGATTCAGAACGGGGTTAGGATGAGTATTTCTTTTTGGCAGACAGTCAGTAGTCATCTCCTTTCCCCTTTTTAAAATGCCTGTAGAATAGGAACACACTGTTATGGAAATTAGTTAGCAGCTGCTGTGCACGAATGTTTAGAAAATTAATATTACTCACATTATACAGTACGGAAGCAGAATTTTAATGAAGCACTGAAACTCCAGGCACATTGACCCTTTCCCCTTATCAGAGAAATCTCAGAATGCCTAACTTTCCTTGAGAAAACTTCTCATTTCCACTAAGCTTCTATAGACCTATTAGTGACAAAAATAGCACATTCACAACCCAAAGGAGCAAATATTTCAGAACATATTGTACTATAATATGACAGTGTCAGCTAAACCATTATCTATACTTATTTCTCATTATTAATTCCCAACAATTAGCTGTTCTTTGTTGCATAGTAACAGGATTTGCCATAATATAAAAAAAGCTTTAAAATCGTAAGTGTCTGACTTTATGCCGATTCTGTTAGAGATGGTTCTTATTTGTGCTACAGGCTTTTGGGAATGTGCCTGGTATCAGGCAAGAATATGGGGTGAAGCTAGGGAGTGGTAGAGAAGGAGGAAATGACCAAAGATTCAACTCAGAAATGCCTGTCTTTGCAAAATCAAACTGACAACTACTGACCAAAGTCAGTGAAAATAGCCTAGGTCAGTTCTGGAAGAGAGAGTTTAGGTGATAGGATCCAGGATGTCATCTGAGGTGTGTGAGGCCTCTGGAAAGGATGAAGAGGGACATTTGGGTGAAGCAGGCAGAGTAGTTGGGTCCTGGGGGATAAAAAGAGATGAGCTTGGCTGGGCGTGGTGGCTTATGCCTGTAATCCTAGCACTCTGGGAGGCTAAGGAAGGTGGATTGCTTGAGTTCAGGAGTTCAAGACCAGCCTGAGGAAGAGGGAGATCCCACTGCTACTAAAAATACACAAACTAGCTGGGCATTGTAGTGGGTGCCTATAGTCCCAGTTACTTAGGAGGGTGAAGCAAGAGGATTGCTTAAGTCCAGGTGTTTGAGGTTTCTGTAAGCTATGATGCTATTGTACCAAGGGTAACTGAGTGATACTCTGTCTCAAAAAAAAAAAAAAAAACAAAAACCCAAAAAAACAAAAAAACAAAAAGAGTAGAGCTTTCAGGTGGCGTGAGGAAGAGGTACAGGCAGCACCTGTTCGGGGGTAGCTCAGGGAAGTGCTCCAGAGGTGAGAGAATGTTTTAATCAAAGAAGAATCTCAAGAAGGAGAAGAAAAGGCAAGCTTCTCAGCCAGGGTATCTGTCTTAGAAGTGATTTCTAACTTTAATCCATGTAAAAATATGGTGCTGTCTCATGTCAGGGCACCCAACAGTGTTCTTGCCAAAGAAAAGCGTTGTTAACAGTGCAAGGAAGGTGCAGGAATAACGAGAAAAAAAGGAAAACAAGAACAATGGAACAAGAGCTAGAAATCACATTGAGAGAAGAGGCTTATGTGCTTTCTGTGGACAAGTAGGCTTTACAGAAATGTTATATTTTGTGTCCTGTATTCATTGTTCAAATCTATTACTAAGCAGTCTGTGTGTAGGTATTTGATGCAGGGTGTCTGCAAATCTTTGTCCTTACTGGTACCACCATCCATATTTACTGAGCATTCACTGAATTTAGGCACTGGGTCTTGATTCTGAACCTGGTGCTGGTAAGATCCAGTGATACATGTTATTTACATTGAAAAACTCTGCAGCTGTGGTGTGCTAGAGACGCTCATGCCAGCTCATATGAGCTTGCTATCTGATATCAGGTTTGTAGCTTGAAATTGGTCATGGTAGGACATTTATACCACAGAAACTGGCAAAGGTGATCAGGACTTCCTATCTCTCTGCACCACCATCCATAGAGTGATGGTCAACACCCACCAACATATCACTAGGGCTTTGCCTTTCAGATGCAGAGGAAATAGTGAAGGGAAACAACTCCGTTCAGAGAAGAGCATGTCTGGTGTGACAAATAAGTTCTTGAACTCATCCTAGAAAAAGTGGTATTGTTGCATATCACTACTAGGGCACCTTTGAAGTACTTCCTTGGAGAGGCTATACACTGATGCTAGTGTCTAGTCCACCCTTCAAAGCAATTTTGGGACTCTTTCTGGAATAGCCCTCAGAGTTATCATTGTATTACACTTGAATATCATCATTGTATAACCTGAATATCATCAAAATATCTTCCTTTTAATATTTCCTTTATCTCTGGCTAAAGAGAAAAGTCATTGAGGACCAGATAAGGTGAGTAGGGAGGGTGTTTCCATACAGTGAATGGTTTGCTGGCTAAAATCTCCCTCACAGACAGTGTCATCTGAGCTCTTTGCTTTTGTTCATCAGTGAGCTCCTTCAGGACCATTTTTGCACACACCTTTCTCATGCCAAGATTTTCAGTTAAGGTTTTCCTATCAATATTTACTTGGTCTACTCTGCTTCCCACAGTCGGATAATGGTTTTGACACACAATTTGATGGATTTTTGCAATTTTTTAAACAGTTCTACTCATTACTGGTCACTCTGACCTCTCTTCATCAGTGACTCTCCCATGACTCTCTTCATCAGAGTTTTTCAGTTCACACTCAGAAAAATGTCTAATCAATTTGTATACTGCCATTTTCTTCATGGTGTCATCCCCATAAACGTGGACTAAACATGTCCCTAATTTCACTTCCACTCTTGCCAAGTTTAACAAGAAATTTAATGTTTGTTTGTTGCTTTACATCAAGCTCTGACATTCTCATGACAGCACACAGAAGCACCCAACAACAATCATGAACACCACTCAGCAAGACACTGACACATGTTGATGTGAACACAGCTAGGAGACACTGATATACCCAAGTTATGAAATCTTACCAAGTTGTTTGTACAGTGCTGCAAACATAACATGGTGGCAAGGTTGTGAACTTAATTGTCAGATGTATATGGTTGTTCGCTTTAAAATATTTCAACTGTTCTGTAATTTTCATAACAAAAATGCTAAAATAAGAGAAATCTATTAAACAGTAGTATTGACAAAAATAACAACAAACAACAGTACATCCTAACAATAGTAGAGATGACTCATCTCTTGTCACCGTCCCTGTGCTTCACTCTGCTCCAGTCCTGGTTCTGGAACATTCCAGGCCTGATCCCTTCTGTATTTGTTTCCTCCTGCTTATACCAATGTTCTCCCTCCCTGGCTTGCTCCCGTACCTTCAGGCCTTTGTTCACATTTTACCCTCTTGTTCAGGCCTTTACCAACCACCTATTTACAATCGCACCCCTAAGTCCCCAACATCCTTTCCCTATCTTGTTTCGTGGTTTTATTATCCTCTACTTACCAAAATCTGCCTTATATTTTCCATAATTTATCCTCTCCCTTCCCAAGAATATATAAACTCCAAGAGAACAGAGATTTTTGTTTATTTGGTCACTGCTTGATTTCTGATAACAAGAACAATGCCTGGAACATAGTAGGTGCTCAATAAGTATTTACTGGAAAAAAAAAATAATAGCAGTCTTGGCTGACCTGCATTCAAGCCCCAAATGAAGGCAGCTATCTTTGTTTGGATTTCCTCAGAAGCAGATCCTGATAGAAGGATTCAAATGTGCAGGGAAGAAAAATAATTTTTTCTTCAACCCTCATAATTTTTTAGTTGAAACAAGCTCCTATAGCAAAAGATGAATAGGAGAAAAACAAGCTGAAGTTTATCGATATGTTGTTTTGTATAAAAATAGGAGATACCTGGGAAATGGGTAGGTGTTACAGAGCTGGCTTTGAATTCCAGCTTATAGAGCGTCTTTAAGAAAGAACAGTACAGTTTTAGAGAAGAGACAAGACAAAGGACAGGGTTCTGAGTTGCTAGAGGCAGCAAATTAGGGGAAGGCAAATAGCTGGCAGATAAAGGCTGGTTAGTAAAGCTTATTAATCTAGATTCCTCTGGTGCCATCTCTAGGTCCACAAGGCCCAGAGTTCTCTAGTGGTTAGCCTTTGTTCTTCCTGGTAGAGATTATGACCAGAAATGCCTTTTTGTCATTTTAAATCTATGTTCTGCTTTTAGGTAAATAGAGAGAGGGCTGCAAGTTTTCCTGTATCTGCTTCTTCTTAATTGTCTTTAGCTCAATAGTCCTTATTCCTAAAGAGACATATTTTAGTCTCCCAGACATGCAAGTAGAATACTGGGAAAAACTGTTTGGGGCATAGAGAATTGAGATTTGGGTACTAAGAATATATTGCAGGCATGTTACCACTGAGAAACTGGAGTGTCCCTGGTCCACAGTAGGAGGCAGTGTGAGACATGCTTCTCAGAACCATCATCCTGCAGATTGAGGGAGCAGGCATTATTTATACACTGATTCCCATTAATCCTTATCTGAGGGCTGCTACTGGCCTATGTGCTTCGGCAAAAGAGGCTTAGAAAGAGGCCAAAGAAAATTCTCAGGCAATTAGAGCTGGACATTAGAAATCAGGCCAGCATGTGAGAGGAGGTATGTCTCAGAAGGGTGTAGGGAGAGCACCTACAGAATCTGCCTTCTCATCTAACATTTTAATGCAGTGAGGTCTCCAAATCAGTATTGTGAGTGTGGGTTTAACACTAACATGACGGATCCTAGAAAAGTTCTAAACAATCTGTGGGTCATTTCCTCTTTAAAACTTTCCAATTTAATTTTACTACTTAGACTCCAGATAATTTACCAGTTAACAATAGCAACAACAACAACAAAAATGAGATCTTGTTTAGTTATGGAGGAGAAATTATTTCTTTACCTATTATACTAAATTTAAGATAGGCTATTTTTTTTTAACAATGTCCTAACTAATATTAATCTCACACATAAAGGGGAGCCTCCAGAACAAAATACTATCCATAGATCCAAAAGCAAATGTGCTGACATTAAAAAAATTTCTGAACTACTAAAGAGTTCCAAACTGGAATTAACTATCTCATAAAAAACCCTCATGTTTCACTGATTGCTGTTTATGACTAAAGCTAATAAGTTGGGCCAAAGGGAGAAATACAGATCTTCATTAGCAAAAGTAAACAAACCAAAACACCACTCCCAGAGGCAAAAGGTTATTTGGAACTTAATGATAAAGTCACAAAGCTTGAAGAAATCTTAAAGACCATCATTTTACCTAAGACCACATTAATTTTTATGTATATAAAGTTAAAGCACTGCTCAACTTGGTGACCTTCATTTGAATAGTCAGTAGGGTGAAAATCCAAAAAAGAATGAGGCACGAATGGAAATGTAGCTTTGAACTTGTTGGGTCTCATTAGGAGGGAGAGTATGGCAAAGTGGTTAAAATCTCCGATTTAGCAGGTGGACAGATTTGCATTTAACTCCCTTCCTCTCCCCTCATCCATTCTGCTGCATGCCAGAATGTGACTTAGATGAGTTATCAATGTGCTGGATGTCAATTTTCTTCAGTGTGAGAATAATAATAATAATAATAATAATACATCATTCTCCACCCTGGCACCTGCTTTTACTGTTTACCATTGACAAAAGGCTTAAATGAGATGATGTACAAAATGCTTAGTTTAGGGCTTATAAGGAGAACTGTGCTTAACCACTCATAGCTAATTTTATTGTGTTCATTTATTCATTTGTTTGGCAGATAATCGATCTAGTATCTACTGTGTGCCAGGTATTGTTCAATAGTCTTGAGATATATCAATGAGCAAAACAGACAAAAATCCCTGCTCTTAGGGTGTTTATAGTCTTGTGGGGAGAGGGAATAGAGAGAATATGAAACAGAGCAGATAAGTAAATTATTCAGTGGATTAAAGAGAATAAGTGCTATGGGAGAAGAAAAAGGAGCAGCAAGGAAAACAGGATAAGAACTGTCAGGAGGAAAACAGTCTGCAATTTTACATGTGGTGGTCAGGGTGGCCTTCCTGAGAAGGAGGTATTTGAACAGAGATGCTGTGGGCGTCTGGGGAAGAGTGCTTCAGGCAGGGGGGATAGTAAGTGAAAAGACCCTGAAAACTCTGGATGATGGAGAAACAGCAAGACAGCTGGTTGGGCTAGAACAGAGTGAGTGAGGTTTGGGGTGGGGCGGGTAGAGGAATATGATGTTGGAGAGGTAATTGTCGGTGCAGGGAGAATGACTTGATTATGTTGGGCTTCATACACCATTGGGAGGACTTCGGTTTTTTCACTGAGTTAAATGAGAAATCACTGTAAGATTTTGATATCGAGAAGAGGCTTGATTTGAACTACATTTAAAACGATCACTTCAGCTTCTATGATGAGAGTGGAGTTCTTGGAGAAAAGATAGAAGCAGGAGACTAGGGGGGTGATTATGGTAATTTAGGTGAGAGATGGTGATGTCTTAAATCATGGTAGTTGCATGGGGTTTGGAAGTGATTGGATTCTGGTCTTATGTTGAAAGCAGCCCAAGGTGTCCTGAGGGTCTGATGTAGGGTGTTAAGGAAGAGACATCATGGACAACTCTAAGCCAAGGTTTTGGCTCAAGACCCTGAAAGTCTGGAATCACCATCAACCCAGAAGAGACAAGGTGGGGTACAGAGCATTTAGGAGGCATCTCTGGATGTGGTTTTGGACATGTTGAGACTAAGATATCGATTGGACATCCATGGAAGTTGAGCATTTGAGACAGAAGTTCAGGAGTCAGGAGAGGGCTGGAGGTATACATTCAGGACTGGAAGGCTTAGATACAGTATTTCAAGACTTTGAGACTGTCTGGGGTCACTGGAGAGGACAAGACTGTGCTCCAGGGGACTCCAACAGGGAACAGTCAGGAAGAAGAAGAGGAGGAATAAGTAAAGGAAACAGAGGGAGCAAGTGGTGAGGCAGGGGAAGAGTCCAGAAGGTGTGAGATCCTGGATGCCGGTGAGGACAGTGCACAGAGGAGAAAGCACTGATCACTGAGCCAGATCTTGCCTGGTCAAGGGGCATGAGGGCCAGAGCTGACCCACAGCCTACTGGAGGCACCGAGCGGAGCAGAGGTTGATAGTGTGGAAATTGGATTGGAATGCGTTTTAGGGAGGAAGTGGAGGCAGCAAGCATAGACAAAAGGCTCAAGGGATTTATTTTCTTCTAAAGAGAATGAAGAAAAGAGGGGAAGGGTTGCGGGGAATGGGGTTGGGAGAACATTTGTTTGCTTGTTTATTAAATGGGAGAAAGAGCAGCATTTTCATTTGATAAAAATAGTCCAGAGGAGAGAGAAACTTGGATAACATGAGGGCATTGCTGGGACAGCATTGCTGGGGCAGAAGCACCTGCTTTAAATGCTTTGCACCCACAAGCTCACGCCATCCTCCTGACACCTCCGTGAAGCAGGTGATGTTACGACCATCTCCCTTTGCAGATGAAAACCTCAGTGCTCCTGAGTTCACAGTCTAGATGAAGGACTTCCCACGTCAGTACATTGGACAGCTCACTCTTTGTTTATAGCCGCACCAGGTCACATTACACAGATGCGTCCATTTATATAATCGTTCCTCTTTTTGTGGAAATTAAGGTTGCTTGCAATTTGTGGTATGTTTGGTATTACAAACAATGTTGCGATGGACAGTCTTGTGTGTGGATGTATAAATACATCTACAGGACAGGATTCTACAAGTAGAATTACCCAGTGGAAAGGGATATACTTTAAAGTCTTGATGGATTTGGCCAACTGAGCCCTCAACACTGGTGCCTGTATACCTGCCCATCAAGAGATGTGGCAGTGAGCAGATGCCCCATGGACACAAAGTATATTGTAGATCTAGGATTCTACCTCATCTTCTGTCTCACATGGTAAATGATGATATGATTATTTCAACAACTGCCTCTGGCAAAGTTGCCTGATGCATTTGGGTCTTTTACAGCCCTCTAGATTTGTTACTATTTACTAAGCTTTAGAAAACTTCGGAGGCCGTTCTAAAATGAAATATTTAGGTACCATTTCTTTTCGAGAGAAGGCTGATGACATTCTAGCAACAGCGCCTTAACAGCATTACTTAAAGGTCACCAGATGTGGGGTGAAATTGTCACTAATCTATTTTTTATGCCAATGTGAAATTGATAACTCAAGGAAAGCAGGTATCTTTATCAGTTAATGTCACAGTGTTCAATAATTATTGTATTTATTATTTCCCCATCCAGAGTTAAAATCGTGATTGGCAGGGAAGCACTTTATGAGTCTGGGGAGATCTTCTGACATTTCATACGCTCTCCCAATAAGTCAGATGGGTGGTTGTTTTGATGAAAGCTGTGGACAAAATGCTATTGAACCAAATGCAAAGAAGACACTATTTTGTAAATAACTGTGGTGATTAAAGCTTTGTTTCACATCATTAAAGATGTGTCACTTTATCCAGCATTACTTCTGACTAACACTGTTCTAAGGAAGCACAGAGAAACAAAAGACATACATTTAGAGCAAGACTTAAATACAACTAGAAATCTGATAAATACGTCACAGAGGCTGAGCTAAGCCTGCCTGCAGGTTTTTTAGAAGTGCCCTTATGCCCTTAGCTATCAGAGACTTCTGGAACTTTCTAATGGAATCTGCTGTATGGGCTGAAGATTTATGTAAATGCTGCTTTAGCATTGCCCCTGTCCTTGAATCTGTCAGGTCTTATTGACCAAGTGAGAAGTTTAAAAACTCGGTGTGGTCTCATTTAGGCAACATTCGACTTCTGCCAAGCCTGCAGCCCCCGCCGTGTCAGCCAGTGCTCATACAATTAGCTCTGGCTGCCTGGGAGGGGCTCCCTGCAGCAGCCTCTCTCCCAAGCCCATCCATTTCTCCTCGCCCAGCATGCAGGCTCCGGGCTCATTTCAGCTTTCATTAGCCTCTGTAGCTCCTGGGTGTGAAGGTGCAGCTCACCTAATCTCAGCCATTCTGGAGTGCAAAATAAAGCACCCCTGTATTTGGCACCCCTAACTGGAGGCTGAAAAACTCAGTTTCTACATGCAAGTGAATCCCATCAGGAGGGGATCATCAAACAGCTGATGTCCTCTGTGCTGGAGTTTGTTCCTATGGAAGAGGACAGCATCTACTCAACCCCACTGCACACACTTAGAGATCATTAATGAAGGAATATGCTGCAGCCAGTTGCATGCCTGAAAGATCAGATAGTGAAGATGGTGGAGGTAACTGGTCTGGGTCAAAGGGTTGGGTTATTACAAAAGTCTCCACTCTGATTGATTTAAATCCTTGCTTCTGTGACTATTGTGTGTGAGTGTTTCATATGTCATATATTGGTTTAAGGAACAATAAATTGGTTTACATAATTAAAAGTTCAACTTCTGGCACAGGTGGCTCTAGAAGTTCACACAGGTGTTCAGGAATCTTTCTCTTCCAGCTCCAAGCTGCTTCCTGTAGGCAAGGCCTTTCCTCCATACTGGCAAAGTGGCCACACTACCATTTCCAGCTTATAGCCATCTCGTGTGGAGAAAGAATCTCTGCTCCAGTAATTTAGCTATTGGTCTAGGGCCACGTGCCATCACTCTGGCTACCACCAAATGCCTGCACTTGGGCAGTCCCAGGGCTAGGCAGATAGGGCACCATTGAATGGCCAGACCCAGAACCAATCCCCACCTCTTAAACTGAAGAAAGGTTAGTCCCAACAGTGCATATGGCCTCAGAGAGGTGGGTTCTTAAAAAAAATTGGGGTGCTATTTCCAGAAACACAGAGGATAGATGGTGAATGGGAAAGAAACCCCCAGATATCCATTCTAGTTGTTAACTAAAACACACACACACACACACACACACACACACACACATATATATAAACAAAGTATATATTTTGGATAAAGGAGAGATTTATTGCTTTTAAAGGGAGGCCTTTCCAATGGGGAAGCAGAGCCCTGGCTAGAAACTGGGCACATAGGCTTCAAAGAAAAGACAAAAGGCCACAGGATTTTATACTGAGCAGGGTGGTCCAATATGCATAGTTAATAAACTATAGGAGGAGTCATGAATATTTATGACGGGAAAGCAGATGCATGTAATTGGGCTCTGTCACTCCCATGACTTCCCTGTCATGGCTGGGAATTCAGTTTTAAAGTGTGGTGGGGTCCCCTTGGTCAAGAGGGGTTCATTTGTATTCACACCATTCGTTAGTTGGTTAGCAGCATTCAGTTAGCAGAGGGCTTATTAGGATTTTATTTTTAGTTAACATGGTGTATAACTAAGTCAGGCCCCAGGCAGCACTGGAAAGTATACCTTCAAATTTCAAAGTTTACCCAAAGTGTGTGCAGCATGTTTTTTCTTTCTTCTTCTTTTTTTTTTTATTAAATCATAGCTGTGTACATTAATGTGCATGTTTTTTCTTTGTAGGTGAGAAAACTGAGTTCATTGGTAGCTGGATAAAATGGAGTAAGGTTTGGCCCATAGTCAGTGCACAGTCAGTGGTTAAGGTTTTTGTGGTTTATCAATGTCTAGAATGATGCTGTTTAGTATGCATATTTCATCACATGCATTGCACTTACAATAGCATGCTGAAAAGTTTTAATGCATGATTTTAATCCAGAAACAATTTTCATAGTTGCAGTTTGGTGTCCAAGAGTGGGTAATTCTACCACATGGGAAACAGTTGGGGGTGGTGGATTCCAAGGGAATCCAGCCTTATGGTTCCAAGGGAAGAAAGCTGGTGGAGGTGAAGAAGGTGGCTGGACTTGAATGAGCGGTTACAATACAAGGGAAATGCATTTTTTTTTTCCCTACAGAAAGGTCCATTGTGCAGGGCATGGTCCTGGGGGACAGAGAATTAAACCCCGCAGGAGGATAGGACTGGAAATCATTTGAGAGAGCAGGAGGAAGCAGAGTTTGTCAATTAATAACCTGAAGCCGAGCCCTGGGACCTGTCTCTTTCAGTTCCCTGGTCAGCCTCATACTTCAGTATGGCAGATGTTTCTGGTTGGATTTGAGTTTTGCAATTAATTCTGAAGACCAATAACTCCATGAAGCTTAGAGAAAGAACTCTTTGCAGGTGAGATACATCCAGGACTGCTGTTTAGACTTTGGTAAGCAGATTCTTGAAGTCTTTCTGCTCTTAGAATCTTCCCCTCCTATGAGTATCTAGGCCAGCAAAGGTTGCAGAAATGTCTGGGGGTCCAGGCCTGGGGATCTGGGTAAGAGAATAGTTGCGGGATCCTGTTCTTCTTTGATTCCTTTATTCATGTCATCATGGTGGAGCATCTATCTGAAGCATAGTCAGGTCTGGTTGAGGCAAGGGAGGCTCCCAGAGCATAGGATTTAAGGAGATGCTTCCTCTCAGGGTCATGAAAGTGTCGGTTGATGCCTGAGGTTATTGCCACTGTAGGTTTTGCTCACTTGTCTTACTCCAGTTCACGGCCTGCTTTTATGGGTCAAGTTCTATGTAAGGTGTGATCCAAGTCTTATATAAGGTGATCCAAAGATCAATCAGACATGGTCTCTCATTCTAGTAAGTTCCCTGCCTGAGAAGTCCATGAAAGGTTGGAAGAAGAGTTGGAAAGTATTAGGTCCTCCTGAACCTCACAGGAAAGGATGTAAAAAATGGGAATTTGAACTTCAAGACTTCCAGGCAGGGATTGAAGTTGATAGAGAGAAGCACACAGGTGTCTGAAGTGGCCAAGGGCCACTTTCTGATACCTGCATTAAAATTAGATGCAAAATATGATGTCATACTTCTATTGTTATTAGTAGAATTAATATTATTACTTAATAGGACAAAGCATATCATAATAATGGTAAGAATAAGCATATAATAATACTGATACATGTAGCTGATGTTTCTCCAATGTATAGTAAATGCTTTATTCTATTTAATCTCCACAGCAACCCTCCGAGGTAGGTAATATTGTTATTTCCATTTTATAGAAGATGAAATTGAAGTTCAGAGATAACAAAGTTGGATAGCTCCCTGTGCTGAAACTGGGATTCAAACTCATGCTTGTCAACCCTGCTGCATTGAGTGGTCAATTGAAGCTATAATTTGCTCTTTGAAAAAACCCAACCAAAGGGCAAACCAAATATCTTTAAAGAGTTTCTTTTCTTTCCAAGGTGAAGGCTGGGAAGACAGAGACTTGCAGCCATCTGCACTCTGAAACCACCCCCTCCACTTTGCCAAAGCCCACCTCTCACTCTTTCTCTCTCCTTTGTTACTTCACAGAAGAACCAACCTGAGAGAGAAAATAGAAAGACAGTGGGAATAGCTGTCACCTCCCTACTTGCCCCCAGGGACCAGGAAAGCGGTTATGCCATGCTGGGTCAGCTAGACAGGCCCTGGCTTTCTGCTCTACTATGTTAATTAGAAAGCAGAATCTTAAGAGCCAATTTTGACTAAGAACTCTGTGTCCAATTTTCTCCTGGCCCTGATTGTAGAGGGCCTGATCAATATTAAATCTAATTTACAATGATGGCCCCTGTGAAGCTGGCAAATGTTATGTCAACATACCATAATGACTTGGGCTTCCTAAGCACACTTGTTAGCCGGCGGCCGCATCTGCCACGGTCACTCTCACACCCACTCCTGCCTCCCCGCCACATCTGTGATAACACCCCACAAGTTCTCCCGCCTTCCTGCCATCAACAGAGCCCCAGTCCTGTCAATCCTGGTTGCCTCATTGCTATCTGACAAACTCCAGACAAGGAGGAGAACACAATTAATTTTTCTCCCCAAACTGATGAACCAAAGAAAGAAATAATTGCTACTCAGTTTTAATAATGGCAGATTTTTATGAAATTTCCATGAAGACGATTCAGAAAGGAGTACAGGGGAATTATTTCTCCATGGGGGGCCCAACTGGTTTGCATTGTTTCATAATGTTTATGTTATTACAATTCTGGGTAGTTTGCATTTGCATCCTGTTGTCTCCAGGGCAAGTTCTTGCAACTCATTTGTGAGGCAATGAATTAAAGAGTCATAATGGAGCCAGGCTGCCTGTTCTGAAGGCTTCCAGTCTTTCCTCATTTCAGGGGAGCCCGGGGAGTGCCTTTGCTGAAGAGAGGTGCTGAGGTGCGGGAGATACTTCTGAAGCCAGGAGGTAGCTGTCATTCACAGGGTCCACCTGCTTAAGACACTTCCTGGGCTTACCTTGTTTATGGGAAAAAGTCGAAACTCCTTAGCTCTTGCCGGAGCTCTTGGCTCCGTCAGACATACTCTCCCATGGCAGCCAGGACTGACAGGACTGGGGCTCTGTTGATGGCAGGAAGGCGGGAGAACTTGTGGGGTGTTATCACAGATGTTGGGGGGAGGCAGGAGCGGGTGTGAGAGTGGTGGGACAGATGCCCCTGTGGCTAACAAGTGCGCTCCCCAGCTCTTGCCTCTGGGCTCCTGCAGCCAATGCTCCTCCCCTGCCTGCTCCAGCCCATGGGCCTCCCTCAGAGTTTGTGTTTGCCCCACTACCTCCACCGCAGGGATTCGGCATGTGCCATTCTCTCAGCCTGGAAGATGACTCTTCCCTCCTCTTTCCCTAGGGAACCCTTCCCCAACCTTCACTTATCACCCCTCCTGCCATCTTCCCCTCCTGGCTCACCCACCAGGTCAGATCTTCCCCTTTTGGTACTCATTGCCCTCTCCTTTGTCTCATTTGCAACTTGATCTTGGTCCTGGTGCCATTGTGGTTAACATCTTTCTCTTCATTGTTCTATAAGCTTCTTGAGGGGAGAGGCCTTGTCTGTTTTTTTTTTTTTTTGAGGCAGAGTCTCACTTTGTTGCCCTGGGTGGAATGCCATGGCATCACAGCTCACAGAAACCTCAAACTCTTGGACTTGAGTAGTTCTCTTGCTACAACTTCCCCAGTAGCTGGGACTATAGGCATGCACCACCATGTCCAGCTAGTTTTTTTCTATTTTTAGTAGAGACAGGGTCTTGCTGTAGGTCAGACTGGTCTTGAACTCCTAAGCTCTGGCAATCCACCTGCCTCGGCCTCCCAGAGTGCTGGGTTATAGGCATGAGTCACCACTGGGCACAACAGTTTACTGCCTTTCTATAGAGCACATCTGGAGGTGAGACATCCTTTCACCACTGCAGAAAAAGGAAATGTCTGTCTCTTTATTAAGTAACTGCTGCTTTGGCTGCTGTAACAAAGGAGAAGGTGATAGTGACCTTAAAACTGTGGTTTACTTGTCTCTGAGCTAAAGGGTCAGGATCTGGGTCCACACCCTTTCTTTCACTTGATCCACATTTATTAAGCACCTTCTGTATTCTGGGCTTCCTTCCAGGTCTTGAGGCCGTAGCCATGAATGAAACAGAAAAAAAATCTCTGCCTTCATGGAGCTAATGTGCCAGTGGGAGAGACAGGAAACTGGACATGATAAAAGTCTGTTCACAGGGTGTTATATGGTGATGAGTGCTGGGAGGAAAAATAAAGCAAGAGTGGGAGGAGGAAGCACAGGGGAGCAGGCGCTGTTGACATTTTAGGGTAGGTGAGAGAATATCTCACTAATATTGGTGATATCTTGGTCCTGGTGCCATTGTGGTTAACATAACACCAGAGATATGCTGGTGTGTGAGTGAAGACCTGGGGACAATGGAGTGAGCTAGATGGCTATGTGGGGGAGGGGTGGACAGCAAGTGCAAAGGCCCTGGGGCACAGCACCTGGTTTGTCTGGGAACAGCAAAGAGGCCAACGTGGCTGTCATGGACTGATCAACAGGAGAGTAGTGGGGGATGAGTAGAGAGAAGTTATGCAAGGCCAGGTCACACAGGCCTGAGAAGTCATTGTAGGGATGTTGGAGTCCCTTTGATAAAAATATTCATCAAAACACTAAAAAGTGACTCAAATGCTAGGCAGGCCTCCTGGCATTCTATCCACCAGCAAAAGGAGAAGAGGAAGGGGTGGGCCTGACTCTTGCCTTCAAGGTATCAGCTGGAAGTTGAGCTTATTTTCTCTCACCTCGGTCAGACAGAATTAGCTACATGGCTGTACCTAGCTGCAAGGGGGCTGCACAGTGAGTGTCATGCTTGGTGGCCAGAGGTTCAGGTAAACTTCAGAAAGTCTAATATTTAGAAAAGAAGGGGAGAGGAATCATGGAGAGCAATGACAGCCTTTGCCAACAAACACATCCTTTGAAAAAGAAAAACATGAAATTAGAAAGCTGATTATCCTTTTCCTAATGGAATCAGCTTTCAATGAAAGGAAAACTAGAACAAAAACCTTTTTCCCATAAAAGTACTTTATGTTTGGAAAATTATGCTGAAAATCTTTTCTTGTTCTGTTGGGGAAGCTCTGTTTACAATCCAATGAACTAAACAGAAAGGCTTTTCAGGCTGACCAACCAACGAAGGAGAGAGACCCAGGTATAACTAGTGGCATAAGTGGCAATTTTCTTTTTTTTTCTTCTTTATTGTTGGCGATTCATTGAGGATACAAAGAACCAGGTTACATTGATTGCATTTGTTAGGTAAAGTCCCTCTTATAATCATGTGATAATTTTCTTTTATATTTCCTGCTCTGCAGTGTAAAAATATATGCATTCCCTTGGAAAGCTGTTTCACTACAGAATCTGTCTTTACCCACCGACAGAATTTGTGTAGACGTCAAATTTTGTGAAGCACGTCTGACTTTGATAATGATGGGAAGTCATAAAACAAAGCTAATGCAGAAAATAGTTCTAGTTCATAAACTGAACTCACTGTCAGTCACATCAGTAATAAGTGAACAGTGAACTTTCTGGGTTTATTATTCCTTGGCCATCCAGAGAAAAAACACTGTCTCTCCTAACACTATGCAAATTATAGTTTAATTGCTGGCTTTTGAGACGGAAACTATCTGAGTGATTTAAAAATATGTGCCTTTGACATCTCCAAACCAAACGGCTACCCTTGGAGTCAAGTTTTTTTGATGGTTAATGCTGAATGAATGAATGATCCTGAAAGGCTGCCTGTTCCCTGCGCACTAGAGGCTCAGGGTTGGAAAGAAGCTCAGCTGTCAGTCAATTCTTAGTCCTTCTAACAGCATCTAGGCCACCTGAAACAC
Organism: Otolemur garnettii; assembly: GCF_000181295.1. Taxonomy (NCBI): domain Eukaryota; kingdom Metazoa; phylum Chordata; class Mammalia; order Primates; family Galagidae; genus Otolemur; species Otolemur garnettii. The sequence continues at coordinate 22,175,541 of NW_003852402.1, forward strand.
CTTAAATAATGGGGGAACTTAACCTCTTCCACAGTGGCCTGTTCCTTCATCTTTTGGAATCTGTTCCTTCATCTTCTGGCTCAGATGATTAGAACTTTCTTATTTTCTTGAAACACTTTCTGTTTTCCTCCAAATGATGCCAGTTCTGCTAAGTATGACCAACACAAGGTTAATTATTTTATCATGTGACGTCCCTTTCTTAGGAGACCCAGAACTTGCCCCTCCAAAATCCTTATGGTGCCATAGTCGTCAAGAGCTCCAGGGCTGAGAGCTTCCTACTAGGGACAACAGATCAATAAACTTCAGGTCAGCTCTGAAAATAAATCAGGGCAAGTCGGTGACTTAGAATTTTGACACCTGCTTGTTCTCTGTGTTTGGACAAGTCAGTCAATAATAATAGTTGGTCATGCTAGTGATTGTAGAATATTTAGTATGATAGAAAATGTGTTCCACTATTTATATGCTTGTAAAATTTAATTCTCTTATAATGCTAATGGTAACCAAAGTTCAGAGAAATTAAGAGTAGCCTGCCCAGGAGTGGCACCCTCCCTGTGGTGCTTTTGACACCTATACTGAACTTCCTCTCTCAACCCATTCAGGGAACAGTGAGTAACCCTCATAAGCAAGGCTGCCCTCAGTGAGATGGCCAGCGTGGGTCTTGGGAATCCAACAGAGCAAAGCAAGCCATGTGGCAGCATTTTAGAAAAAGAAATACTTGGTAAGGTAACATTGGTATTTAGGCACTTCAAGAATTTAGGAATGTTAAGATGTAAAAAGAAAAGTTTAGCAGATTCTGTAGTAAACATAGTAAATAGAACCCTACCCCAGATCCAAAATGAATGGTTAAGACTTGAGCGTAAAAGAAAAGTGGGGTGAGGGGAAGCTCCTTTATTGAATGTAGTGGAAAAAATAGGCAGATGGCACCGACTCACCCCTTTTCATTGATCCACTTCTGTCTCTAGTTTAGATGGTCTTCTTAGAGCACATGGATGGTAGAATTTCTTCTTGAGGATTGAGATTCACTGCTTTGGGTCCTGGGTTGAGTCTTAAGATCTTGTCATCTGAATCACACGATGTGTTGAACTCAGAGGTCTTGCAGAGAAGGGCAGACTCCCCCAATTCTGGGCATTATTCAGAAGTGGGATTATCTCCCCAGCCCCATTCAGAAAACTGGAGGGCTCAGTCACTGCAGGTATGGTCACTTTAGGTGGCTCACAGTGACAAAACTGGGCTAATGCTTGGAGGGCGTCTGGATTTCCAATCCATTGTGATAAGACTAAAGCTCTCTCAAAAGCTCTCAGCTTACTGAGTAGAAGTTATTGATGTGAATCCTCCATTTCTGAAGGTTCCAAAGGGGAAAAGGGGAGAAAGAGATACGAGAACAGGATGCTGAAATGACAAAGTTAAGCTTTCCCAAGAGGGCACGGCTGTTACCACCGCTCCCATTTTATCCTGAACCTGAGAGAAACATTCTAATCAAATGGAAAGTGTGTCAGTGGAAATACCACTCTTTGACACTATCCTGTTGCTAAGGTTACTTTAGAGATAGGAAAGTTTCAAACAGATTATTGGTATGTGCCCCCGAGGACTGTGCAATACAAACAGAAGACTTAACTGTTAGGATAATACTGTATTACATTTTCGTTTTACATGGTTTAATTTTCTTAATAATCAATAGCATAAATTTTAATTAACTTAAAATTAGTGGTTGAGCAGGCAGGAAACACATCGTTTTGCAAGATGATGCTGGTGTAATGCTTGTTAACATAAAGGAAGGTTTCAGGCTCCTCTGTGTAGCTCCAAATCGCCTTCCTTTCAGAGAGACAGCGGCTGGGCTCATTTCCTTGTGAAGCCTTATTAATATAGGGAGACTGAACTTGGGTACACATCATGGTGGAGAGACCCTGCACTGTGAGAACGGTGCCTGGTCGCCTTCTTAACACAGAGATGTCAAAGCTGTTTGATGACATTGAGGAGTCTCATCTTTTTTTAGCGTTTTGATGAATATTTTTTTATGAAAAGGGACTCCGAGAATCTGCAGCTAAGTTTACCTCAAAGCCAGGATGTCGTGGTAAGACGTGGGATTTTAGGGAGGGCTCTTTGAGTTCTCGCCATTGTCATGGCTGCAGAAGAACAGGCAAGACTTTCAATAACAATCCAATAACCTTCTGGAACCTTGAACTTTTTAATTAAAGGAGAGCGATGAAAGAGCAAAAGGGACACGGGAGAGAGAATGGAGAATATATGCGAAGTTGAGTACAGATAAAGAACAATTATTGGGCTTTCCTGCCTTTAAGTTAGGAGCAAAATCTCTAAAATCGTGAAACCTCTCTTTGTTCTTTTTGAACGTGCGATCAGATGTCTGTTTTTGCTGATTAATATCATGAGCATCTTATATTTCACAAGGTCCCTGGAAGTCTTCCTTAATTCAAGGTAAGATGTGAGAGACACACAAGGTATTCTCAGTAGGGATTCAAAGAACCCGTGCACTGATTCAAAACACAATGAGCTTCAGCAAAGCGTGGTCCTACGATATCAATTATCCTCACTGAATAGCGTTTCTGCCCTCTTTTTGTGTGTCTTTTTGGAATAAGAATGTACGTTGCCCTTATTAATCCTGCAGAATTACTTTTTCCCTACTCCTTAGGAAATCTAGCAAATGCAGACAGTTTCAGCGAGTTAACAAAAAAAAAAAATCTAATTTCCACTTGAGCAGCTCCGAGGTTAGGTCAGCAGAAAAAAAAAAAAACTGCAGTAGCTTGTGTTGATGAATATTTTATAAGCTCTGCCATCTAATAAAAGATGTATTTAAAAACGGGCAGAATGCTGGTTAAGAGAATGTTCTATTATTTAATTATCATGTAGATAAAAGTTGAGTTTCAGGTGTAATGAAAGAATGCAGCCCACAGACAAGCTCAATTTCGGGTCTTTGGACTCTTTTGTTCCGTTCACCATAGATCTTCCATCATGGCTCCTACTGCTGACTTTACAATCAATGAGGGAACAGGGTGATTTCAGAGCTTGACCTGTGTGGAGATTATTTAGTGGCCTCGATGGACAAGAGAAATCTTTACAAAGCTTCTAATTAGCACACCCAGTCAATGAAATTGCAAACCTCATTATTTGAGTCAGGGCCAGGAAAGCACAGGCTGATAGGTCCCTCAAATGACGTGCTGAGGATATGTAGAGCTTGTTACCCACAGAGTTCAGAATTACTCTCAACACCATCCGTAATAATAACAATGATGATGATGATGACAGCAACAATCCTGCACATAGCAGCAATCCTTTACTGAACACCTACTATGTGCCAGGCATGGTGCTAAGTGCTGTGCATGCTTCATCCATTCTAGTCCTTGTCAGAACTCCCCCAGATAGGTACCATTATCATCTTCTTTACTAGCTAAGAAAAATGAGGCTCAAAGTCTCATAGCTGGAGAGGGACTGAGTTGACTCCAGGACTTCAAAGCCAATAGGCTTTTCTGGAATGGAGGCCCACAATCCCATTCCTTGTCTCTTTCTAACAAAAGCATAGTTCTTTGATGTGGCCAGTGGAAAGATAAGAAATTAAGATACTAATTTTGCCATCAGCTCACACTTTCTCTCTCTATAAGGGGAGCCATACCCGAATCTCTCCAGTTGCATTTATGGGAGCTGTGGCCCTTCAGAAGAATATCAGGTTAGGAGTGAGGTGTCCAGAGTTCTGGCCTCGCATCCGTCCGTTACAAGTTGTGTGATCTCATCAAATCACTTCACCTTCGCTTGGTCTTGGCGACTTATTTTTGAAAGTGATGATTGTAATATTTGCTCTCTCTCCTTGTAGGTTGTGTTGAAGAACAAATGTGATAATGTACCTGAAAGCATTTGGAAGAGCTTCAAGTGTTATGTAAATGAAAGGTGGTAATTAAAAACCTCTAGAGAAGGGCAGCCTCTCTCAGTCATCAATTACCACACTTTCTTCCTTGTCAGGAAACCTGTACTTTTCAGTGCTTCTTGGGGGGATAGATAGCACTGCAAAAAATTTTTGTCTGGGAAACATGTGAAGAAAAGGGATCATCCTGACGGCTGAAAACCTATTTATGATAAGAAATAACCCCATATAAACTGATGAAACTAAAGGCAGGTGCATTCTCACATGAAATTGTGAAAATTCATACCTCCATTTATTGGTTTTTATATTTAGTTATAAGAAGATGGAATATTTAGCTGGCATAACACACACAAAGCCCAGCTCCTTAAATGAGAAAGTGGTATTGAAATTGACTTGTTACCTAGAAAAACGGAAGAAGACTTCAGGGGCAAAAGCATGAAAATATGAACACCAAAAAGCTTGGTATGTTCTTGAACTTTGGGAACTGGGGTGCAAGGATGTACCTGGGATGTTTGAACTTATTCTTTGTTCCCATTATATTTCTTTCTTTCTTTTTTTTAAAAGACAGAGTCTCACTTTGTTGCCCTGGGTAGAGTGCTATGGCATCATAGCTCACAGCAACCTCAGATTCTTGGGTTCAAGCAGTCTTCTTGCCTCAGCCTCCCTAGTAGCTGGGAGTACAGGTGCCCACCACAACAGCTGGCTATTTTTTAGAGATAGGGTCTTACTCTTGCTCTTGCTCAGGCTGGTCTCAAACTCCTAAGCTTTGACCTGCCAGAATGCTAGGATTATAGGCATGAGCTACCCGGCACCTGGCCCATTGTATTTCTGTTGAAATTTAGTTATATTCCTGAATGAAAGCCACAACTAAATTAGGAAGGTACATTACTCCTCAGATGGTGAAATGGCATAGGGGAAGGTCCTAGGCTTTTGCAGGAAGACCTGGACTAGACTTCCAGTTCTGCTGCTTACAAGGTTACAACTGACCTGTCTGAGTTTCTGTTTCTACACAGCTACTGCATATAAAGCACCTAGTGTCCTAGACAGACCAGCAAAATATTCTGAGGAATAAAGACTTAGCCAACGTACCAAACATGTCTGACTGCCATGGGGATTCTAAACTTTTACTTATTTAAACTTCTTTCAATGTAGGCATGTAGGGACATGTAGTAGTTTGAGCTATCTCTGCAAGATTTTCTTGCTAAAGGTGCTCAAGGAAAGTAAATTGGACTGGTTGGATTGTTGAGAAGTTGAGGTCGGAAAAAAGCAAGATAGCGCCTGCATGATCAGGATTTGTAGGGAAGGAAATCCAGAGGTCACTATTTGGAGCATGTTGGTGAGCGCTGAGTTACAGTCTAAAACAACTGGGCAGCTCTCTCCAACATGGCCGGCTGGCACTAGAGTTAAGCTTGGGGATGTCCCATTGGCTATAAGAAATCTGAATGTGCTGGGAAACTGTCAGGGATCATAATTTTGGACTCACAGCTGTCTAAAATTTACCAAAAGCTTGATGTAGGAAATAATGTTTCTGATAATTGACTGAGTTTCTAAATTCTGCAGTTTATTCTCTGATTTAAGCTGCATCTTTAGAAAGCCTAATGTAGGTCTGCTCACAGAGAGTTTGCTTTTGGTAATCTAGCTCTTTTTATTTTATTTTATTTTTGCCAACAATCTCTCCTGAGGAATGCTAAAAGACAAGGTCCTATATAGTGGGTTGTTATATTTGTGGTAGGGTCCCTGTCCTGCCCAGAGTTCTGCTTGTCTATATTTTTGCATCTTTCAAATCTTTCCTCTGCATTGTGAGTAGAGAGACTTTTGTAATAATTAAGTATAATCACGCTCCTCCCCCTGCACAGTAATCTTAACTGGCTCTAGAATAACTGCAGAATGAATCTAAGTTTCTTTGTGAGGCACTCAAGGTCCTTCTTGAAGCAGCCTTAGCCTCGGGTTACCTGCCTAGCCTCACCTCTTCCCATGAGTCTCCTGAACCCCTGCTCCCACAAAATGTATGCAACCCCCCCCCGTATTCTCTTTTCTGTACTCTTAAAGCTTCATCTCAAATGTTAATCTTCTGTAGATTTTTACTCCCCAGGCTGACTTTAGAGCTTCTTTGTTTATAGAGGTTTTCATGCCAACAATGCTTTTCTGTGTTTTATCATTGCTTTTTTGTTTTGGGTCATGTTGTGGTCCATCTCCTCTCTCCATTGCAAGGCACAGTGGGTTTCCCATCACATCCAGAACTCTGTTGCCCACTGCAGCACCTGGACCATTCTCACCACTTTGCTGTCTTTTGTTCCATGCATGCTGCCACCTTCCCCTCTTTCTTTTTCCTTCTTGTCCTCATCTTAAAAATGGCTATTTAATAGTCTGAGTCAAGTGCCAGGAAGAGTTGGAAGACAAGCATTGACACATTTTAAGCTATTTTTTGGAAGATGGCGCAGTCCTGTGATGGAAGTGCTTGTCCAAAAATTCACCTCCGCTCTGATTTTGTGTGACACTTCCCATCATGTAGAACATGATTAGCTGTCTTTTCAAGGCTTCTTTAGGCCAAGTCTATTAATGAGATTTTGTTTGGTCCAGTGTGAGTCAGAGCCAAGCCTGCTTGCTCACAGATGCACATTAGAGGAACAGGGTTTGACTGGTAAGTGGCAGCCCAATATTTAGGGCCGAAGTAATTTTCCAAAGCCGATTTTCTTAGTGTTCAGCAAAGTGGAATGTAATTTTAATTTGCAAGAAGAACTTTGGCTTCCATGAAACATAACTATCAGCTTCTTTCTCAAAGCATTTCTTCACAATGATGCCAGGGAGGTCAGAATGCAACAGACAGAGATACAAACAAATAATAGAGAGACCCAGAACAAATTAAAAAGTCTGTCCTGGAATTTTATTTTATAAAAGGGGGGCAAAAGAGTTCAGTAAGTTGTTCGTGTTTAATGATGTCCCAATACTCATTTAGTACAAATGGCGAGAGCAAAACATCATAGGAATGTATATTTAAAGATATTACAAAGCCAATTTGAATAAAGTTTGAGCTCACCAAGCATTCAAAGGCATCAAAGACATTTATCTTCTTAAAGAAGATACTTTATCCAGAGGACTTAAATTGGCAAAACTTTTTAATTGGTTCACTTCCACAGTGCAACACATAAAAAGTTTATGGAGGCAACAATTCATTAGACACTGCAGCATCAGACCAAAGCATCAAGTATTTATAATTCAGCCTTCCATTCAGACATGAGGCCACATCAGAATGAAATATGAAAATCCACCAACCGGGTAGATTTTCATTAACCGTTCATTTCCTTTTGTAAAGTTGAGGGCCACCCTCACAATTTCCTCACCTTGGTCTTCCTATGTCAAAGAATAAGGAAGAGTAAATATCCTAGCCAGGTGCCCAATGTCATTGAAAGGTTGACTCCAGTGTGAGTAAGTGTACCATACCATAAGCTCATGGTTGATACGATTTTTCATTTTCTGCCCTGTTGTTCTCTCCTCCCTCTAATCTTACCATTGCTCTGGAATGTCAGGAGTACAGCTCACACAGGGATGGAAGACAACATGGTGCTTTCATTTGCAATTTTTTTGGACATTCTTATTTGTAAATACAGAGTTGGAAGGAATAGTTTAGGGATATTTAGCCATGTATGCAAATAGGAGCGAAGGGTCATATCTCCCAGGGTCACATCTCCCAGTGGTCTATGGAAATAAGGGCTTTCTTGACATTTTGCACATGGTAACAGAACCCAGACATAGAGAGATGTTATTTCGCTAAAGAACAACCTTGGGAGCATGAATTTGTTGGCTTTTTCTACTATATTTTTTGTTTTTGTTTAGCAACAACAATAAAGATGTGGAAAAGCAAAAATAAGACTAAAATAGGATAAGCTAGACAATATAAATAAAATCCACAAGCATGCCTTAGAACTTCGAAGCAGTATTCCTCCTATTTTACTGACAGATCTACCTGATGACAGCTACTGTTCTGTCTTTTCCACCTTCTAGAGACAATGGTCTAAGGGTTGGAGCAAAGATGATTGATGTGATTACGGCTGGTGGTACTGTTAGCCCAAGAGGATTGGAGCTTTGCCAGAGGGGTAGAGGCGAGAAGGTCTTGGCTTTAAGGTTAATAGAAATCAGGTCAAAAATCCATTAAACAGAAATCCATTAAATCACATCAGTATCAGTGGCCCACAGAGTTTGTTACATGACTTTTTTTGTTCAAAGGTAATAAGGGATTCTGATGAGTGAAGATGGAGACAGAAAGGGAGAGAAGAAATTGCTTCTCGGCTGTATACCCTGCTGCAGAAACTTGTCTAAGTCACACAGTGAATAAGGGGGAAGCCAGAATTTAAACTCAAGTCTGGTACCATCCTATCTCCTCACAGTGCCGTGGTATTTGCTGGCAGTCTCTGCCCATATCCCTTAGCCTTTTTTGAGGTCACCAGAGCAGACATTCCTTTACCTACTGATGATATTTTGTGTCTCTCCACCCTTGGGTGTTCTCTGGGTACTGATGTGTGTTCAGTGTAAACACTGGGCAGGCCATAAGCGCTAAAAAATTAATGCCCCTAAGAGCAATCTTTAGCCTTAGAGATTTAGAAACAGAAAGATTAGCACCTACCCCCTTCAGCAATTCTGAGGTGTTGTCTCCATAACCTCTCAGAGGGTCCCTGAGAGGGATGGAGTCCCAGCTGCCCACACAGTCATCCCTCACTAATCCACCCTGTACTGATCTTCCTTCCTTCCCCCTCTCACTCTCCCTGTTGGATTCTGGTGTTTCCTGAGGTCACATCTCAAATACTTCCTTCACCCAAGACCTGTGTCGGGCTCTGCTTTTGGAGAACCGAGCCACCTATGTACCATTTGGGAGGCCTTCCCTTCTACTGGTTGATGGGAGAATTATGTGGTATTTAGATCAAAAAGTTAAGACAGATGAGAAAGACTCACTGCATCTGTCTGAGGACTCTGGGAACTCTGAAGCCCACGTGTTGCTTCTGTGCACAGACAGAACAAGGCATTTAGACAAGTGCAGACACTTCCTCCCTTTCAGTAGAGTGGCTGTGAGCGGTAAAATAGTTTCCCAAGTGTTTACACATGTCTCCAAAAGAAAAATTTCAGAATTGGACCTTCACGTTTCCTGATAGTGTGGGAGTAGCTTAGCAGTAATGGAATAAAGTTTAAACATGACCACATGACACATAAATGCTCCCTAAACCAATGAGACTGAATTAGATAGAGATGATAGGAAGAAAAATGAGCTCGCTACCACTCATTAGTGAATGTTCTGCTAGATTTGCATTTTTGTTTAATACTCAAATGCTGCCACATTAGACCTGAATCATATTAACATATTAAAATGAGAGAGATACGTAAACAGACATCTGGGAGTCCAGGCAAGCTTGAAGGAGAGTTTGAAAATGGTGCAAGTGATCAGCTAAGACTTGTGTGTGGAGCAGAGTGCCTATGAGCGTCCAATTTCCTGCTGATTCTTTGAATTTGTTGTTATTAATACATAGAGTAAATTCAAGTGATATTTCATTAGTTGGAATAAATGGGTATATCTGTAGGAAAGGAAAATGGGTAGAAAAAAGAATAGACCACAGGTAAGTAGATGTGACACGAGGGCCCTCTCGACAATGAAGGAAAACCAAACAAACAAAATCCCCCCAAATTGTGACTCCTAGTTTCCTATCAGTATCGGAAAAGAAATTTGCCTGTTTTCAGCATCCTATTTTGTCTTCCAAATAGGACTTATCCTCTACTGATGAGATAGTAGTTTATTTATATCCAAGATCATAAACGCAGGTTAGAACCATTCTTTGCCTTTCAATTCGCCCCTCTCTTTCAGTATCATCAGATTCACAGTTAGTTAGAAGGGAGACTTAGGGTTTTAAAATTTCATCTTCTTTTCTTCCTCTCTACTAACGAGTTGTATAAAATAAGTGTGATTTTCCTAATATTCATTTTGAGGGTCAGAAATATACAATTTAGCGAGGGGCATCGAAGTGCCATTAATGCTGCAATTTAGTGACAGAACACCGCTCAGTTCTCAAGCGCCTCTTGCCATATTTCTTCATTTTAAAGGATTTATTGTATTATTTCCTTGGCTGTAATGGTTGGGTCCTAGTGTAATAGGCTTATTTTGATATTTTCTCCACAGTGTAAGTTATTTCAATAACGGCTAACTCTACCTTTGAAGCATGCTCAGCAAACAGGAAAACAGTGGGTGTCCCATTTTAGCTTTTCCTTCTCAGCGTCCTCCAGGGATCATTTCCTCACTGACAGGTGGGTGTGCTCCCTGCATACCGACTTGGAGGAGAACTCTTTCTCCCCCTCTCTGAGGAGAACTGTGGCCCCAGGTTGATCACTCCAGTTTCAAAGAAAATTTTCCCCCCAATAAACCCTACCACAAAAACTTGAACTTCTAAGAGACAAATGTGGTACAAACTTGAACTTCTAAGATAATGACATGGATCAGAATGAGTTGTGAACAAATAGGCTTACTTTTCAAGGTGAGGCAGGTGATTGAAATATTGTGGATCCTCTAATTACTGGTTACATAAGATTTGGGTATAAGGGAGGGATGAACACAATTTACTAAAAATTCTTACTCATCTATAGTCTTCCAAATATCCCCCTCTTGGCCCTGCAAATCTCTTAGGATTTTACTGGCATGTGATAAGAATTTTAAAGGGAGAGAGAAACAATCTTGATCCAGCCACTTGTAACTGGCAAATACATGCACTATATCAATGCAGGAACATTTTTTTCTGGGATTCCTTGAAGGATGGGACAGAGAAATGTTAAATGTGTTTCTAAGAAAGCATTAAGGGTGGTTTTTATGACTATCTGGCTTTATGGGCTTCAAGCTTATGCCCTAGGGAGTTTCTATGGTAGAAGTGAAGGGTGTTCATCTATCTCAGGGAGGCTAAGGGAAAATCACTCGGCCATTGTTGCAGGTGGCATACTTCTAAGAATCATTTGTATTTTCATGCATCCAAAATTCAGCAATATCACAATCCCATAGGCAATAAAACTAGGTATTTAAGGATCCTTTAAATAAATTGGACATCTGTGGAACTTCTTTTCATTGTAAATATACTGTTAAGACCATATGCAGGAGAAAAATTAGAATATTGTAGGACATGTCATTTCTCCTTATTCAATATGTTTTTGTTTCATTCACTAACTGGAAATAATTACATTCTCAGAACCAATGGTTGTACCTTTGCCTGGCTTGGTGGCCTGGAAGCATTTCTTAGGGGAACTGAATATCACTGGACTACCCAGAATCCTCTCTTTATGGTCATTGGCGGTAGCTTCATAACTGGTTGTTCTGTCCCACCACTGACCCTTGGTCTATTCTCAACAAAGCAGCTGGTGTGATCCTGCTCATCAGGTCCCATCATGTCACTCTTCTTCTTGGAACCTCCAGTTGCAGCCTGTTTCATTTGGAAACAGCTGACAGGCATGTGAGCTACCTTCCAAGTTATCACAATGTCAATATTACCAACTGTGTTGTGGATATAATCGCTTGATCTCCAGCTTTCTGACTTGAGCTGTCCATCTCCCTTCTACCTACAGCTGCAGTGTAAATCAGCAACACATATTTTAAGTTTTTGATATGATGGCCATTCACCTTCTCTGTTATGTTGCTAGTGTAGCACGAGTTGCAGTAGAAGATAAACGTAAAGTCTCTGTGGCTTATAAACAGTAAATTTCCTTCCTGCTGCCACAGCCCTTTGAGTCTGTCCCTAGTCGGACAGCCTTCCATGTGGCCAATCAGGAAGCTGGGCTCCTTCCCTCATCTAAGTTCTCATGGTTTCCCCATTTAGCCAGGGAGTAGAGGAAAGAAAGAGGGAGGATTGTACTACAAGATTCTCTGCCCAAGATTTTCTGGCCAAAACTGTCACTTGGTCACACCTGACCACAACAAATGCTGGGAAGTGCAGACTATATGCCTGGGAGGAAGGGGAAATAGGTTTGTTGATTGCCAGTAGGCTTTGCTATACCCGTGGACCATTCTTTGCCTTAGCTATTGGATTGTGTGGGCTGTTACTTCATGGTCTTACTCCACGGCTGTCAAGGTTGGATGTCATGATATATTCTTTTGGCGAAGGCACCAGAAGGGAATAAGCAAGTCTCTTGGAGTCAGACACACATGAATTTACATCATAATTGGGGCACTTACCAGCCATGTGCCTTCAAGTAAGTTGTTCATCTTCTCTGACCATCAACATCTTCACCTGCTAAAATAGGTTTAAAATACCTGCCTCATGAGATGACTTAGTGAAAAACATACCAGAGAGCAGAAACAGTAGAGGTTAATAGCACGAGTTCTGGAGCCAAGCTCCTTGGGTTTGAATCCTGGCAGTGTCCCTTATTTGCTAGGTGATCTTGGATGAGCTTCAGTTTTCTTGCTGGTACAATGAGGATCACTATATTGCCTTCCTCACAAAGGTTTGGGGGGGGGGAATTAAATGAGTTAGTATATCTAAGTTACTTAGAATAGTGCCAGAAATAGTGAGTCAGTGGTATATAAGTGTTACCTCTAATTCCAGGGTATCTGGTGCACATTATAGGCTCTTGATAAGTGACTTTTCTCTCCAGGTTGTTGCTTGGTATGCTGAAAGATGTTATTCTTTCCAGCAACTCCTGAAGACTAAAAGCCCCCAAAGATCCCCCCTAAGGGCTCTTCAAGCATGAGATTTCAAGCATCTTAATGGGATGTCAAGGAGATGTTTGTGTAGAGAGCTGCCAAATGACCACTCACTTTGATTACTTTAATGGTGGTTCTGGGTCCTGGAGGTAATTGCCCAAGAGAGGACATTTGCCCAGTGCTCTTTGGAGTTGTTTTTAAAAGTGTGTGATGTGAGGTTAAATAACACATGACTCATTACCAGTTTAGGGTGCATAATGGAGAAGGGAGGTTATTTGGGGTACTAGGCTCATCTAAGTAGAAGATTACAGTTTGAAAATTGTTTAAAGAGAAATATAATTAGAATAATGGGACAGCATAATGGGAAATCAATGCTATTAATGTAACTGCTAATTACTGCATTAGAACATTTACCCAAATCTCTTCTCTTTAAAACTAAAAACATAAAATTAAGTCACCGCGGCAGACAATTTATGTAAAGGGACTCAGGGATCTTGGATTACTCTGGAAAATCTTCCCAGAACAACTTGCTGTACCCAAACCTCATGCTGGACCCTCGTGGTTTCAAGGAGAGAGTGTGAGCAAGGGAGGACTCATATTTCCACTCCACGCACACTGGCCTTTGTGGGTCTCCTAGACTCTGGGCATTAAAAGTGCCTTAGTGCTGTTTGAAGGAGAATTTTTGCTCCTGCCCTTGGAAATGTTGGCTTATTGAATGTGGGTCTTTTTGATAATTTCATAAAGGGAAGATTCTGAGTGTTGTGAGTACGCTCTGGGAAGAGGGGGTGATGAGCATGGACCAATTTGGGATTGTGTGGGGGTGAAGTAGACAGTGCATCATTCCTGGCACATAGACCAGTGGTCTCATGATAAGTAGAAGGGAATATGACAACCCAAGTGCCCCAAGGACTGAGGTAAAAGTGCAAGTATTCATATTTGATGTGTATAGTAGGAACTCTGATCTCCTTGATGTCAGTGTGAATTTAGGTTGGAGCCCAAGGAGGATCGTTTGGGGTGCTGAGAAGAGTATAGAAATAAGGTATAGAGCTAGAAGCTAGGAGCTCAGAACCTCCAGCTAAATCATAGACATGGAGTTTTTTTTTTAATTATGGAAAAATATATATAACATAATTTTTGCCATTTCAACCATGTTAAGTATACAATTCAGTAGCATTAACTACATTTATAATGTTGTACAACTGTCACCACCATCTATTTCTAAACGTTTTCTTGATCACTCCAAATAGAAAGTTCATAACCAACACGAAATAATAACTCTCCTTTTTCTCCTTTCCCAGCCTTGATAACCTCTAATTTACTTTCTGTTTTTATGACTTTGTCTCTTTTGGCTACTTAATATAAACAGGATCATACAATATTTGTCCTTTCACATCTGGGTTAATTCACTGAGCCTAAGGTTTTTATAGGTTGATCTATGATGTAGTATTTATTAGAATTTCCTTTTTTAAGGCTGACCACTATTCCATTGTATGTGTATATATGCAATGTTTTGTTTATCCATTTATCTGTCAGTAGACATTTGGGTTGCTTCCACCCTTTGGCTACTGTGATTAATGCTGCAGTGAACATTGGTATATAAGGATCTGTTTGATCTCTGTTTTTAGTTCTTTTGGGTATATACTTAGGAGCAGAATTGCTGAGTCATACTGTAATTCTACATTTTGCTTTTGGAGAAATAGCCAAATTGTTTTCCTGGAGATTTTCTTAATACCTGTGAAGTAGGCAGCAGGAGTGCAGAGTCAGGCATGAGGGCTGAGACTAGGAAGTAGAGGGAAGTGGAGGAAACAGGGCTTCAGGAGCACAGCAGCTGGCTGCCCAGTGACTTGCTATTTTATCTTGCTGAAGAATTTCAACTAAGACCCAGAAAGATTTCTGCCAGTGAATGGTGGGTATGTGTGCTTAAAGATCGCATAACATCAGTGGCAGAATCCACACTCAGGCTAGCTGAAGACATAGGCAACCTGAATTTATGGAGAAAAGAAACTTTGCATATGTAGAGAAAGCCCTCTGGTAAGAAATGATAGACATTCTCGTGGGGAGGAGAGGTAGATAGGAAAAGGCAGGGTGGGGGAGAGAAGAAAGAATGTGATTCAGTTGCTAACAATCTAATTTTTACCTACATTTAGTTTGAATGGATTTTTAAAATTTATTTTTATTTTTTTTAAATTTCAGATTAATATGAGGGTACAAATAGTTGGGTGACATTGTTTGTGTTTCTAAGGTAAAATTCAAGTTGTAGTGGAGGCAGTTGAGCCCTTCATCAAAGGGGTGTGCTGTACACCCTCACAATGTGTCCATCAGGCAAGGTTTTTGTCTCTTGCAAGCAAGGGGACATTTAACAGTAATAGGTTTAGGATTGTGTACCAGGTGATAAGTAAAGAAGAAGAAATTCCAATGGCATGCAGACATTTTCCCTAATCTCCCAGTAGCTTTCTGGCTGTTCAGAGATGAATGGCCGATGGTGGGAGCTCATATGCCAGATGGCTGTGTCCCTGCTTATAGGACCAGCAGTGAATCACCCATGAGCCAGCTGTGAAATTTCCTTCTTAGGGAAGGAGGAGAGGCCTTGAAACCTTTACCAGGGAAACCAAGTAAAAGCCAAAGTGAAGTCAACTGTTTGGTTAAACTAGAAGTCAAATGCTATATACTTAATCACATATATTTTGTTGAAGGCAGAAAGAAAAAGACAACTAGCCTTGGCAGCCTGGTTTCTAACCCTGGCTCCACCACTTTTTATCTGTGTTTTGGGGCATGTTAATTAGGCTCTTTATAGTGTTTTCCTCATCTGTAATGTGAGATAAATAATAGTAGCCCACATCATAAAATATTTGTGTGGACTAAATGAGTTAATACATATAAAGTGCTTGGATTAGTGTTTTTCTTATATAGGAAGCAACACTCAAGTATAAGCCATAACTATGACTTGCCAAGAACTCTGTGTACATTGCTCACCTCGTCTACAGTTGTCACACAGCAGATTTTACCTACTTGACAGATACTATTCTACCTTACAAATGGGGAAACTGAGGTTCAGAACAGTTACTCAGCTTGTCCAAGATCACAGTTACTAGTCAGTTGCTATGGTAGGATTAAAACCCATGTGTGTCTACTTCTAAAACCCATCATCTTTCCATGGCTGCCTCTCCATGATCACATTTAGGTATCAGCCAAAGATGGGGAAGGAGGGAGCTAAGGCTTGTGGGGAGCCTACTGTTGAACAAGAGCTTGGTTCTCTTGCTGTCATTGACTATAGACAGCACAAACACAGGCCAATGTAAGCATCAGCTTCTGTAGCACACTGCCAGAGATGAAGCACGAAGGTCTACAGGCAGTGTCTGTGTTTGCTGTGACTGAAGTCCCTGCCACATCCCCACATACCATGTGGGTGGAATCACCTGCTCTCAGCAATTTCCTCTTCCTTTCACATTAGGGACTTTTATGAGAAAGTACTGAATGCTCTGCTTGTCTTCCAGGTACTGGAGCAAAGAGATAAGCTACTATCAAGCTCAGCTAGGGTCCTTGCTCAGTGAAAACATAACTGGGCCACAAAAAACTCGGCCAGCCCCAGAGTAGCAGCCTCAGCATGAAAAGTACTCTCTCTGGTGTCTTGCCAAGGGAAACCAGAACTTAGTTTTGTTGTCCAGCAGCAGAGTTTAAGAAGGTAACTGAAATAATCTAGGGTCACTTTCTCTCCTTTTCTCATCTAGCCCTAGAAGTGTTAATTCTTCTAGATCACTAATTCTTTTTTTAAAAATTTTACTAAATGTATTTATTTAACTTAACATATCCGAAGTATTATCATTTAAACACCTAATTAATATGAAGAATCACTAAAGAGATATCATCCGTTCTTTATTTTTTAAAATTTTATATTGATATGAGGGTACAAATTTGTTTCATTTCTAAGGTAAAGTTCAAGTTGTAGTTGAGCCCTTCACCTAGGGAGCATACCGAACACCCTCACATTGTGGACATTACGTGAAAGCCTGCCAATCACCATCCCTACTCCTTCCCTACTTCTCCCTCCTCTCCCTCCCCCTTGCTAGACTATACTTGTTTTCTTTCATGTGGGTGTATAGTTGTTTATATATTAGTTTCATATTAGTATTGAGTGCATTGGATACTTTTTTCCCCATTCTTGTGATACTTTACTAAGAAGAATGTATTCCAACTCCATCCAGGTAAACACAAAAGATATAAAGCCTCCATCTTTTCTTATGGCCTGATAGTACTCCATGGTATACATATACCACAGTTTGTTAATCCATTCATGGATTGATGGACACTTGGGTTGATTCCACGTCTTGGCGATTGTGAATTGAGAGGCAATAAACATTCTTCTGCAAATACCCTTGAGATCACTAGTTCTTAAAATGTGATCTTTTACTAGCAGCATCTGTATTACCTGGGAATTGCTTTAGACCAGTGGTTCCCAGACTTGAATTTATATCCAAATCACCTGAAGACTTGTTAAAACACAGATTGTTGGGCCCCTGCCCCTAGAGTTGGTAATTTAGTAGGTCTAGGGTAGCACTTCAGGATTTGCAGTCCCAGCCTATTCTCAGGTGTGGCTTATAGACCTGCATTTGACCTCACCTGGGTTCTCTTTACAACTGCAGCATCTCAGGCTCCGCCCTGGAAGCACTTGCTTGTGCTACTCCACCTTAAAGGTGCAGGGACATATGACTGGGCCATCTACTTAACATGCATATTCTGAATGGACTTGTCTGAGTGTTAGGGAGCCAACCAGCCTGCTGGTTCCTGGAGCTATACAGTTTGAGGAGTCTCAGATCTGTTTGCATATTGGAATCACCTGAGAAGCTTTTCAAATACACCAATGCCTGGCCCCACCTGTAGCTGTTTTGACTTAACTGGGCTGGGGTGGGCCCTGGGAGCCACTATTTAAATTAAATTGCTCACAGGCATCTAACATGCAGCCAGCCTGGGTTGAGAACTTCTACTCCAGGTATGTACATTCTCATCCCTCTTGCTTGTGTGTCCTCCTGCCTGCCTTTCTGCTTTCTTTTTTTGCAGTTTTTGTCCAGGGCTCGGTTTGAACCCACCAACTCCAGCATATGGGGCTGGTGCCCTCCTCCTTTGAGCCACAGGCGCTGCCCCCTTTCTGCTTTCTTTCCTGATTCTTCTGCCTCAAATAAGGTCAGACTTTCAACTGATTTATTTCTCTGTTTATCATTCAAAGTGTCTCCAGATTAATTCTAAAGCCAGTTTGGAATGGGCTGCTTTGTTGCAAAAACCTTCAGTGACTTCCCACACACCCTCGAAGGCAAAAAAACCTTGCTCTTACGCTTTATCTTTTTTATGGGGTAGTGGCTCCAATCTACTTTTCCAGCCACATCTTCCCCTTGACTGAGCCTTATGTATCTTAGAAAATCTAAATGAATCTCTTTTCTGAATACACCATGGGTTTGCCCATCTTTCTGGTTTTGTTTGGGTTGATCCTCCTCCCTGCTTGATCTTTTCTGCATATCCGTCAGTCAAGAGCCATCCCTACTTGTACTGACTCCATGAGAGGCTTCCCTGATCCCTGCAGCTGGTGAAATCCATTTCTCCCTTATGATTTATTTATTGTATTCTTAAAGCATGTAACATTTTTCCTTGTATTTCTGGAATTTGCATTCTTCTCTTACCCTCCTTTCCAGATTATAAATCCTTTTAGGGCTAGGACCTCTTCCTGCTTATGTCTGTATCCCCTACAGGGCCAACTACAGTGCCTGGCACATAGTAGGTGTCCAGGAAGAGTTGTTAAATTGTAATCACATCAAGTAATATTTTCCTCTGTGTTGTTAATTTTATTTTGACCTCTCTGCCATATGCTGACATTTTAATTTCTCTGCCTGACATTCAGTAAATCCATAGGGATTTTAATCTAAATAAATGCTTTTCAGAAAGCTCCAAATGTTCTTCATAAACATACGGTGTAGTTTCCATGATGCCTTCAGAAAGTTCACAACGTTTCAATTGTTCACTCTTTGTACTAGTTTGTTAGCATTTTGGCTTCCTCAAGTCCCGAGACAGTGTGGGACTCCAGTAGGAAGTCAGAGGCCATGTTCATTTCACTTTCAAAAACTCATTATGTTCCTAAAAGCTTTGGAGTGCAATGGTAATGAGCCATGATTTTGGGAAGCCAATCCAGCTCCGACTCCTCCTTGCTGTTTGAGTGGGACCTTTGTGGTAGTTCAGTGGGTGATGAGACTTGGGGTGGGCAGCAATGACGTTTTCTGCAATTAAATTGTACCCACAGCAGTTACTTGCAATCCTGTAGGAACAATTATAAGGAATTCCCTCTCATTTGGCACAATGAGATATGAACATTTTCTAATGGGCTAATTAGTGTAGTTATCATTTTTTTAGCCAAAAATATCAATGTTGAGGATTTAATTAGTCTTCCCTAAGATAATAAGATAACTTCTTTGTTTAGTCAGCCTGTCAGCATTTTCAGATTTGGAAAGATGCCTGAGACCATCACCTACATACTCACATAAACTTGTAAGGACTTCAAGAAAAATTACTATGCAGAGTGAGTAAAGTTTCCAGAAATAAAATCTCTTGAGTTAGATGGGTGACAAAAGGAATATGTAGTCAGTGGAAAGTGGAAAAGAACAGGTCTTGATATCTGGTGGTGGTTCTGCATTTCAGGTCTTAGGTGGGTCAGACATTATAGTCTCTAATTTAGACTTCTTTGGTTTCTGGTAGTGACACTTGATTCCAGCTGGTTAAGCCAAGTGGGAGTTTATAGACAGGATGTTAAGTAAGGCACACAGAATTGATGGAGACTCTTAATAGCTAAACCATCCAAAGTAGGGGACCAGAGAAATTTCTGGGACATAAGTGACAGGAACTAGTAGGCAGTCTCTTCAGGATTTTACTTATGGAATAAATGTGTTGCAAATACAGTGGGTCTGACAATTAAACTCATGAACTCATCCTAGAAAAAAATGAGGCATACCTCGTTACTGAATATCACTATGATCACCTGCAAGGTACTCCCCTTGGGAAGCTGTGCCCTGATGCCGGCACCTAGTTCACCCTTTGGAACGCCTTTTCTGGAATGACCATCAGACCTATCATGACTTGACAATATAGTTTGTGAACTTGTCACCATGTGTTTATGTTGGCAGCACTGTACAACAACTCAGTAGAGTTTCATAACCTTGGTATATCATTGTCTCTCAGCTGTGTTTGTGTCAATGTGTGGCAGTGTCTTGCTGACTCTCTTTTATTTTTGTTGCATGTTTTTGTGTGTCTTATAAAGACATCGCTGATGGTCATTCCAGAAAGAGTTCCAAAATTGCTTTGAAGGGTGGACTAGGCACTGGCATTGGTACACAGCTTCCCCAGAGGAGTGCTTCAAAGGTTATCAGTGATATTAAGCAATGAAATATGTAGCATTTTCCTTGGAATGAGTTCATAAACTTAATTATTATACCCCTTTGCAATTTCAGTTCTTTTGGTTTTCAGGGAAAGAGTTGGGTTAGCCTATTTTGAGTCATAAAATGAGAAGAGTGCCCCATGGTCATTCATGTCCATGTAGGATCTCAGAAGGAGACCTTATTTGGAATAAGAGTTTTTGCAGATACAGTTAAGGTGGAAATGAGACCATACTGGCTTAGAAAGGGCCTTACATCTAATAAGAGTATCCTTCTTTATAAGAGGCAGAAAAGGAAGAGACACATGAATAGAAGATGCTGTGACATAATAGCAGATATTGGCATGATTTGTCTACAGGCTATACCAACGATTGCTGATAGCCATCATAAGTTTGAAGGAAGGCAAGGAGGATGGTCTCTTCCTCAGAGCCTCTAAAAAGAACCAGTCCTGCTAATTTATGTCTTCCTAAACTGTAAGCGGATAAGTTTTTGTTGTTTTAAGTCAACAAGTTCATGGTAATTTGGTTCAGTACCCCTAGGAAAGTCATACAGAGTATATGTCCACTCTTGGTCCAAGACAGGTAGGGCACCTGAATTGACACTCACTGTAATGTGATGCCATGGAGCAGAAGGACTTCCTAAAAGAAAATACAGTGGTCGACAACAAAGAAAAGGGCCTAGAAAGTGAACCACAGGAATGTCTACTACATATCGTGAATTGTAAAAGAACTTTGCAGTCCTGTTTGGGTTGCTGGGGGACCAGGATGGGAAGTACAGTGTCTTGCACCTGCCTTATATGACCTTAGAAGCCAATCCTCAAATTTTCTAAGTTGCAACTAGTAATGCTATAAGTCTTTTCAAGAGAGTTGGTGGTGGTGTGGCAAAAGATACATGAAGGCAAGCTGCAGGACAAAGTTCTCATTCTGATGATTCTAGAAGAGGGATCTTCAACTGGTATGCTACCACACACTGGTGGTGCCATGAGAGAATCTTAGCAGTGCCACAAAAAATTTTAAAGGTCATTCTTTTCAAAAGAAGTTCAAAGCACAATAAGTATGCTTTTTTGAAACTTTTTTTTGATCAACATAAGTGTGCTATGGAAGTTTAACTATAGGTTCAAGTGTGCCGTAAGACAAAGTTTAAAAAACACTTGTCTAAAAGGAAAACACTGGCTTGAAAGAAACTTTACTATCATTAAGTTGTTGTTGTACTAACCAAAAGTAGCTTGTGATCATGATGGCAACCTCATACCTGACTGAAACATTAGGATAGGGTAAATATCATGAAAAGAACAAGTTCTAGGCCACATGTGGAAACATCATGATGGATTAAGTGAAAATTGTTGATCTCATTTAGGTGATTCTGCATTCCATTTCCCTTAAGTCACTAGGCTTTTTTTTTTTTTTTTAAAGTAAATTTATTTCAGGTTAATATGAAGGTACAAGCAACCAGGCCAAAATACTTGATTTTGTTAGGTAAAGTTTATCTTGCATCAATCCCCTCTCCCTCCCTCATTATCCCTCTTCCCAACTTGAAATGAGTTTTTCTCCTATTTGGGCATGTATTAAGTCATCTACTGGCTTCATGTTAGTATTGAGTACATTGGATATTTGCTTTTCATTCTTGTGATACTTTACTAAGAAGAATCCAGAATGTTATAAAAGATGTGAAGTCACCATCTTTTTTATGGCTGAATGGTATTCCATGGTGTACATGTACCACAATTGGTTAATCCATTCCTGAGTTGATGGGGATTTAGGTTGTCTCCACGTCCTGGAGGGGCAGTAAACAACATAGTGCAAATGTCTTTATAATAAAATGAGAGAGATACATTTGTGTTCATTTCTCTTGCTCCTCCAACAACAACTTGTATACATTGAAGGCTTCCTATCAGCCAACAACCATGCTGTGTCACCCACACATCACCTTATTTCATACTTAAAACAACTCAATCTTGTTGATAATTGTTAGTGGCTCTGACATTTGGATGTAGAAATGGAGGTTTAGACAGGGTAAGTAACTTGCCCCAGGGTCACATAGTAAATGCTAGTGTCAGGGTTTGAGTCCTACATCTTGACCTCAGAGTCAAAATTCTTGACTAATTGTTTAGCGGGTATGCATACCTTTATTGTAAATATTTATACCATTTTATAAAAGAATTATTATTTTGGTCACTGCTGTAATTTTTCCTCTCAAAGCCCAGAAGCCTTGTTCGTGTGGCATATTCAATACTTTCAAATGCCCATGGAGTGACCAGAACTTTCTTTGTGCCATGAAGTATACTCTCTGCTAAGCTAATCTTTCTCCTACTGGGGAATATGTATACCGCAAACTGGTTTAGCTAGACTGAAAATCAATCACCAAGGCTACTGATGATGCTAAAAAAAAAAAAAAAATCAAAAGCAGTTAGCATACAAATGAAAGTGATTCCCTATAACTCTATATGGGACAAATTTCCTGAACCACACCAATAAATCAAGGCTGTTGAGGCTCAGTTATAAAGGAAGATAGATTGAACAATTTTCTTGTTACAAACAAGCTGTTTTTTGTACTACATATCTATCAGCCAGTTATTCAGGTCTAATTTAGGAATGTGCAAGTAAACAGGGCCCCCTATATTTAAACACACTAGCATTAAAAGCTGCCAAGGAGACCTTGCATCAACACAACCAGATTATTTCTAGAATCCTTAAAGTGCTTTTTGTGTAACTGTAATTAGACATTCTTTGCTATGAAAACATAGCCTCTAAGAAAACCCCACATCTATTTCTGCCCACCCCCCCAATTCTCTGAGGTTAAATTTTTGTTGGTGTTTGTGAGTGGAAGACTTTTCGAATTCATAGGTGCTACTGTTGTAGAATTCCCTCCCAGTCGTTCTGAGTGATTTCCCTGCTGGGATTTTCAAGGTACAGGTAATGTTAGATGAAGCTGCTTCTCTGGCTGCCATTATCCCAAGAAATTGGCTGCCTGCAGGGCCTAGGAACTCTCTCAGGTGCTGAAATAATCTCTATCAGGACTTCGGAGCTGTGAATGAGCAGAGAGGATGCTTTCTTCTAACTCCGAGTTGGACCAAGATACATGAGTGTCCTGGGAGAACTGATAATGGGCAGGAGAATTGGGGCAAGGGTATAGCGTCACATTGGTAATAAAAAATATTTGTTCAATGTTTATTTAGAGCTGTGGGAACTTTGGAAGTAGTGGAGAACCACTAGTGACAGCTATGTTCCTCTCCTGTGGTGTCCCAAGAGATCAATTCTGGCCCCAAACATGCTTGCCACAGTGAGAATCATGAGTTAGGTCTAAGAGCCTGGGCTCTGGAATTCTACTCTCTGGCTTCAAATGTCAGCTTTCTATGTGCTGGCTCGCACCCTTGGTCAAGTTACTTAATTTCTGTTGTAGGGAAGGCAAAACTTTACCTTCATCCTCTTACGGTGTCTGGCTGGGCCTGAGAACAAAATTGACATAAAATAGATTAACAGGAGAGAAGCACCCACATTTTTATGTATACAAGGAAGCCTTCATAAGAAAACACAGACCCAAAGAAAAGGCAAAACTCTAATGCTTATGTAGTAGGTCGAACAAAGTGGCAATGTGCAAAAGTAACTGAAATGTATGAGGAAGCTAGCTAAAGGAAGACAAGGATTATTTTAACAAGTTCTGTTTGTTAAGGCAGACCTTGCTCAGCCTTTTTCTATACCTGGTGACAAGAATGTTTCTTTTCTCCTGGTATATTTGAGGGCAAAGTGTTACCTATGTATCTGCTGTTTTTCAAGTGCCTCTAGCTTAAAATGATCCTTATGCCAACATGGCATTTTTCTGTGTGTGTGTGGCATATCTGCTTTCTTCACTGCAGATCTCAGTGCACATAATATGCACATAACAATAGCATCTAATTTATAGGATTGTTTTATACTTTAAGTGGGATAATCCATATTAGAGCCATTGCGATGGTTCCAGGCATGTAAGGATCTTACCGAAAGTGCTAACCATTATTATAAACCAAACAAAAGTCTTGGAATCAGTGTTGGTTTTACCTGCCCCACATAACTCCCCTTCTCACAAATTTGTCTTGCATTTCTTTGGAGAATTATCCTTTGCCCAGGCTCTGTGTATGTGGTTTTGCTCGAGTGGGAGTCTAGAAGACAGGGCTGAGGCTGGATCCAGGGGCTCACAGAATAAGCACAGGTGTTTGTCTAACTAAGGGGGCCTGATAACCATAGACAAGAACCAGATTCAACCGGCTTGTCACCTTACCTGAGCTTTGGGTAATTAAAATATCATTTGCATTGTGGTTTTGAAAGTTCTCTGCCCTTGAAATTGCCCTGACAGTTCTGAAACTACCTTTATATATAAAGTATGAAGATGGGAGGGAACCTCATTCTAGGAATTACTACCCAAATTCTTAGTGAAAACCAACCCTTGAGTCTTGAATATTCTTCACTTCAGTAAGTGAGACTTCAAGAAGACAAAAATGCCTTCCTCCCTCAAGAAGACAAAAAGACCCATCAACCTATTCCATTCATCATGACCACAGGTCAAGGAGGGGCTCCTTGCCCGAGCTGGATCAGTGAGACAATTGGTTGGGAAGGAGAAGCTGAGGTTGCTAGGTTATAGGATATAAGCCTGGAGATGACCTTGTGGGTGGGGCCTTCCCAAGAAAGAAGCCAGCACAGGGAATGCAGAGCAGAGATGAAGTACGAGAGACTGAATATAGGAGCCATCACTGGGCCTAGCATCCCTGAAGCCAGACCTGTCATCATGAGACTTTTCGATATTGGTACCAAAGGATGCCCCTTTGAGCCAATTTGATTTCATTTACAACACTTAAAAGTATGGTGGGTATATGTCCATGTATGTATTTGTTTGGGACAGTCCCAATTTATACCTATTGTCCCAGCATTATTAATAATGCTCTATTTCACTCTCAGTAGTATCTGATTGGAAGGATAAATTATATAGTCATCTTGTTTATAGCCCAAAACCCCAAGACTACTACAGTAGCATGGGAACAAGACCTGTGGTCTTCTGCGTTTCCCAGCAAGTGAACCAGCCCCTGCTGTGTTCTCACTGAGGCGAGCTCTGGCCCTTAAGATTGGCATCTGCTATGATGACTCCCTTGTTTCAGCTCTGAATAGGACTTAACAGAACTTAGTCTCTTTCTTTTCCTGGTATGAACAAGCTAAACTTCCACTTAAGCAACTGGCTTTCTTAGTCATTCTCTCTCTCTCTCTCTCTCTCTTTCTCCCCACCACCTCACTCCAACTACTCACATACTAACATGCTCTTTTCCCATGACAACTCACATAGTAAATGAGGAGAAAGGTCTTATTCTGGCTGGATATGGTGCCAGTAATCCTAGCATTCTGGGAGACCAAGGTGGGAGGGTCGCTTGAGCTCAGGAATTTGAGACCAGCCTGAGCAAGAGTAAGACCCCATCTGTATTAGCCAGACATTGTGGTGGACGCTGGTAGTCCCAGCTACTCGGGAGGCTGACGCAGGAGGATTATTTGAGCCTAGGAATTTGATATTGCTCTGATGCCATGGCACTTTACTCAGGGTGAGAGTGAGATCCTATTTAAAAAAAAAAATAAAGTGTTATTTCACTCTGGCTTCCTGATTATATGTACATATGTGTGTATATATGTATGTTTGTGTATGTGTATGTACATGTGTATATATATTTTGGGATGGGAGAAAGAATTAGTTACATGGAAAAAAACACTTTTTTTTTTTAAGTAAGTTACATAGAAAAAAATACTTGTTTAGGCAACATGGGTCACTAATAATAATAATAATCTCCATATTGGCTATCTATTGATTATTTACTTCTGCCAGGCCGAGGTGCCAAGGAATTTATTTGCATTATATTGTATAATCCTCATAATGACATGACGAATTTATCAATAGTTTATACCTTTTTCAGATAAAAAAATTAAAGGAAATAATTGACAGGATCAAGATTCAAACTCAGTTCTGTTTGTTTCCAAAAATGTTGCTTCTAAGAGGGATGTTGCTCTGGTCCTTCTGAGCCTTGGGAAAAACCCTCACCTGAAGTCAGGAGCTCAGGCTTCCCTTTCCCCATGTGCCTTTAACCGTCTGGGTGACCTTGGGCAAGTCAATTGACCAACTGGGTCTTTGTTTCTCAATCTCTCAAAGGAGAGATGGGATTAGATGACTCCTGAGGTCTCTTGGGAGTCCAAGAGATTTTTATGATTGTAGGTATTTGGGCTTGGGGTCAAGAATTCAATTTTTCTCCAGTGTCTAAAGGTCTAAATCTTCCCTTTGGGGCCATGCATTTTATCATGGACATCAGTCACCAGGCTTCTAGATGCAAATCAATAATAAGAGAGGGGGTGGTGTGCGGGAGTGATGAAGTAGAATTTGCTTCTGGATATTTAGAAAATGGTGAAATTTGCATTGAAAGTATATTATTAGTAGTAGAAAATAATGATTAATGCCATTTCATGTTTCTTTCACAAGTCATGGGAGATAATGAACAATGATAACACTATGCATGATTGCTGATCCTTGTGACATTCAAAACAGATTCAAAATTCCTATTCCATATACAGGACTCGTTTAGGGCGCTATATTAAATTCAAACTTAGGGATCAGATTTACAATTCAAATGGATATCTTTTTGCATATCTATTTTGACACAGCATTACAAATTACTCACTGTAATATGAATTAAAGATAGACTTTTGCACAATAGGGGAAACATAAAAAGAAATACTATTTAAATTTAAATCCTTCTTTTTCCTTTTCAGATCCACACCTCCTCCTACCCCTCTGTATTTTCCCCTCAATAGATCTGCTAATTATCAAAAACATTGCTGTTTAAACAGGGATTTGTTCATCCATGTTTTCTTATTTTCTGCTGGTAGCAGCTGCTAAGAATCCACATTGATATCTGAAATCACAATTATTTTATTACGATGTTCTTAAGTGAAAGAATTTTATGAATACTTTGTCCTCTCTGCATTTTAGTATTTACCTAAAGGACGTGGCATGGAGAGGGCTGATGTCCAAAGAGGACAGAAACAAATGCGCTTCTAAGTATATTACAATGGAGCCAGTGAAATGTGCAAAATGACAAATTAAATTTAATGTTCAGGTGCATTGCCAATTTGTTTGGGGGTAAAAAGCGGCACCCTTTGCTAACCTGATAAGAATTAATCTGATTTTAATTACTCCACGTGCAACCTGGACTGTTTAGCACATCTACGCCAGTAATCACTAGGGCATCTCCATCCAAATGGCTGAACATTTCCATTTTCTAAAGTGTGGTTGTGTTCTCTGTTAATCATTTTTGGGCCTTCTAATTTTTTTTTGTTGTCGCAAGCTCATTTTGTCTATGGCATTAATAATTTCCTTTAGTTTTTTTTTTTTCCTTTTTATCAGAGGGGAACCATTTGCTATAAATGGAGGTGATGCTGATCTCATTTGCTCAGGCCCTAATATTGTTTATCCAGTATTGTGAGATGGATTCGTGCAAATTCATATATCCTCCCTGATTCCATCAACCAGGGAAGCTTCCTGAGGTTAAGGGTGCAGTTTGTCACTACAGAGATGGAGCTCGACATTTTGGCCTCATTAATGTGGTGCTGTAACAAAGCGAGTGAACCTCAAACCTAATTTAGCAAAACAACCAAGCCCATAAAAAAGGGCAAGGAAAGAAAATCAGAGGTGCTTTCAATAAACTTTTATTATTGAACTTAGAAATCCTTCTTAAAGATTGCCAGAAGCTTCCCAGCTTTTACGAAGTTCCACACACGAATGCTTGGAGAGTTATCACACCAGGCTCAGAAGACACAATGAAATTCAGAATTGCATTCATTTCTGTGCTTCTTCAGTTCCTGGAGCTCCCTGTTTTAGCCTTCAATAAAATCAACCCTGGGCTAATCAATGAGAAATTGCAGGAGAATATGAATCTTTCAAAATCAATAATTCGCACAATAATTACATAAGCATATCAGAGAAGCCTGGCAGTGCATAGTCAAGCAAATCTCAGGGGATATGCTCTTGAACTCTTTAAAACTCAGACAGACGTGATGAAGTTTTATGTACTTTGCCCCCATTTGGGATAATCCTGGAGTTCAATGGAAAGAATATTGTAGGATTTTCTTCTTATTTATGAAAGTTAAAAAAGAATAAATACTTACAACCATTTTTAAAAGCCAAGTTGTTAGTGTGTAGAACAGTTTAATGAATTTTGAAAAACGAGACCTTATGGTCCTAGATTCAGGGCTCTTCCATGTGTCTGGAATATAATGCTCAGTCTGTTCTCTTCCCCAACACTGCCGGTACAGGCAGACTCAGCAACTACTCATGGTTGCATTTTTGTGATGTGCTACAAGAAAGACTCCTCCACCTTCCGTCAGCCCTGGTCACTAATCTCATTGTTTTTCCTCAAGCCACGGCCATCGTGTCATGAAGAGATGACTGGAGCCACAAACTGGAACTACAAGAATCGGAACTCTGAGACCTGAGTTCTAGTTATGACTGTGTTAGGAAGTGTCTTTGTCTCTCTCCATCCCAGTTCTCATCCCCTCAAATGAGATGTCTTAGTCTGTGTTGCTGTAGCTAAATATCTGAGACTGGGTAATTTATAAAGAACAGAAATTTATTTCTCCCAGTTCTGGAGGCTGGGAAGTCCAAGATCAAGGTACAGGCAGGTTTGCTGTCTGGCAAGGGCCTCTGTCTCTGCTTGTAAGGTGCCACCTTGAATACGGTGTCCTCATGTGGCAGAAAAGGGCCCATGCAAGTCACCTCCAGCTCTTTTTATAAGGCACTAATCTGCTCAGGAGGGCAGAGCCCTCTGGCTTCATGCTTCATCTTGTCCATTTCCTTTTTTTTTTTTTTTTTTAATTATTTATTTTTTTTGCTGTTTTTGGCTGAGGCTGGGTTTGAACCTGCCACTTCCAGCATATGGGGCTGGCATCCTACTCCTTTGAGCCACAGGCACCATCCTCCTATCCATTTCTTAATAGCACCACAGTGGGGCTTAAATGTCAACATAGGTTTTGGAGGGGACACCATCAAATCATAGCGTGGGTATTACAATAATGCCAAGTGGAGGAGTGAAACTTCAGTGAAAGTACTTTCTAAATTGCTTACCTTCTGTATTCCCCAGTTTACTGACTTGGAATAACTTTATCTCTGAGTAGAGGAGTCTCCATGGGGGCCCAAAGCCTTCACAGAGGGGTTCAACAAGGGAGAGCTAAGGAGAACATGCTGGGTGGCCTTAGTTCTAGACTGTGGCCCTTTTTCTACAGTTCGATGCTTATTCCCTTTCTAGGGTTTAAACTGAGTGCCCAAGGCACTCAGAAAATATTTCATTCTTGCTGGACCAACCCAGCATAATCTGTTATCTCCATTTGAAAATCTCCTTAGAAATCTCCTTAATATCTTTTAAAGAAATCACTGCTCAGCCCCTATCCCTCTTCTAGGGTTCAGAAACTTTTCCCCTGTACAACCCAGACCTTGACCAAGACCCATAATGAATCTCCCTCTTACTACTGAGTCTTTATCTGTGCAGTGCTCTCTTTCCAGTACCCAGTTCCAAGCACTTTGGCCACCTGGAACCTCAGTCATCCCCTCCTCATCTCAGCAAGACCACCAATCTCTTTGTGATTCCTTCTCTCGAAGAGAATAGCCCTGTCCTGTGTGCTGCCCAGTGTCTCAATCATGTGTAATATTTTGACCATCTTCAGTTATCTTTAGCAGGAGGCAAATAGGGTACTTGCTGTACTTCAGTGGCTGGAGGCAGAAGTCTATTTAGACTCCTTTGCTTTAAATTGTTCACAAATTATTTACTCCTGACAGTTTTCATATGCTGAGATTTTGTCTACTACGAAACTACCTGACCAAGAAGTGATGTTGATTTGAAAAACGCTAAGAACAAGTGCTGATTTGGAATTGTAATGGTTGACTGCTATAGAATGAGGTCGTCCTAATGTAAGAAACAAAGAAAAGTGCACTACACAGCGTTTCTACTCAACAGGATTTTCAGGCATAATTAGGAAAACAAACAGCTCTAAGGTTTTAAATTAAATCCCCCAAATTTAAACTATGACTTCACACATGCGGCAACACCTTTGGAATTCCATGTAATATAAACTTATATTTCAAAAGTAAACACTGAATAATGAATGAGGAGAAAACTTCCTTCTCTCCCCCCTCTACCTACCCTCCACTGACTTCTCACCTCTTTCTGTAACATTTCTTGAGCCATTGCTATATGTCGCATACCACATCATATTTAATCTTCACAACAAACCCGTGAGATTTGAAAGATCACCTACAGCAATCGTGACTAAACCAAGGATCAAATCCAGACTGCCAGGCTCCATGATACCAATGCTGTAACTCATCTAAGTAATAGGGAGGAGGTAGATGTTTGTAGAGAAAGATAATGAATTCTGAAAAAAAAAAAATCCACAGTTTTGCACACTAAATTCTTGATGTTCTTTCTACCCCCTTGTGACAAGTTGTGATTTGTGTGTCTCTGAGTATGCCTTGCCCCCAACAGAATTCACTAAATTCTCATGTTGTACAAAAATGACTCACAATTATGGACAGGTGAGGAGAACCATGTTTGAAAAGGGAAGTTAGCCACATTATAGTTTATTATTTGCTTGAGGTTACAATACCCACTCTCCTAATATGTCTTGCCTCCTAGGAGAATCTTTCATGAAGTAATATGTCATAAGAACGCATACTAGCTCAAATGCAAACATCTGTTCTTAAAAATCATGACTCCTTTCTTATTTTTCTTCCCTAGTCCCATGGCCCCACATGTCGTGGCTCAACCTTATCACCTATAATGTCATTTTCTTCTATGTAAAACAGATAAACGGGCAATGTAGTGTAACACATATACCCCCCAAACCATTGCATAATAACTTCTTTTTTTCTCTCATCATATGAGTTAATAAAGATTAGAATATTAATTTACGTAGGGAGTTTTGTGCCAGTGTTTTTCTGAAAAAAAGACTGATTCATGTTCCCTGGTGCTTCATACCACAGCAAAGAAATTCCCATTGCCTGTGTCGCCTGGCTAAATGGTACCTAAGCATATTGAGTTTATTTTTAAGGAGTCTCTCATATTTTCAGATTTTGTTTTTGTTTTCTGTTTTTCAGATTGTTCATGTCCTTTGGTATTTCTAAATCTCAGTGGTAGGAAGAAAACAATGTTAGATGATGCCAGAAAAACAAGCCAAGGAAATGACAAATGCAGATGAAAACAGGAGTCTCACATAAGAATGATGTAAAGATAAAGTTACTCTCACTGTGGTTTCATATCCACAGACAAAGGGCATTTCCCGAAACATTTGGCTGGTTAATTTAATAAATAGTGGGCAGTTGATAAAACTGTAAACCACCTGATACATCTTTTCCCTTAAATTAATGGAACTATTTGTGGTAGGAAGTTGGGGGGTTGAGATCTTGTCAACTTTGGCCCTGTTGATTTACTTAGGTAAACCTAAGAAAAGTTACCCAAGTAACACTTGATTTGCTCTCTGAATCTCTGCCAGACTGCTTTGCATTGAGAGTTGGGGATATGATCTAATGCCGAGGCAACTTTAAAAGAATTTTGCCGTTGGAGACTCTAAGCAACAGAGGGTAGTTTTTATCCTTCCAAATGAACCTTGTGTAGGGCTGGAATCATGTTATCTGTTGTTTCTTCTTATCTCCCTACAGGTCTCAGAATCAGCTGCTGGACCCAAATGGTGCTTAATAAATATCTGTCTATTGACTGACTTTTAGACTTAGAAATGTAGAATACCATGAGCTCCATCAGGGATTGTGCCCAATGGGAGAAAAAGGTCAACAACAAAAAAGAGCTTTTTCTTGTTAAGTTTGGTGTATTTTATTTTTTGCTAAGTTCTTTATTTCAGAAGAAACTTCTCACTTTGCTCTAGTTTAATATGTATTTGGAAAAAATATTTTATAAATATGATAAAAGCATGGACTTCAGATAGTAAATTCTATTAGTCATTTCCTTCAAATAATTTTCTACTTGTCCTTGGCCTGTGAAGATACTGGAATGCATTTAGATGCTGGCCAAATTCATTTTACCTTGGTGGGTGAAATGCTTCTTAGATATATATCTTTATAAGTAAGACAGACCTCTCTTACAGTGAGGGGATTTTTCTCTGTTAACAACTAAACTCTGCAAAGAAGCTTCTGCATATTTCAGCAGGATTTTAATGTACATATATTTTTTGAGACTTTGTAGTAGGGGAAGGGGAATTGTTTTTTTCTTTTGAGAAACATTCAATCACAAAAGAAAATGTCAGTTGAAGGAAATATCATTAAAAGCCAACTCCGTATTATACTCATCAACTCCACGAAGACTGAAAAGCATAAAACTATTAATAACTGCAAGAATTAAAACACCACTTTATATTAGCAGTAGAGAGAAGCAAGGGACGGGGGAAGGAAGGCTTCAGGTCCTTCTCAGTGGTTTTCAAAAATTTCTATCAAGTAGCCCCAATACAAGACAAAGTGAATGGTGGCAGGTTTTGAGGTCTGCTATGCTAACTTGAATTTTTTATTGTAGTCTAAATTATGAAAATAATATTCTTTAGCAGTTAAGTAACATAATTTTAGTCTGAGTTTTCTTTTTTCTTTTTTCTTTTTTTTTTTTTTGCAGTTTTTGGCTGGGGCTGGGTTTGAACCTGCCACCTCTGGCATATGGGGCTGGCGCCCCACTCCTTTGAGCCACAGGTGCCGCCCTAGTCTGAGTTTTCTAATACAGTTGATGTTATAGGGTAATGAACCATGTTTACCCTCTGAATTGGGTTATCTTCTGACATCACTTCTTCTATCACTGTAGAACAATAACACTTGAGTTTGAAAAACATAGGGCTACACACCTTTCCTCAACAATATTACAGTGAATTTTAATTATTTGTTTTCACATGGTCTCTTACATTATACTCTAGTTCCCTGAAGTCAGGGGCTAGATCTTATGTTTCTCTGCATTATCAGAGACTAGTTTAGTGCCTAGCAAACAGTATCATTTGGTATCTGTTTGTTAAATGGAACTTAGTGTGTATCTTACACTTGGGCTGTGAAAGGTTTACTCAGATTGGGGACATCTTGGAGGAAGATGACTCTGGTGATAATTGTTCAACAACCCTTCTTATTCAGTTTATAAGATGTGCTGAGGTTTAAATGGAAGAAAAATTGGAAGAGTTACTTTACTGAACATGTTCTCTTGGAGAAATTCTCCAAGGCATGATATGCAGCCATCTGGAGGGCTGTAGGGGCCATGATGTGGTCATAAGAAGCTTGTCTTCTATTCAATTTTTATTGAAAATGACACACAATTCCATAGAGTTCATTAAAGTTTCAAAATTGTAGTCTGTTAGAGCTGCCATAACAAAATGCTATAGATGGGGTGGCTTAAACAACAGAAATTAATTTTCTCCAAGTTCTGGAGGCTGGCAGTCTACAGTGAAGGTGTTGGCAGGCTTGGTTTCTCCTGTGTCCTCTCTCCTGTCTTGCAGATGGCCTTTCCTTGGTGCGTCCCTGATGTCTCTTCCTTGTCTCTTAAGGAAACCAGCCCTATTGGATTAGGGTGCCACCCTTATTATCCCGTTTAACCATAATCACATCTGTAAAGGCCTCTTCTCCACATATGGTCACATTAGGGGTTAACTCTTCAATGTATGAATCTAGTCCACAGAAAAAGATACTAAAGGTTACATATAAGCTATGAATTGAGCTGTTAAAGGTTATCATGTTATCTGAGTTCCTACAAATCTGGTTTGTGCTCTGTAAGCCCAGAAGCATGTGTCTATCTGTGTTCTTGAGGCATCTGGGTTTTTGCCAGCATGGCCACAGATCCCTTCTTTTTGGTGACACTGTCAATCACAGGGCTTTGTCCTCCACTAGCCGAGGTGGGAGCATGTGACCTGAGTAGGCTGCTGTGATACTGTGATACAATAAGAAATATGTATTTGTTTGCTTCTGAGTCTTGGAACAAGGGATTCTAAAGCCCTTGGAATTTCCTAAGTTAATAGGGGTGAATTTTGTTATTCTTTTTTTTTTTTTTTT
>NW_003852402.1:22209605-22223396 GCF_000181295.1 Otolemur garnettii
GCAACCTCCAACTCCTGGGCTTAGGCGATTCTTCTGCCTCAGCTTCCCAAGTAGCTGGGACTACAGGCGCCTGCCACAACGCCTGGCTATTTTTTGTTGCAGTTTGGCCGGGGCTGGGTTTGAACCCGCCACCCTCGGTATATGGGGCTGGCGCCCTGCTCACTGAAGCACAGGCGCCTCCCAAATTTTGTTATTCTTAATGAACCTCTTCCAATCATACTTGTGTTTATGCTAATTAGGTGACTCTTGGGGGGTCCTAGATAGCTTCAGGATGGGTTGGTTGCCAGAAGTAATTAGGGGGAGAACTTTCAGTCCCATCCTTGACCTTTGGGGATGTAGGGCTGGAGATTGACTTAATCACCAATGGCCAGTGGTTGGGTCAATCACACCTGCATAGTAGAACCTCCATGAATGACAAGGTTTAGAGAACTTCTGGATTGATGACCACCTTAAGGTTCTGGCAGGGTGGCCTGTCCAGAGAGAGTATGGGGGCTCCAGGTCTCTCTTCCTCCTCATTCTTTGCCCTGTACCTCTTCCATTTGACTGTTCCTAAGTTTTATCCTTTTTAATAAACTGGCAAAAGCAAGTAAAGTTCTTTCCTGAGTTCTTCCAGCCATTCTAGAAATTATGAAACCAGAGGAGAGGACTGTGGGAACTTCCTGATGTTATAGTGGTCAGTCAGAAGTACAAGTGGCCAGACTTAGGGTACTGGGCCTTAATCTGTAGTGTCTATGCTCACTCTGGGTAGTTAATGTCAGAATTGAATTGAAGGACACCCAGTTGATACCTGGTGAACAGAGAATTTGTCAGTGTGAGGTGCCAGAAAGTGTGCTACAAACACAGTTCAGAACTAGTTAGACAATGTTATTCTGAAATTTCACTCTTTGGTGTAATGGGCCAAAATGAAAATGACTACATCTTACACAGCTTGTCCATTCCTTCCCACTGGTTTTTCCCAATGTTGCTTCTCTTTCATTCCCCTTTCAATAAATTCCCTCCCTCTTTCTGGATAATTTCAATTGAAGTCATCTAGAGTTTGTTTCTGTTGTTTGAAATAATAATAACAATGATAATACTCTCTAGTAGTTATATGGTGTTTACCATTGTTGCAAAACTCTAGTCTCCCATATATACAGGCAGTTGGGTGAACTTCTTAAATTAGGGACAAAATGCTTTGTTGCTAGTGCCTCACCTGTGTGGTCGTGGATGAATCATGGTGTTCAGTTGCTACAGCTACATAAATATGTAAGTAGGTAGACTCCTTTTAGGTTTCACGAGTGGTCATTTTGGAAAACTGTATCATTATAATTTTTAATGTCATTTGGTTCTGCTCTATTTCTTGATTTTCATTGTTCTTTTGTGGGTATGGGAAGAATAGATAGATCAGAGTCTTTTCCTTTGCTGAAGTAGAACTTGGATCAAATACTCCAAGTACCACCATCCTGGGAGGGGGATCTGCCATGTTCTCATTTTTTGCAAGTTGATCCTGAATATATTTAAGCAGCAACCGAGCGCACCCTTTTGTATACAAATACAAAGAAAGAAAACAGAGGAAACGAAGCGACAGGTGTAAAACCAATCTTCTGCTTAATGAGTAACCAATTCTTATGGGAACAGTAAGTAACCAAGGTGCTAAGATGAAGAGCTGCACAGATGTCATTGTCTTTGTTTTGTCTTAGGAAAAGGCACAGAAAGTGTAAAAGCCCCATGGAGGTTTTGCTTCTGCAGCTGTGGCGATGGCTGGTCTTAGCCAATTAGGACCAAGTACCATCTGAAGAGAAAGCAGTTTTTTTTTTTTTTTTTTTTGGTGTAGCTCTGGAAGCAAAGGATTGAGATGGGTGCGTGTCATGGAGGGCTATGCCAGCGAGGGCAGAGCTTCAAAGAGAATTGGAAACCACTTGCCCTTATTACAAACAGAAATAGAGAAATCCAACAGGTTTTGGTGCTAGAAGCATTTAGGCTGTAAACTGTGTTTTATTTTAGTTACAGTTTTTTTATCTTTTCAAAGTTTAATTCTGTTTTTAAAGTAATATATTCTGTGTAAGTTGTTCTATAGAATGATTTTTGTCAAATTGTTGAACGTGAGAAGGTTGACTGTAGACCCTGTGTTGTTGTAATGAGAAATTTCACCACCTGTGGTCCCTGAGCATGCAACTGATTCCTGGGGCTTAGAAAGGGTCTGGGGTAGAAGGAGTAGTGTCTTAACAAAATGGTGACATAAAAGCCAAGTTTGGGGATTAGTTGTTTTATCTTTGACCTTTTGCCAAAAATAGCCCTCTCAATGAAGGATATTAGTATTTTTTCTTCTATTTTCAAATTGCAAATGATATTTTTGGAGTAAATATTTATTTTCCATGGACTTGTAAAGGCATGAGTACCAAGCAAAGCTTCCATTTTAGAAAATGTGCTTTTGAAGCCAGAATTCCTTACAAAGGCCAAGAGTTTTTAAATAGACTTTCTGATAGGCAATTTTTGTTCTTTGAGAAACTAAGGGCTATTTTATTCAGGCTGCATCAAAAAAGTGAAATTTAAAATGAGAGCCATCCCCCCCCCCCCCCAAATAGTTTTGTTCAGTGTTCTAGTTGAGCTAATGGCTTGTCATTCTCAAGCCCTTCCAAGAGTTTTGGAAACACCTAATTCCCTGAGTTAAAATACAATCTACTTGAAATACCTAGAATGGTTTCCATTTCCCGACACAAACCCTGACTGATACAGTGATTAAGTGAACATAGGATGGCAGGACACAGAAAGAGGAGGCTAGGGCATTTAAGACAGACTTTCTGTGATTTTCAATCTTGCCTAGAGCTATTGTGATTACCTTCAACCAGATGAGGACAAGTTAAAACTATGTATGTAAAGCATTTGAGACAGGTATGCATATAGCTCACCCAGACCCAGCACTTCACATGCACCATTGGCACTAGGGTCACTGCATTGGTGCGGAAAAACGTGCTAGTGCCTCTGCATTGGCATAAAAAATGTGCTAGTGCCTCTGCATTGGCGTGAAAAACGTGCTAGTGCCTCTGCATTGATCTAAAAAACTAGTGCCACTGCATTGGTGTAAAAAAAGCACTAGTGCCTCTACTTTGGAACTGTGGAGCTATGACCCGCGAGCAGAACTATGACCTGTGAGCACTACTGTGACCCGAGTGCAGTACAATGACCCACGTATGGTACTAAGACCCATGTGGGGTAAAATGACCTGCAAATAGAACTATGACCCGCAAGAGGTACAGTGACCCTCGAGTGTTACTAAGACCTGCGAGGGGTACTAAGACCCACGGGCCATACCGTGACCCACCTGTGGTTCTGTCACCTGCAAGTAGTACTGTGACCTGCATGCAGTACTAACATCAGCATGTGGAACTATGACTCGCGTGCGGTACTGTGACCCACATGTAGTACTAAGACCCACTTACGGTATAAAGAGCAGTACAATAAAAAACGCACTAGAGCTACTGCATTGGCATAAAAAACGCGCTAGTGCCTCTGGATTGGCTTAAAAAAGGTGCTAGTGTCACTGCGTTGGTGCAGAAAAACATGCTAGTGTCTCTGCAATGGCGTAAAAAACGCGCTAGTGCCTCTGCATTGGCATAAAAACGCGCTAGTGCCTCTGCATTGGCATAAAAACGTGCTAGTACCTCTGCTTTGGAATTGCAGAACTATGACCCACAAGCGGTTAAATGACCCACTAGCGGTACTGAGACCCGCGAGTGGAATTATGACCCGCGGGCGGTACCATAATCTGCCTACGATACTAAGACCTGTGAGTGGTACAATAAAAAACACACTAGTGCCACTGCATTGGCATAAAAAATGTGCTAGTGCCTCTGCATTGGTGTAAAAAACGGGCTAGTGCCACTGCATTGGCGTAAAAAATGTGCTTGTGCCTCTGCTTTGGAACTGCGGAACTATGACCAGTGAGTGGTACTGTGACCTGGGAGCGGTACTAAGACCTAAGACCTGTGTGCGGTACTAAGACCTGTAAGCGTTAAAATGACCCGTGATGGGTACTGTGACCCGCGAGTGGTACAATGACCTGTGAGCGGAAATATGACCTGCGAACAGTACAATGACCCGCCAGCGGTACTGTAACCTGCAAGCTGTACTAAGACCCGTGTGCGGTACCAACAGCCGTGAGCAGTACAATGACCTGTGAGCGATTCTGTGACCCGCATTCGGTACTAAGACCCGTGTATGGTACTAACACCCGTGAGTGGTACAATGACCTGCGTGCAGTACTGTGATCTAGGTGCGGTAAAATGATCTGCGAGTGGTACTATGACCCACGAGCGGAACTATGACCCACGTGCGGTACTGTGACCGAGCGGTACTAAGATCTGTGAGCGGTACAATAAAAGACACGCTAGTTCCTCTGCAATGGAGTAAAAAATGCACTAATGTCACTGCATTGGCAAAGAAAAACCTGCTAGTGCCTCTGCTTTGGTGTACAAACGTGCTAGTGCCTCTGCCTTGGTGTAAAAAACACACTAGTGTCCCTGCATTGTGTAAAAAATGTGCTAGTGCCTCTGCATTGGCATAAAAAATGTGCTACTGCCCCTGCATTGGCATAAAAAACGTGCTAGTGCCTCTGCATTGGCATAAAAAACGTGCTAGTGCCTCTGCATTGGTATAAAAATGTGCTAGTGCCCCTGCATTGGCGTAAAAAATGCACTAGTGTCACTGCACTGGCATAAAAAACACGCTAGTGCCTCTGCATTGGCGTAAAAAATGCACTAGTGTCACTACACTGGCATAAAAAATGTGCTAGTGCCCCTGCATTGCCAATGCGCGTTTTTTTAAATGCCAATATAGAGGCACTGCAACACTGCAAATACATGCTAAGGTGCACTGCATTGACACACCAACACTGCATCTAGACACTAATGCATCACTGGATTTGCATGCTAAGGGTCACTGCATTTACATGCCTAAACACGCTAAGGAGCATTGCATTTACACGCCAGTGCTGTATTTACATGCTAACAGTCACTGCAGTTACAAGCAGAGGCACTAGCACATTTCCAAAGCAGAGGTCATAGTTCCGCAGTTCCAGAGCAGAGGCACTAGCACATTTTTTACGCCAATGCAGTGACACTAGTGCATTTTTTATGCCAATGCAGTGGCACTAGCACATTTTTTATGCCAATGCAGTGGCACTAGCATGTTTTTTACGCCAATGCAGAGGCACATTCATCTACTTGGTGGCTGCTGCCATTTGGTTATCTGGAGCAGAAGTAGGTCTTATGTTATCTATTCCTATTCCTCCTGGGCACACAGGAAAGCCATATTTTCTAGCCTCTCCTGCATGTAGTTTGAAGCGTGGGGATGATATGCACCAGCTCTGCACACCTCTCTTTCCTGCCCTCATGCCTGAAAGCCACCTTCTCCATGATGCAGATTCACAGTGTGGGAGGAGCCTGGATTTCTGGGTTACTACTAGTTAAAGAGCTTCCCAGGGAGGTTGTCCAGCCTGCATTGGGCTGTTATAGGAGCAAGGATTTAAAAAGTTTGAGTTACCGAGATTTGGGGGCTCTTTATTGTCACAGCAAAGCTTGAGTCTCTTTTCTCATACAATGGCCTTCAGGCACCTTGGGCTCTGTGAGTAAATCTATTTTCCATCTCCATTGGTGGCACCATCCTCTATTCAATCCCTCAGCTCACAGCCCCCTGGTCCTTAGCCAAATCCAATGAACAACCAGACCTCATGGATTTTAATTTCCATATTTTTTCTTGGCTATAATATATATATATATTTCTTAGCTGCTTGTTGACCTAAATTAATTTAAAACAAATCAGCAAATTATCCTATTAAGATAGTCATTGTTAAAAGTCCTTCTCTGCAAGGAACATAAAAGAATGTGGTAGCAATATAACAATATGGCTGATGTGTGGAAATAAGTAAATTTCCAGATCACTGATGAAGGAAGTGGGGGAGCTGCCTGGGCTATTCTCTGTGCCTATGAGGCTCCTATACAAAGAAGAAAAAGACCCCCCCCCCCACAATGCACAGATGGACAAGTGAGGCTTAATGCAATTAACCATGGTCACCTAGATACTTCTTAACTACTGTCTTCCACTTTATCTCTTCATCCACTCACACATGCTTTTGATAAAGGGTCATGAGGCCAGCTGCTTACTGAGTGCAGATCAAAGCTGGAGCCATAGTCTGGCAGGGGTCTTCTTGCTAAGCTTAACCTTACGTGGGAGAGTGAGTTTGCTCAAAACATTTCTAATCACCTGTGATCTCTCCTCACATCTCCTGCAGAGTGTGGGACTGTAGTTGACAGATCCCACACTCCCCTTTCCGTTTAGTGATGCTCCCTTTGTAAAAGCAGCTCTCGTTTTTACCAACTATATTCCCTCTCCCACAAAAAGTGAGCCCCTCCTTGGTCACGCTACTCTTGTTGAGAAATCTCTCCACGGATGGCACTAAGCAGGTGTCCTTCAATTGCTTTATTTCTGTGGCAACTCTCCCTCCTCCAAACTTAAGTATTTGTTACCTTTGACTATTTTTAAGAACTGGAAATAAGCCCATGTTTAAAAATGGTGTTTCCTTTAAGTAATTGCTTAGTAGTCCACAGCTTTGATCTTCCGAGACAACTTAAAAAAAGATCCTATGAAAACCTAGAATAGCGGTAAGGAGCATAGATGCAATGTTGAGGTCTTTGGACATCTTTGTGCTGAATTCTATGGGAAAGCTCGCTATTATTAGAGACTGCACCAAAATTCAGTGACTGAATTTGCCTTTTCCTACTCAGTGAGGTATCTGGGGGACATCTCTGCACCCAGAACCATTTTCCATGTAAGTATGACATCAGCCACACTAGTTCTTACTGCCAACCTTATTCTGGATTTTTTCCCCTCCCTTCTTGCATCCTGATTCAAACCTGAATCTAACCTTGTTCCTGCTTCAGGCCTGAAGTCTCATTATGTGTCTCCTTCTTTCTCCAGCTAAACTGGCCGGGTGTGGACAGACAGACAGCAATTCCATGGGAATGATAGCCATGCTGTGGGCTTTTCTAATGGTGTTTGCTTTTAAAACACTATGAAACCTACTCCCAATTGTAAAATGAAAGCTTTTGCTCCCATTCGGTAAATTGAAAGTGAGGTGAATGTGGACATGTGAGGATATTTTTCAACAAGAACCTTCTGTCTGAAATCCCTCCACATCCCATACCCGGTGCAGGTGGGTCTTCTCCACATAGTGTGAGGCTGGCTCCACTGGTGTCTCAGTATCTGTCGTAGGGAAAAAGGTATTGCACTATCTTCCACTGAGTGCTCCTGGTAAATAAAAAGAGCAAGGACTCAAATAGGACTGCCAAGGATGAAGAATTTCTCTGTTTTCTTCTTTTCTGTAACATGTACTGTTTGTTGTTAATGGAACTTCTTTCAGCAGTAGGTCTTTGGTCTTGGGGATTTGAAGAATGAACCCATGGGCCACAGATCAGTGGTAAGATATGATTCATTAGCTAGAAAGGAATACAGAAGGAATTAAAAAGCACTAGAGCTTCCGGCAGATGGAAAGACCCAAGTGGGAAATCTCCACGTGGGTCTTTTGTCTAAGGGTATAAGGTCTTAAGAGTTACATTTGGCCAACTTGGTAGATATTGATAGCTTTTCAATGTTAATGAGTGTATTAACAAGTGAATGTAGTCCCCTCCACACAAAGGGCAAGGTGTCCACTTCAGAAAAATCTCTCAGCTTACATGAAATTGCCCAGCCTAGGAAACTTACATTAAATTGTTTGGGTCTAGGGAACTGGGGTCCCTGTCCCGCCCTGATGGGGGGAGGGAACTCCTGTATCACCACACCTGTGCACGCACCATTGCCCATGCCAGGAATGTGTCCCTTCCTACCTTCCTACCCATCCTTCAGTGTTGTTCCTCTCCTGAGGCTCCCCCAGGTCTCTCCAGCTGCCAAGATTGCTTTTCTTTGCTTATATCTGGACTATAACACTAAGCAACACTTATATTTTTGTAATCTCTAATGCACTCAGGCACAAGAAGGTGCCACTTGGCAGAATTTAGTGAGGTGGGCTCCTTGCACCATTTTACAAGCTCTCTTTTGTTTTTGCAGTTTTTGGCTGGGGGTGGGCTTGAACCTGCCACCTCCGGTATATGAGGCCAGCGCCCTACTCCTTGAGCCACAGGCACTGCCTTTACAAGCTCTCTTGACCACTGCAGTTAGCTGTATGCCTTCCCTGCCCCGCACCCCGTTTAGATTTCTGTGCATAACCTTATCTTAAAGGGGCTCTTTATCTCAAGGCTTTATGAAGATAATAAAAGTGATAGCTGCTTTAAATTATTTTTGAAACAATATGCGGTATAAATAAGTAAATAATAACTGAACCCTTGCTATGAAATGAAATGATGTGGAGTCAGGAGGCAAAATTATTTAATAAATAAGGAATTACACATTATATATAGAGGGGTTCTGATGTTAGCCAATTTGCTCCTCATTATGAAATGCTCGGCCTAGTGTGGCCAATAGAAAGGTTTCTGTTCTGTGCTGGGGTGTTTTGTGTTTTTTCTTTTTTCCTCTTTGTACCATGCAGGTTCTGCTGGCTCTTGGATTCCTTCTGTGTGCGCCTTGTTTTGATCCCACACCTGCACTAAGATGTTA
Organism: Otolemur garnettii; assembly: GCF_000181295.1. NCBI lineage: Eukaryota > Metazoa > Chordata > Mammalia > Primates > Galagidae > Otolemur > Otolemur garnettii. The sequence goes on from NW_003852402.1 coordinate 22,218,231, forward strand.
CTTTCTTCTATCAGAGCTCTTAATGCTGTTCACAGAAAACACAGTCCTTGATTTTTTCTTTGCTCTCATGTTCTGCAGGATCACTCCCCCTTTTTCTTTCTGTTCTTTGCTTTTCTGCAGAGGTAGGAAGTCCCCCCTCCACGTCCTTGGGTTCTAAGAATAACTTCTTGATTGGGATCTGAGCTGAAAGTATGCTTAGTTGGGATGCTGATCTGTTAGCTTAGACATCCTCACTTCTCCTTCCTCAGGATATGTAGAGGGGCACCTGTCACGGGCGGGACTGCCCCCATTCTCCACCCCATCTCCAGGGGAGCCTATCTTGTGTCTGGGGCTTACGTCCTCCCCTAGACTGCAACCTCTTGACGATGTCAACAGTATCTCATTCGATTTGTTCCCTCCAGGGCTCCTTTGCAGCCTTGCACAGGGCAGATGTTCACAAAGTGTTTAATGGATTGAATTGTATTAGCTATTACTCTGAGTGCATAAAGAGGGGGTGCCGAAGCTCCAAAGAGCCTCAGTTCACCTCATGGGGTTACATGGAGACACTGTCAGACTTAGTTTATACACCCCAGCTCTCCACGGGTAAAGTCAATGCCAATTAAAACCGAGCTTCTGCGGTGGAGAGAAAACACATTTTCACCTAAAGGCTCATCAGTTCCCTTTCTGCTGTATATCTTAGTGATCATAAAGTGAGAAGACCCCTGGGATTCTATTCTATTTAGGCAAAGGCAGGTGTGCTGGGGAGCTTTGTATTTGTACACAAACACAGGAAGCAGGGCTTATTTTTGCAATTACTTGAGAAGGCTGCCCATGTTTTCCAGTATGTAAATTAGGACTTGAAGGAAAACATCTAATTGCATTTCGCTCCAACTAATTGCCAACTCAAAATTTCAGATTAGTGTGCACACCATACTTAATTTTTTTGTTGCTGTTATTAATAACACACTTAGCTCGGTAAGAAGAAAAATAATGAGCTGGAATTAAAGACTTCAGGGCTGTCCCACTAAGAAAAATGCTTTGGGTAGTGTGGCAAGGAAACAATGAGAAATGTCTCAAAGCCATGGCTGATACTCCAGACAAAGATTGCCTGGGCATTGTGTTCCTCTGTGGGTTTGTTGGTAAAGGTTAGATAGGATATGATAGAGATGGCATCTGGAGTCATTGCCTGTGTTTTGCCACAAGGAGGGGCCATGGTTACAACCACGGATGTGTCCTTGACGTGAATTACACCAGTAGCCTTTCCTGTATGAAAAACAAAACCTACTTAAAAGAGCTTTATTTTTTTTTTTTAAAATGTGTTTCATATCCAGAAAGAATGGTATGGTCTTTTGTGAGTAATATAAACATACTGTGATATCCTTGTGTTATGAAACGAACATTACAAAGCATGACAGAATCACAGTCACACACAATATTAAGGACAAGTGACAATGTTGACTGGAAATAAAAAGAAGAGAAGCTTTTTCACATGTTGTCACGAAAAGGTAACTGGCAGCTTCAAAATTCTCCTGTCTTCTCAGCAAGAGTTATTCTCCAAAGGACACAATGAACTTTTTGTCCTTCCAACGCAGAAGTAAAAAAAAATATATATATGTATCCTTGAAGCTCAATTTAGCAATAGCAGGTTTGCAAATCTATTTACTGTTGGGGAGACTTTATTCAAAGATGGTTAGTCCCTGGGTTTCTAAATGAAGGAGCACAGGGAGGATGGAGGGATTTGGAGAACCCTATGAATTAAATAACATGCTCCCATCACATCACCCCTCTGCCTTCATCCTGTGCCGTTCTTTAACAGGCATCTATCTGTGCCAGGCCTTGGTGCCAGTTGAAGTGGCTACCTGGGGGATGTGGGGCTGGGGCTCAGCAAGATGCCTACCATGGAGTTTCCAGACAGCTGGAGAGCAGATGTTAAAAAAAATAGAGACATAAGTAAATATATCCCCTCAAACCGTGTTAAGCACCATGCAGGAAATGTACGGGGATTGATTAAGACCACAAAAGGTGCATTGAATTGAGATGCAGAAGGCTTGGGAAAACATCCTTCCCCCACACAAAATGACATTTAAGCTGAAAGCTATAGGACAGGCAGTAGTCAGCCAAAGCAGGGAAAAGAGATCTTTCCAGACAGATGGAAGGACAGGTGTGAGGGCCCTGCAGTTTGACACATTGCAGGGATAGGAAGACGGCTTGTGGGGCTGAGGCCCAGTGACTGAGGGGGGAAGGACGGAGCGAAGCTGGAAACATCAGTAGAGGCAGAGGGGCCTCAAGGCTGTGGTAGGGGGTTTAGATTTTATCTGTGAAGCAACAGAAACCAGCTGAAGGGTAGAGCAGGGAAGCGATGAGAATCAATTTGAGGAGATGGAGACGTAGGGAAGGGATAGGAGGGTGGACAGGAACTTCCATGGCTTGGTGAACGTGCTGGCCATTTGTCAGTTTGTTCTCAAACCCATTCTCCACCCTTTCTGTGCAGAACAAGGTCCATTTCCCCAGCTCCCTGGCCAACTTGCTTTTGTGTGTGTTGAACCAATGGGAGGCCTTGGAGGGAGACTGGAAAATGAGAAAATGGGAGAAGCCAAATTTCCGCATGTCTCTCCCTGCTTTGCGGAGCAGCACTGGAAGGTCACCTTTGGTGTCGGCCACTTCCAGATGGAGCCACTGGCTAGCCCCCTCGTCTGTGGTCCAGATCCTGCAGGTCGCTCTTCATGGCTCCATCTCCTACTTGGCTTCCCTGGTCCTTGGATGCCATCAAATCCCGAGATACCTCCTGCAGCTGTCTGGATGCTAATCTTGGGGTTGTATCATCATTCCCCAGCTGGGCTTTTTAACTCTTTTGATACCTTCATAACCAGCTGTCTTTATGAAATTCCCGTTACTCAGAGCTTGGGCTTCATCTTCCTGCCTGGATTTTGACTGATAGAATGAGCAACAGGAGTACTTCAGACCCTGGGAAATAGCAGTGTAAGAAGAGCATATGTAGGGATTTGAGACGGTTTTTAGAATTCTGTGTGAACGGAGTGAAGACAGTGGAGAAATGTGCAAGCTCTGTGGACTGCTTCCTAGTACCCTGAGCAGGATTAATTAATCTCTGGCCACGTTTGTCTGGCAGAGACTTGACTAAGGAAAACAAATGACCATTGGATCACCTCCTACACACCCCGGATGTGCCCTGAAGCCCTCATTAGTGGTGCTGAAGTGGTCAGCAATTGGAGTCAAGGTAGTATCTCTCCACCCACGGACTCCCACCTTGGGATTCTAATCTCTAGGGCTGAGGTCTGGAAAATATTCCTGGGACTGCAGCACAAAGTTTGCATAGAACCCCAGGCAAGAGCATGTCCCTAACCGACGGAAAGGATGCTCTCTCTTTGATGAGACTCTCATGTTCTGCCAGAGCTAGCCCAGAGCTCTGGTTTTTCTTTGTTAAGAAACGATTTTACCCAAATGTTTCCTATTTTCTTTCCTTTTTTTTCCTAGAGGATCAGTACCTTTACCTGTTTCCTATTCTCCCTTATACTTCTGGGCCATCACCCCACTTAGACCTCTTCAGGGATGGGACACACTGCCCCATCCTCCTTTTCCTCTTGTCCAGCTGAACCACCAGAGGACTCAGGAGTCTGTGACATCACAGCTGTGTGGGAAACAGCAGGATGGAGCAAAGCTGCAGTGACATTCCTGCTGTGGGCTACCAGCAGCTGCACTGATCAGAGTGGTGACAAGCCACGCTGCTTGTGGGTCTTCCTTAGGATAGCTCAGGCTTCAGGGCTAGCTTTTCAGGAAGATTTAGGGAAATTTCTCTTAGACCACATTTCTGTGTCTCCAGAGTCTGGAAATAGCAATTAAGAGATTAATGTGTGAGGGTGTTGTCAGGAGATTGCAATGGTTTCAAGACCCGTGGATTTATGATAGGCTTTCCCTCTTTCCCTCTCAATCTCCTTCCTTCCCTCCTTCTCTTTCTTCCCTTCTTCCTCTTTCCCTCCTCCTTTCTTTTTTTCTTTATTCCTTTCTATATCCATTCATCCAACAAGAATTTCGAACACCCTTCATGTGATTATTAGAGATGAGTGCCAGGCTCTGAAGTATATGAAAATAGAAGACAGAGACTTGGTCCCAAAGGTTGGGTACTACATAGACTCACACATCCGAAAAATGAATAGCAATGGGTAAACGTAAGATTAAGAATGAGGAGATCTGTATTTTAACTTAGAACTTAGTGATGCTTTTCATTAACTGTGATCTTGGCCGAATCACAGAGCTACCATAAGTCTCAATTTATGTATAAGGTGAAAAGATTGAGCTAAATTTTTTTCTAAGTCTCATTCCTGTTCTATGATTAATGGGTGCAGTTAGAGGTAACTTAGAGCAGGTGTTCTTGAATGTTTTAATCTCTGGATCCCTTTATACTACGGGATCCCAAAGAGCTTTTTTTTTTTTTTTGGTTTGTTTTTAAATCTGTTTTTTATCTCTTGACATGTACCATATAAAATTTGAACTGGAGACATTCAAAAAATATTTATTCATCCACTTTAAAATAATAATAAACTCATTACCTATAATTATACAATCATTTTCATAAGAATTACCATTTTTTGGTCAAATGCTTGCATTTGCCTGTGACTTATATAGTGGACTTGGTTTTGACCAAATTTCAATCAGCTTCTCTTCCCTGTACAAGCCCCTAAACTGTGGCTTGTCCCCAAGTTCTAGGAACCCCTGAAGTGCTAAGGAACATCCCCCGCTCCTGAGAACTGGCTGACTACACAAGAAACATTTCTTATTGCAGCACCCGATTTTCCCACCTGCCCGCCCCACCAGCTTGCCATCTTCCCCCCATAGTCCCTGCTATCTCTGCTTGCTTCTTCCTACAGTAAAAAAGTTCTTTTTTTTTTTTTCCTATTTTATTTTGAGACACTTGCAAGTCCTAGGGTTAAAGCATTCTCCTTACTGCAACAGTCTTTCCAAATACAATCTCTCCTTATCTAAGTTTTGTTTTCATTTGGCATTTTCTAAATAAAAAATTTGACCGAGAAGAGTGGCACTGTGTTGCATGTTTGCGAATCTCCTTCAGGTCTGCCTTACTGTTGGCTTCTTTTTTTTTTTTTTTTTAATTGAATGGTAACTATGTACATTAATGCACTTCTGGGGCACAGTGTGGGGTTTTCACATGCAATC
>NW_003852402.1:22226823-22265154 GCF_000181295.1 Otolemur garnettii
TGCTGTGGCATCACAGCTCACAGCAACCTCAAACTCCTGGGCTTAAGTGATTCTCTTGCCTCAGCCTCCTGAGTAGCTGGGACTACAGGTGCCCATCACAATGCTCGGGTATTTTTTGTTGCAGTTTGTCATTGTTGTTCAACTGGCCCGGGCTGTATTTGAACCTTGGTTATGTGGTTGGCACTGTAACCACTGTGCTATGTATGTGTGCTGAGCCTAACATGACCATTTTAAAACAGATAAATTTTTTCAGCCAATGTACTGACTTTTTCAAAAAAACAAAATTTTGACCTCTATACTTTTTTGACAGTTTCAGGGGATGTTGTGGATAATGGCATGGCATGATAATTCTGTATCACGAGTAGTCTTTACATAAGGCTGAAGGACTCGGTGATATTCTATGGTAAGCCTAATCTAATCACCTCTTGCCCTTATTTGCTTATTTTTGTGAGATATATTCTTGCTTTGCTGCCCAGGCTAGAGTGCAGTAGCATCATCCTAGCTCACTGCAACCTCAGTCTCCTGGGTTCAAGCGACTCTCCTGCCCCACCCTCCGGAGTAGCTGGGACTATAGGCACGTACCACCACACCCTGCTAATCATTTTATTTTTTGTAGAGATGGAGTCTAGTCTTGCTCTTGCTCTTGCTGGTCTTGAACTCCTGAGCTCAAGAGATCCTCTGGCCTCAGCCTCCCAGAGTGATAGGATTATAGGAGTGAGCCATTGTGTCTGTCCAACCACTTGCCCCTGAGTAGTTTCCTCCTTTTGAGTGTGGGTGGAATCTGGGACTACAAAAAGATAACTCTCCTGGGAATGAACTTTGCAGATGTAATGCAGGTCCCTAATTAGCTGGTCAAAAGAGACCTGTGGGTGGGCCTGACCTATCAGGTGAGCCCTTCAAAGGCAGGCTGCAGTGGCTTCTAGGAGATGAACGTGGACCCCTGTCGGCAGTCAACAAAGAACTGGGGCCTCCATCATACAGTCGCAAGGAACTGAATTCTGCCAACAACATGTGAGTTTGAATAAGAACCCCAAGCTCTAGAAAGGAGCCCAGCCCCGCTGACACCTTGATTCTGAGCAAAGGACCCGGCTGAGCCATGCCTGGACTTCTCTACAGAAGTGGCGAGATAATAAATGAGTGTTGTTTTCAGCTGCTAATTTTGTGATGATTTGTTACCCAACCATAGAAACCTGATACATATTCCAATGAGCATTTGTGTGTTTAATAGTCTATCTTCACTGAACCTTGAAACCTTCCTGGGAGTTCCTCATGACTATGAATCATGATGACAATATAAAAAAGCAGGCTAATAATCCAAACAGTTCTGCAGCATTACCACAGAGGGACCCACGCAGGTTGTCCCTCTCCAGTGGCTTTCGCATATTGTTTTAAAAAGTCACATAGAAGAGTCATTGCTTCAATTTTCCTTCTTAATCAAATTGTACTCATTCCTTTTCTTCAAATTTTAAACATGGATTTTTTTTTGCAAGTACTCACCTAATTCTTTCTCACCTTTTTTCTTATGTAGTGTTTCTACCTTCTTTGTTCTGAGTCACCTTCTCTCTGTTCAGAACTCCTGATTTCTCAGCTTCTTCTCTTTTTCCTTATGAGCCACCTTCCACACAGCCATGACCTTTAAAAAATGAAATCAAAGTCTGGGCACCGTGGCTCTTGCTAAGACATCTTAGCACTTTGGGAGACTAAGGGCAGAGGATCGCTGGAAGCCAGGAGTTTAAGCCCAACCCGAGTAATAGCAACATCCCACCTCTACAAAAAATAAAAATAAGCCAGGCTTGGTGGCACATGTCTGTAGTTTTAGCTGCTTGGGAGGCTGAGGCAGGAGGATCTCTTGAGCCCTGGAGTTGGAAGGCTGCAGTGAGCTATGATGACACCACTGCACTCCAGCCTGGTGAACAGAGCAAGATCCCCTGTCAAAAAAAAAAAAAGAGAAAAAGAAAGAAAAATCAGATGACCAGATGAACAAAGATATTTCCCTGCTGGAAGCTGTTAGAAACTGAGTGTTTATGTCCCCACTTCCCAGATTTCATGCGTGGAAGTCCTACCCCCAAATGTGACTGTATTTGGAGCTGGGGAGGGGGTTCTATGGAAGTAATTAAGGTTAGAGGAGGTCATGAGGGAAGGGCCTTATCTATAAGAAGGGACACTGGAGAGCTTTCTCTCTCTCCATGTGCACACGAGAACACACAGGGAGAAGGTGATTTCCACAAGCCTGAAGCTACATTGGCAGAGCTTTGATCCTGGACTTCTCCAGAACTGTGAGAAATAAGTGTCTTATTGTTGGAGCCACCTAGCCCATGGTACCTGGGTATGGCAGCCTGAGCTTACTGGCAGAAAGAATTCCAGTCACTTCCTGTCACTCCCCGAGTGACATCGAGGCTCTTTGTCTCAAGCCCCCTCTGTGCCTCCTTGTCCCCCTCTTCTCCCTACTCGGCACACATGGGCTTCATTTTAGGTCTCCAGACATACCAAGCTCTTCACTGCAGCCTTCACTCTCAAGGAGGCCTCTTCTTGGCCTGGTCAGTTCTTCAACTCTTAGCTCAAACATTAGTTTCGTAGAGAAGCCCTTTCTTAGTCCAATTCTGCCTCAACTGAGTACATAATTTTAAGGGATGGCATTGGTGGTTTTCTTCCTGCCTGAATGCTGTGCCAGGCTGTGGATCCGTGATGGGGGGCACCTCTCTTTTGTTCTCCGTCTCATTCCCAAAAGCCTGCCTCACTACCTGGTGCATAGCAGGTGCTCAGCAAATACTTGTTGAATGAACAAGGAGCTGATCTCTGAGGAGTGTTGTGTTTTGCTGTATTGTGTGTAGGCCCTGCAAGCCAGAGCTCTACATCCTTGGCTTTCTGGTGCCCTGGGGACGGCCTTGGTTATAGATAAGGGTTCCAGCTTTCAGGAAGCTGGTGATGAATGAAATTCTCTCTCTATATTTGTTTGTTTTATGGAAGACACATTAAATATTCATTTTGAAGACAATGGATGGTATAGTTGATTTTCACATAGTTCATCACCTTACGTTAGCTTATGGTGTAAAACCAGCTTGCTGACATTTACGCGAGCTACTCCTATTCCATGGTGATCTCTTTGAAAATAATCTAAAACTATGATGTAAAAATATTGTATCCACAGGTTTTTCCTTCATTCCAACTTCTCTTCAGTTTCCCAAGGCCAGTTCTTATGGCCCTGGGTAATAATGCTCTTGTCTTTCAAAAAAACTTATTTCCATGTTTCCTTTTTAATGCTTCTTGGGGCTTTTAAAAGTCCTGCTGAAAATGCATTTTTCTTTGAAAGTATTCTTGTTTTTTTTTTTCTTTAATATAGACCAGAAGTGTAGGATTCCTCAAAGAGCCCAAATTATTATCCTTATATGCCATGTGTTTTTTTTCCCTCTGGTAACAAAAAGAGATATGTTGGATTTTCCTTCTGTCCCCACTTTGCATTAGGGAAAGATGCACTCTCTCCCCTAAATCATAGTGGAGGCCTGCCCCATATATAATCTTAATTACTAACTATTCTCTTTAATAGGCTTCCTTTCCTGTTAGACATTTCTCCACTCTGAAGAGGCATGTTTCCAGATGACTCAGCGAGGCCTAGGCAGCTGATTTAGGGTTTGAGCCACATCCTGTACTAACACAGGTAACACAACCATTTTCTCCAAAGTGCAGGAGAAATACTGCTGACGGTGCTGTCCCACTGAGCCTCCAGGGCTCCGTTCAATTCCCCCTTTTCCCTAAAGTCATCTTGCCTGTGTGTATCCACTTGTGTGTGCTACAATCAAATGCCTACAGGCCCCAGAGGGAAGCACGTTTTTATGATTGGGTAGATACGTGACAGTCATAACAGGGAGCACTGGATTTACCCAACAATACTCAGCTATTTGGAAAACAGTGGCTGTCTGGATGTGGTTCTCAATGATGGGGGGATGATTTCTTTTGCACAGCAGTTACTGGCCCTGACTCAGTTCCTCCTTAGTCTTCATTCTAGTGTCTTACATTTCTGAGGCCTACCCTTACATTTCTGAGGCATAGAGGTGGCTTTGTCAGCTACACTGAAATCTCTGTGGGGGAAAGTATTTTGCTCACATGTTTGTTGCCTGGAATGGACTTGGCTTGTGGAGCTGTCCCCATGCCACCCAGGCCCTCAGCAGATGCTCCCTGATTTTACGTTTATTGGTTGCCTGATTGACATATTGGTGCACATGTGCGCGGGCAGCATTACGGCTGCCTCCAGCTCACTGCAGCGCAACTTTTCCCCGAGTGTGTTCTGCTTAATGAGGGGCTGCCAGATAAAGAGTTCCACTGTCAAATAATTTTGGGAAAAGCTGAGCTTAGCAAGGTTAAAGTTTAATAGTTTCCTTTACTGCAGGATTTTTTTTTTTTTACAGCCTTAAAATGTTAATGGGCACTATGCATTTTTAAAAGGGGTATGATAAGGGACTGTGATTGGCATGCTCAACCTCATTTCACCTAAAAACTACATCTCCCAGACTTCCTTGCAACTGGGGGAGGGTCTGAACGAGAAGTCTATCCTGCATTTGCATAAAATTTGGAAAGTGAAAGTGAGGTTCCTGTGTACAGTCAATTTTCCTGCAGTTGCTGATGCTGGTGAGCAAGGTCATTGTTTATGGACAGTTTTGTCCCTGTCATGTAGCAGTGGCAGCTCCCAGACTTCTTTATTTCTGCTGAGGTGATGGGCTCCCGAGCTGAATAGCCTGGGGCAGCCCATGACTTGTGTTCATTCAGCGCTTCCAAAAATTTCATAATCACCAAATTTTCCCACATTAAATTCTTCTTCTGCTTAAGCATTTAGAATGGTTGCTGTCTCCTGTACTGAAACTCCACTGATACAAAAGAGATATGATTCTAAATGATTTTGTTTTCATGGCATAACTGTCAAGACTGAACAAATTTGGGGCCATTGTGTATGGAAAGAATACCAAAATCAATATCTGAAGGTCTGCGTTGGAGTTGTGAGTGCACCATTTACTAGGTTGGGGGAGGACGTCCCTTCCGAGCCTCAAGTTCCTCTTCCTTATTTGAAATATAAGGACAATAATTCCTGCCCCTTAGACCTCACAGGTGTCAGAAGAGAATCAAATGAGATGATGAATAGGAAAGTGGTCTGGAAACTGTAAATTGTTATAGAAATGTGAGGTAGCATCATTAGTCATACTGCCATCTATGAAAATGAATGTTAGTTTCATAATGCAGGAACGTCATTCTCATAACCATTGCTTGGGTAGTCTATGGTTCTGTGAAATATGAGGGGTTTGATAGATCAATCAGGAGCAAAAATGCCACCAACCCTGGTGAATAGACAATTAACCAAAAGCAACGTTCTCCACCTCCCAAGGTGGCCCCTTTAACAATGGCTGAACACAGACTTCTCTCTCTTCTCCCCATCTCTTCCAAATTAAAGCCTTTGGGGGAGATAATTCTTAGTGGAATCCTTTACATCTTCAAAATAGACCAAAAGAAATGAAGAAAAAATATTTTCTTCATTTGATTTTCTGTTGGTGAGACGGGCCCTTTCATTAGCAGATTGAGTACAGACAGCCCCCACAGTCTGCTCTGGTAATTTCTTAAACAAGATTTACATAAATTTAACTTTGTAATCTTGTGGTTCTATTGCTGCATTAAAATGACAAATAATGTGACACAGGGTACAGTTCCCTGTGTTGATATGGTAGCTGACTGTTTACCAACAGCTGCTCAGTCGAAAGTGTCTCTCTCTTTTATCATCCTCTCCTTTCTCCATATATGAATATTCAGTAAGTATCCCGAATTCTGGTCTTTTTTAGGAAAAATAATGAGAACTGTACCCCTTTGCCTTATAAACAGAGTATTTGAAATTAGTGAGTGGCTATAATGAATCTTCTTCATTTGTGATTCTTTGAAAAAACTCACCTTAATGCGTGAAGTTCAACTAGACACACCTCTACACACAGCTGACATATCAGGTCTGGGATTTCAGAGATGCAAGAAGATATGTATTCTAGAAGTTATCTAGTTCGAAGGCTCCTTCTGTTTTCACCGCAATCTAAAATTGTATGCAGTTAGATGTTTTGTCTGTGATAAAGAGAAAATAAATACCACTATTAGACCATTGACTTTTTGTTCCCCCATCTCAGGACCTACTGTGTCTCAGGATGAGCTCTGGCCACCAGGAATATACCCTCTTATGGTACTTTTTGTTTTTTCTTTCACTTTTCACATTTGAAATTATATGTTTAATGTTTGCCTCTCTGGACTGGAAGCTCCATGATGGTAGGAGCCTGGTCTCCTTTGTTTAGTGTTGTATGTTGCATAGTGTTGTATGTTGCATAGTGTTGTATGTATCTAGGGAAGTGCTCTGAGAATGGTCATTGTTCAATAAATGTTCATTGAATGACTTGGTCCCTTTCAGGATTGTGTCTTATATCTTATTAGGCTCCTGCTGGTGCCTACCCTGTCAGTTACTCACATGAGGGAATGTCAGTTTCAACCTTTTCTGATGCTTACAAGAGCACTGAACTGCAGTTGACCCTACACAGGTGTCCAACCAGCAGTCCATGGGCCACATGCAGATTATTTGAGGACTGTTTTGCTTATCTGTGGTGTCAGGTATCATGAAAAGTATATACATATCTTTTCTTTTGCTCATCAACTTTTGTTAGTGTTTACATATTTAGTGTGTGGGCCAAGACAACTCTTACTCTTCCAATATGCTGAGGAAAAAAAAAGGTTAGACACCCCAGGATGAATTTCTTAGTCTAAGCTACGGATTCTATGAGATGCTGGAGGATAAAACCCTTTGTGTGGGATTAAAGCTGATTTAGAGAGCAAGGACATGTATGTGATTGGATTAGTAATTCTACAAGTCAGAAAAAAAAAAAAAACCCAACTAAGAACCATATAAATGTGATACAAGTTCTATAAAGGGAGTAATTGCTGAGAATGAAGGTACTGAGGGAAAACCAAGAGGAAATGGAACTTGAATAAGGTCTTAAAAAATGGATAGGACTTAAACAAGTAGAGAGAAGATGAAAGGGTAAGGAAAGGCTCCCAGAATCATTTTGAGTAGGACTTGTAGAAAGTAACGTGGGAGAGATGAAATTAGACCTTATGGAGAATGCTGACTGCAGCAAGGCTGAGGGATGAAATTTTAACCTGAGCCCAATAAAAAATGATCATAGGCATGAGAAGCAGAGGTGTGTAAGCTCATGCAAATGGTAGCCAGGGTGGGAAATTTATCTATCATTAATACCCCCACTCCCCACTCCAATTTCTTGATTTCCAATTTATAATTCCATGTCATCTCTTCCCCCTTAAACAAATAGCTTCAACTTTCTCCCAGCTCAAAAACTACCACCTACTCAACCAGGCAAATCAACAAACACTTCCTCACCCTCATCTCCCTGTAGCTATTTTTTAGTAAAGTTCTTGAAAGACTGGTTCATGCTCTCTATATCAATTTTCCTGATTCTTACTCCTTAGTCTACCACAGTCTAGGTTCTGTCCTAAGCACTGAAATGTCTCTTCACAAGGTCACTGAGGGGCTTCTAGCTATTAATTTAAAGGGACAGTTTTCGGTCTTTATGGCACTTGCCCTTGCTGTAAAATGACATTCTTTTGTATCCTCTTTTCTTTTAAAAACTCTCTCTTGCTTTGGCTGCCAGGACACCATTCACTCCTGGTTTTTGTTCTATATGTCTGATCTCACTCAGGGTTCTTTTTCCTCTATACATATTTTAGATATTGCCATTTTCTAGCACTCTCTTCCTGGCTTTTCCCCTCTTACTTTATGATCCATGCAACTGTGGGAAAAGTCCAGAGGAGATGCGGTCTGGGTTTGCCATAAAGATTTGGGGGACAGTTAGCATATAAGAGGCAAGTGAAGGCAAAGGATTAGGTGAAAATGTGTAGAGTGAGAACCAACCCAGGGAAACCACTTGGAAAGGGAGGAGGAGGAGGAGGAAGAGCAGGCTGTGAGGGAGTCAGAAATAGAGCACCCAGAACAGTCGAGGGAAAATCAGGAACAACTTGAAATTGAACTCCAACAAGGAGAGTTTCCAGAAACGTAGACTCCTACAGACAAATTAAATAAAGAAAGAACTGATCTTGAGAAAAGCTCCTAAGTGAGGGCAGTGTCCATGTGGTAGAGGCAGAGACCAGGTGTTCATGGCTATCTTGGTCCACTGAGTGTTGCTATAACAAAATGCCCAAGACCAAGTAATTTATAAAGAAAAGTGATTTATTTGGCTCATGACTCTGGTGGCTGGAAAGTCCAGGATTGGGCAGCTGCATCTGGTGAGGGCATGTGTCTGCTTCCTCTTGTGATGGAAAGTGGAATGGGATCTGACGTGTGCAGAGATTACAGAGTGAGGGAGGAAGCAAGGGAGTCAAAGAAAGGAAGCCAGACTCTTTTTAACAATGTGCTCTCTCAGGAGCTAATCCATTTTTGCTACAGCCAGACAAGAACTCATTCGTTCTGGTGGGAGAACCTTAATCTGTTCAGGTGGGATCTGCTCTCATCACCCAAACACCTGCCTTAAGGCACCACCTCCCAGCGTTGTCACAGGGGAGATCAAATTTCTTTCATTTTTTAAAAACGATGCATAATAGATGTACCTAACTTTGGAGTGCATATGACAATTTTATATATTCGTATAATTTGTAAAGATCAAATCATTATACTTATGATAGCCATCACCTTAAACATTTATCTTTGTTTAATGCTGCAACCATTTCAATTCCTCTAGCTATTTAAAAATATACAGTATATTATTATAAACTATAGTCTCCCTACTGATCTATCTAAAGCAAGGTCTTGTATCTTCTGTCAAAGTATACATTTGGGACTCAAATTTCAACAAATTTTGAATTTGTCCTTGAATTTTGGCAAGGACAAACCAGACATGGCAAGGGGCGTGTGTGTGTGAATGGGGGTGGTGCTGGGGAGAAAGTAGAAAGTGTTAGTGGAGACTATTCTTTCCAGGATGGTGGCAGTGATGAAGGAGAGGAATTGGGTGATAGAATAAGGGATATATTTTCTCCTTAAGATGGGAGAGACTTGCTATATCAGGTACTTTGGACAAGGTGAAAGGTAAAGAGCTATTAATTTTACATATCACCAAGTTTACAAACAGTCCACAGAAACAAAGAGAAAGCATGGAGATCCATATTAGACAAAACAGAATATGTGAGATTCCAAATTTTCTTGTGTTGCGGGTTCATTTCTATTCTTTAAGTGTAATATATGTCTGGAGTTACATTTCATCTCTTCACAGCAGCATATCATAATTTAATTTTTTCCTTGACGTGGGTATAAATGGAGATGCTAAGGCCTATTTATGCACACAGGGTCATCTCTAGGTACATGCACTAAATATTAATATTCCAGTATCCTGTTCTCAGCTCAAGAGCCAAGCAAGAAATGCATTTTTCCTGAAGCACATGGCTATTTAAGTGGGCTCTCTGTGCTCAGAGAAAGCAGTATAGTTGATATTGTTATGTTTTGCTGCAGAAGAAACTTTTTTTTACAAAATGTGGTTAGCACAGGAGCTAAGTTCTGTGATTTTTGGTTTATTCAGAAACATGATACCAGAATCCAAAAGATACAGATGTAACACATTCATGGAAGCTCTGTACGGCTGGATTTAGTTTGCTTTTGCCATTTCTTTTATTCTTCCTTCTTATAACCTGAGTTTCCACAGGGTCATCAACCATCTCTCCCTCAATGTGTGTAGATGGGTCAAGGCTGACTTTATCCTTGGCTCCAAACCAAAGCTTATGACCTAAGCCAGGAAAATCAGAGCACTTAATTTCCTTGCCCACAGTGACTGGTTCAGAGGTAGCTCTGTGACCCAATCCAGGCCAAGGAAGGGCCCTATTAGAGCATTGTGTACAATTATGAGTCTGGGGATGTAAGCTGACATTTGTCCCCTCAAGAGAAGTGCCAACCTGAGGATAAAGTTTAACACAAATGGGAGCATAGCCAGGAGATGGAGAGAGCTATGCTTTTGGTGACATCAGTTGAGTTTTTGCCTCTAGACATATCTAAAGCACTGGCCCTACATTTTTTATTCAGATAAGCCAATAAATAACCTTTTGTGTAACATTTCTTCTCCCTGCAGTTGCACGAGGCTTGACAAAAACACCCAGTTGGTGCCACATTCACATGTGCGACCTTATGCGATTCCAACCCCACTAGGTAAGGATTATTAACTTCATTTTATAGATAAAGGTCACGAAACTGCTAAGTGACAGAGTCAGGACTGGAAACTATTAAACCTTATGCTTGATCCAGTGCACCATAGCTCTTTCCTGCGACATGTCTCTTTCAGGTTTTTTAGGGGGAAATTTAGAGTGATAAATGCTATTGCCTTATTTTTCTCATTTTACCCTTCTGAAATTACTGTGAAGGTAACAGTTAGCACTTCCACTAATTTAACATTTAACTGTGTCCTTGGTTCTAAATTCAGTTTATTTACATTTCCTCTGTCTTTTATATCCTCTTCCACTCCATATTAGCAATTTTTTCTACACCCCTATTAAAGTTAATAGACTAGAGATAACCATTAATTTGATATTCTGTTCTCAACTTAAGACAATTGTTCTTCAGCCTGCCACTCTGTATTGACTTGAGTCTAATATACAGTAGAACCTCCACAGTTGACCACCTGTCCCCATTGATCACCTCCTTAAGTTGACCTAACTTTCATAGACTGAACATGTACCGCATATACATATCAGTGCAGTAGGCCTAGTTCCTTATGGTGACCACCTCTGTATGTTGACGAGTTTGTTACAGTCCCCTGGGTGGTTAACTTACAGAGGTTCTACTGTATTCGTAGGGGAAATGGATAATGACTCTGAGTGCCTTGCCCATAGTAGACCCTCAAGAAGCATTTGTGGAACAATTGTTTGATCACCCATAGGATGAAAACTACAGGCCTGTTGCCCTCAGAGATGATGCTTTTGCCATTTTTCCAGAGCCACTGATTTCATCCCCTTGACCTGATAGTCATACCTTTAGTTTTTCTTTTGGGTGTCAAACAATGGCAGTGACAAAGTGCACACACATCCATGCAGTAGGTCTCAGAGAACCTGGGTGCAAGATTCCTTTTCTCCCATCTATTTTACCTTAACCAAGTTATTCTGTTTTCTGAAGCTTTTCTTCACATCTTTTCTTCAAAGACTAAAAGAAATAATGGGCATGAAGGCTCATTCAAACATTAATTGTTATTGGCACAATGTATACACTAGTGGACAGGCCAGAGAGAAGGGAATAGGATTTGCTTTATCTCGGTAACAAATCCAACCAACTCAGCAGATTGGAATAGCTAGGAAGTACAAAGGAAAATAGAAGGAACACAGGAAAGGGAAGTTTTGGTTGAGAGACAACACTCTCCACCCCACCCCCACTTTCTCATCCCTTTGGTCGTGTTTTATTTTCTCTGTAGTGCGGGTCACATTCTAATAAACTTAATTTGCATGCATGTTAATGATATGTTTTACTCTCTTAAATTTAAACTCCAAGGGGACAGAGATGGATTGATTGAATGGATATGATAAAAACATTTGTCAAAGGAATGAAATATTGAAGGGGGAAAAAACCAGGTTTAGAAGCCTGCAAAGAAGGGAGGAGGGTAAGAGTCTAAGCATGAGGATTACCAAGAAGGAGATTAGGACAGTAAAAAAGAGAATATCTATAAGAATATCCAGGGTCAGCCAAGCACAGTGGCCCATGCCTGTAATCCTAGGCCAAGGCAGGTGGATTGCCTGAATTCATGAGTTCAAGACCAGTCTGAGCCAGAGTGAGACACCCCCCCTAAAAATAGCCAGGCATTGTGACAGGAGCCTGTGATCCCAGCTTCTTAGGAGGCTGAGACAAGAGAATTGCTTAAGCCCAAGAGTTTGAGGTTGCTGTGAGATATATGATGTTATAGCACTCTACCGAGGGTGACAAAGTGAGACTCTGTCTCAAAAAAGAAAGAAAAAACGAATATCCAGGGTCTTCAGTGCAGAACAGTCTTTTCCTATTTACTCTCTAAATAAACATTTTATTTTTGATCTCAACAAAACTTATTGTAAAAGCCACCCTAGATGACCTTTACAATCCAACATTTCTTCCAAGTAACAAGGCATCTGTCCCCAGCACAAAATGATAGTGACATATAATTGCAACAGTATTCTAAGAACAGGACACCTCCAATCTTGTGCCTTTTCTAGGGGGCTTGGTGCTTTCTTCACACAGAGCACAGTGTGACACACCTGTGGTGTCATCTCCTGTCCTTTTTCATTCTTCTTTTTCCTTTTTTTAAATGAAAACCCCGAGCCCCATAAGCCCCAGGGTATAAACTTAGCAGTTTAAGTAGCTTTTTGCTAGCAAGTAAGTAAATACTTCAAGTACATAACAGATGCACAAGTCCACTTTGGGAAAACTGCATTACAGGCTCAGGCAGATCCTGAGAGCTCTTCCCATCACACCTGCTCATCTGTTCATGCCGTGTACACCTGTATGAATTTGGCAGGGGCTTGGCTACAGTGTGGGAGAGTCCAGGTTCAAAGCAAACTCTCAATCTTCTTCAGTTCTCTGAGTGTGGCAGATTATTATTTTTTCCTCTCAACCCATAAAAAGAAAAGATTCTTAACATATCTAGAAGCTGCTGTTGCCCATTGGTGAAAGTATTAACAACAGATGGCAAGAAATCAACCTGGATCAAAGAGTACAGATCTAAATTGCAAATACCTTACAGTAGGCAGCAAAAAGACAGATATAGGTTTTTAGAGCTTTGTGTTAAAAAAATAACAACAGAGAGATTTCACAGACAGGATATAATCTGAGGGAGGGGGCCCTCATGTGTATATGAGATTTTTTAAGGCAAATTATACTAAGATGTTTTGGCTTGCATGTGAATATTCCCCAAAATTGAACACAGCATTTCTGTGTATTTTAGGCAAGTAACTGATAGCCAAGTGCATAAAAGAAGGAGAGAAAATATAAGGCTAAAGATCATTTCTTGACTTTTTAAGATGTTTAATCTAAGGCCAATCAGAGTAGAAAATAGACTTAGGTTTTGGCTGGGTGTGGTGGTTCACGCCTGTAATCCTAGCACTCTGGGAGGCCAAGGCAGGTGGATTGCTTGAGATTAGGAGTTCAAGACCAGCCTGAGCAAGAGTGAGATCCTCATCTCTGCTAAAAATAGTGCCACATGCCTGTAGTCCCAGGTACTTGGGAAGCTGAGGCAAAAGAATGGCTCAAGCTCAAGACCTTGAGGTTGCTGTGAGGTATGACGCCATAGCACTCTAGCCTAGACACAGAGTGAGACTCTGTCTCAAAAAGAAAAAAAAAAAAAGGACTTAGATTTTCATTCTTGTTTTCCAGAATATACATTATGTTCTTCTACGGTAATCTGGGAGATTGGAAAGTATTGTGCTTTATTAGACATGAAATGGAGAACTCACAGGTACATAAAGTTGGACTTCAGTTTTAGTCTTTGCAATATGAATAAGAAATGTGGGAGTCCCCAGAACTGCTCCCTTCCCTTTGTGGACAGAAAAGCACAATTATCCAGTGAATGGCCCTAAGCATGCCCCCCAATTTGCTCCCTTCTACAATAAGTAAAAGCTTGGCTCAGTAGGCCTGGATTATTCCAACCCTGGAATTATTGTGTTCCAAAGAAAGCTCTGGCTCCTGGGAGATGGTCTCTAAGTTATGAATATCTTTGGTTACCTGTGGCCTTGAACCACACTGGAGGCTTATACTGACAATGTGGCTTGTGGTGGGGGCCATGAGCCATGCAATATCAGTTTGACCTCTGGACAGGCTGGTCAGCCACACAGGTGCTCTGTGGGTACACGGCTGACCCCCAGCAAAGCTCTCTGCACTAAGACTCACTAAGCTTCTGGGAGAATCAAATGCTGTGTGTACAACTGCACTGGGGAAGGACAACTAGAGCTTGGGGCTCCTGGACTCTGCCCTGTGTACTTTTTACCTCTACTGATTATAACCTGTATCCTTCCTTTTGCTTTAAGCAACCAAAAGAGTGAGTATAACAACTTTTCTGCATCCTATAAGTTCTAGCAAATCATTGAACCCAAGGGTGGTCTTCAGGACACTCAACAACACCCTCCCTCTGGAGGGAAGACCTGTCACGGCATTCATCTCTGCAGCTCATCTTCCCAGCAGCTCCTGTAAGCCACTGCCTGTTTCCTACGTGCAGACTATTTAGCCACTGAACCTGGTTTGTTGTTTTGTCCTCTTATGAGGACATCCTCAGGCCAGCACATTTAAACAGCAGAACAGAAGCCTAAAGTCCCTTTTCTAAAGCACAGCCCCACAGCAAATATAACTGAGTCTTAGCCTAAGCACACCTCTCTGCAAGATGCTGAAATACTGGGAGAGAATCTTTGACTTTTCTTCTTATGACCTGTCTGGCTACAATACTTCTTGCAGCCTCTTGAAGATGGCAGCCTTCAGAAAGTCATCAATATGCCACCTGGAGGAGACACCCGGGACTCTTTCTGTGACCTGCGTATTGTGTTTCTGCAGGGAGGTGTCAATCATTATTGGACTCATTAAAATCACCCTCAGAACAAACATCAGTTTCTTCACTCTTATTTCCACAAACTTGGATTAGTCTTAGAGTCTGATGCTAAGGAATTTTATATATCTGTCCTCTCTCTTTTGGAGCAGGAGGACAGATATAAAAACAAACAACAAGGCTGATAAAACTTTACCGGAGACACTAACGCACAGCCAGTGTTGAGAACCAAATTTACCATCCTCTGCCCACCCGCCTTCTGGTGGGTGCCAACCCTAATTCTGAGGCATGTTGGGCTGGTAAGATAATGAGGTAGGCTTATCTATCTAAAGGCCAAGCCAGTGAGTATGCTCTCTACATGTCAGTTAAAGCAGTGGTCTCCAACCTTTTTTTTTTGGCACAAATGATCAATTTCATGGAAGACAATTTCTTAAAATTTGAGATTAATATGAGGGTACAGACAATTAGGTTATGTTGTTTACATTTGTTAGGTAAAGTCCAAGTTGTGCCCCTCACCCAGGAAGTGTGCCATATACCCTTATGTTGTGCCTGTTAGGTGAGAGCTCACCAATGCGCTTCCCTCCTCCTCCTTACCCCCTCTTTCCACTCCCCTCCCCACCACTTGAGTTTAACTGTGTTTTTCTCTTGTATTGATGTGTATTTGTTTGCCTACTGGTTTTATATTAGTATTGAGTACATTTTGCTTATGGAAGATAACTTTTCCACAGACTGGGGTGGTGGGTTGGTTTTGGAATGATGCAAGTGCATTATTATATCTCTACCTCAGATCATCAGGCATTAGATTCTCAAAAGGAGCATGCCACCTAGAGCTCTTGCGTGTGCCCTTTATAGCAGGCTCCTCTGAGAATCTAATACCACCACTGATCTGACAGGAGGTGGAGCTCAGGCAGTGATGTGGGTGATGGGGAGCGGCTGTCAATACAGACGAAGCTTTGCTCACTCCCTTCCCACTCACTTCCTGCTGTGTGGCCTGGTTCCTAACAAGCCATGGACCGGGACTAATCTTTGGCCTCAGGGTTGGGGACTGCAGAGTTAAAGGAGCTTTCCATGATCTGAAGACTCTGCCTTCACTCACATCTTTATTCTAGTTGTAAACACCTGCTGGTCATACTGCACATAATGGACCATTTCCTTTGCCAGTTCTTCCTGGCATTGTCCTTTCTCTCATGCAGTCCAGCTCTCTCTGCTCTCTCAAACCCAACTCACTTTCAGTCCTGTTCAAGACTATGACTGTCCTGCTGAGGCTTGGTTAAGACAAAGACTCCTAAGTAATTCTGGACTCCCTTTAGCATCATTACTGTAAAATTTAGAGTTTACTTGCATTTTTGCAGTAGCTATATTCCCAAAGCTATACTATATTCCTATAGCTATGTTCCTGTAGAGTCGATGTTTGCCATACAGATCCTGTTTTTCCATACACATAAAATTGTACGTATCTTTCCCTGGAAAACATGTTAGCATGCAAATCCAATAAAGTCACGTTTACCAACTCAGTAACCTTTTAGAAATCATATCTAAAAGTTATTTGAGTCAAGTTTTTCCTGATGAAATAATAATGCAAAAGTAAGTCTTAATATAAATGCAAAATAGCTGAGGTTATTTTTAAAATTACAGTAACTTAAAGGTTTAAAGAAAAAATTACAGCAGTAGCTTATCTGAACAGAGTTCATTGATACAAAAAAAAAATCCCAAATGGTTTGTGAAACCTGTAGGTAAAATGCGTGTTTCTCTGGATATGTAGATCTCCCTCCCCTCCTAGAATTTTTTGTAGGCACAGCCGGTTTTAAAAAAACCAAACAAGGTATTTTTAGCAAGGTGAGCCTGAGAAAAGGGGCAGCATTAAAGTAAAAGCAAAGGCAAGAATTGGAGACCATCAGTACATGAACGATTGGGACCCCCTGTGTTGCTATATTTTGTTCTCTGCTTCATCCTTATATTTTCACACAGTTGATAAGGGGAGGAGCTAGGACTCCAGTATTTCTAAGTCTATGTTATTGGCTCTCCAATTCGCCACAACTGCCGTGTCCATCAATCTTTGAATAATTTTTTCCTTAAATGGCTGACTACTAGACCTCACTGCTGTTGCAAGTACCTCTAACCCCACATGTCAAAGACAGATCTCATTCTCTTTCTTCTCTCTTTGGCTCCAAACTTCTTATTCTCTGTTATGACCTGGTTACTATCATTGTCATCAACTCAGACACTCAACAGACCTACTTTGGGTTGCATTTGGTGACATTCATTCATCGTTATGGAGTCTGCTGTCATGATGCTTCTGAATTCCTCCACTTCCAGCCTTTCCTGTTGCAGTGACCTTTGCTCCAGCTCTCATTTTTTTAACTGCTTACATTTTTGAATTTTTTTGTATTACATATGCACAAAATTTGAGTTTTCAAATTCTCTTTAAAAGTATTCCTCAAGTAACACTAAATGGTTGTCTTGTACTTATGCAATATTAAAGCTGTAAAATATTTAAGTTACACTTGTACCTTAAATACAGGGCACACTTTGCTTTATTGCACTGTGCAGACAATTGTGTTTTTTAATTGAAGGTTTGTGGCAACCCTGTGTTGATCAAGTGTATAGGTGGCATTTTTCCAACAGTGTGTGCTCACTTTCTGTCTCTCTGTCACATTTTGGTAATTCTTGCAATATTTCAAAGTTTTTAATGATTATTATCTGTTATGGTGGTCTGTAAGCAGTAATCTTTGATGTTACTATTGTTATTGGTTTAGGGGCACAACAGTCCATACCCTTATAAGATGGCTTAAACTTATTTGATAAATTTGCATGTTCTGACTACTTCCTCTCTTTGGGCTTCCTTTTCCCTCAGGCATAACAAGGTTAAAATTAGGCCAGTTAATAATGTTATAATGGCTTCTAAGTGTTCAAGTGAAAGGGGGAGTCACACTCCTCTCACTTTAAATGGAAAGCTAGAAATGATTAGGCTTAGTGAGGCAGGCATGTCAGAAGCCAAGATAGGTCAAAGCCAAGTTACATCAAAGCTGGGCCTCTTGTGCCAACCAGTTAGCAAAGTCCTTGGAGGAAATTAGAAGTGTTACTCCCAAGAACATGCAAGTGATAAAGTCAAACAGCCTTGTTGATAGGGAGAGGGTTTTAGGGGGCTGGATAGAAGATCCAACCAGCCACAACATTCCCTCAGACCAAAGCCTAATCCAGAGCAAGGTTCTGACTCTCTTCAATTCTGTGAAGGCAGAGAGAGATGAGGGAGCTACAGAAGAAAAGTCTGAAGCTAGTAGAGGTTGGTTCATGAGATTTAAGAAAAGAAACTGTCTTCATAGCACAAATGTGCAAGGTGAAGCAGTGAATTCTGATGTAGAAGAGATAGTGTGTCATCCAGAAGAAACAGCTGAGATGGAGGTGGCCACACTGAAGAATGGGATTTTAATGTGGACAATACAGCCTTTTACTGGAAGAAGATGCCACCTAGGACTTTCATAGCTAGGTGGGGAAAAGTCAAAACCTGAAGTTTCAAAGTTTCAGAGAATAGCCTGTCTCTCTCGTTAGGGCCTAATACAGCTGGTGGCTTTAAGTTGAAGCCAGTGTATTTATCATTCTGAAAATCCTAGGGCCCTTGAGAATTATGCTAAATCAACTCTGCCTGTGCTCTATAAATGGAACAAGAAAGTCTGGATGATAGAACATCTGTTTATAGTATGGTTTACTGAATATTTTAAGCCCACCATTGTAACTCAAAAGAAAGATTCCTCTCAAAATGTTACTGCACATGGACAACGCACCTGGTCATCCAAAAGCTCCGATGGAGATGTACAAGGATATTAATGTTGTTTTCATTCCTGTGCACACAACACATATTCTAGAGACCGTGGGTCAAGGGGTAACTTTTACTTTCAAGTCTTATTATTTAAGAAATACATTTTGTAAGGCTATGGATGCTGTACAGAGTGATTCCTCTGATGGATCTGGGCAAAGTGAATTGAAAACCTTCTGGACATGATTCACCATTCTAGATGCCATTAAGACATTCATGATTCCTGGGAGAAGGTTGATATATCAGCATTAACAGGATTTGGGAGAAGTTGATTCCAACTTTCATGGATGACTTTGAAGAGTTCAAGACTGCAGTGGAGGAGAGACCTGCAGATGTGCTGGAAATAGCAAGAAAGCTGGAATTAGAATTGGAACCTGAAGATGTGACTGAATTGATGCAATCTCATGATTAAAATTTATGGATGAGGAGTTGCTGCTTCTGTATGAACAAAGAATATGGTTTCTTGGGATGGAATCTACTCCTGGTGAAGACTCTGTGAATACTGTTGAAATGACAACAAAGGATTAGAGTATTACATAAACTGAGTCGATAAAGCAGATGCCGGGTTTGAGAGAATTGATTCCAATTTTGAAAAAGGTTGTACTCTGGGTAAAATTCTATTAAAGAGCATCACATACTATGGAGAGATTTTTCATGAAGAGTCAACTGATGTGACAAACTTCACCATTGTCTTATTTTAAAAAATTGCCACAGCCTCTCCAACTTTCAGCAACCACCACCCTGTTCAGTCAGTAGCCATCAACTTTGAAGCAAAACCTTCCACCAGCAAAAGATTATGATTCGCCGAAGGCTCAGATGATTGTTAGCAGTTTTAGCAATGAAGTATTCACATGTGTACGTTGTTTTTAAGGACAGAATGCCGTTGCATACTTAGTGACTACAACATAGTGTATACATGCCTTTTTATGTGCACTGGGAAGCTGAAAAATTCCTATCACTTGCATTATTGTGATACTCACTTTATTGTGGTGGTCTGGAAGCAAACCTGCAATTTTCCAAAGCATGCCTGTTTCAGTTATTGATTTATAGCCTGCCTGGTAGGACATCGTGTGCAGAGTAGATATTTAGCAAATTCTTTTACCATTTCTCAGCCAACCCCACCTTCTGCTCTTTTGAGGTTTCAGAAACATTAGACATTCTCATCTTCTATCTCCTGGGTGCCAGAATTGGCACAATATTTGCTGCATATTGACACTTGGACACTCACTAATGGCATCAGCTAGGGAAGAACAAGTATGTTCATGAACTTCATTCAGTTTCAGCCTTCTACTGCCAAGGCTAATTGCTTGTTTAAGTAAATGCATCTGACTTGAATAGCAATCAAAGATGTTTTGGGATAGGTTGAGTATTGGATTTCACATGCCGTGTCCAAAGGAAATTCAAATTAATGTCCTAAAAACTACCGATCAGCACAGAGGACTTTTCTTACAGAAATAAATTGGCCTTGGCAATAGGAAAATTAAAGGTCAGAAACTCAAAGCCCACAGGAGCCAGACAGGTAACATAAATGAATCCAGTGAGTGTGGAGAGGGTGGTGAACTGGCCTTGGGCACTGGGCCAGGCCCTTCTCCTTCTGGGAAGGCAGGCCCAGGGTGGCCAGACCATTGATTTAAAAAAAGCAAAAACAAAAGCCTAAAAATTTAGATTTTATTTAAATGTGAAATTTGAGTTTAATTGTTGAAAACTAATTCAAGAATATGGATTATTCTTTGGGCTTCCAGTATGCTTCCTTTAAGCCAAACAAAAGCAGTTTATGGTTTTGCCAAGTGTTCTTTCCTTGCAATGGGAATTAACCATTATTCCATTTTGACCTGTGACAGCTACATTGCAGGGTAAAATGGGAGATTTCTTAGGGGACACCTGAAGCTAAACTCTAAGCAAGTGTTACCTATTGAGATCAAGCAGAAAATTTGTTCATATGAATGTTTCCAAATATATCTGTTTCCTGTAGTGCTTTCCAGAAAAATGTTGCAGTTTATGCTGGAAATGGCTGGGAAAGCATTTCTTTTCTTTTCTTTCTTTCTTTCTTTCTTTTTGAGACAGAATTTCACTTTGTCACCCTCGGTAGAGTGCTGTGGTGTCACAGTTCACAGCAACCTCCAGCTCTTGGGCTTGGTAGAGTGCTGTGGTGTCACAGTTCACAGCAACCTCCAGCTCTTGGGCTCAGCCTCCCAAGTAGCTGGGACTACAGATGCCTGCCACAATGCCTGGTATTTTTTTGTTATTGTTGCAGTTCAAACCCGCCACCCTCAGTATATGGGGCTGGTGCCCTACTCACTGAGCCACAGGTGCTGCCTCTGTTTTTGAGAGTTGGAGGGTGGTGGTGACTATATAGTAAATTAGGGACTCCTGACTTAGAAAGGGCTTTGGCACATAGACAGGGAAGGTCCAGGTAAAACAATGCTGGGAGTGGCTTAACAGACTTTGGGGTGTTGTAACAGAAGGCAGCTGGGACAGCATCTTAACCTGTCCCAGGTGTCTACTTTCATGACAAAAATGTATCAACAGAGTGCTACATTAAAAGTGAGCTTTGGAGTATAAATGTGTACAGCAGGGGTGGGTAACTTTTGCCTGTTGGAAGGCTGCATTAATTTAGCCAGAATCAAATAAAGCCACATTCAAGAAATTTCAATTAGACATGCTTAAAAATGCATATTATTTTGTAAAAATCTAACTATGTACTTAATAATTTCAAAAAATGAAAAGTAGGTGTAATTTTAAAGTTAGCTAACCTCTTAATGACTTTGTTGTGTTTGCTTTTTGGTGGAAAGCACTTGAATATTTGGTTGCAGTGTGGAGGTCCACAGTGTCAATCGATCCCCTAGATGGGTGCCTGTCACTTGTGACCTTATGGGCGTCTCGATTTGGGTTAAGTAGGAGAATGTAGATTCACAGCAATAAGTGGTTGAAAAGTAAGGAAGCATTTTGGGGGGTATGTTCCTGAAGGCAGGGGTATTTTTACTGAATTTTCTCATATTTCAATTGGATCTTTCTTAGCATCAAACCATGACTTTAAAATGTCATCTCCTGAGAGCTCAATCAAGTCCATGTGTAGTTCTTTAGGTGCCTTGGTGATATCAATGAAGTGAGGCTGAAATGCAAATTGATTGTGATATCATGATTCTGAAAGTCAGTGAACCCTTCATTGTATTTTCTAATTAATAGGTCGATAACAGCTGCATATTCTTCACATGATTTGCATATATCACAGTGCTCACTAATGACCTCTGCTAACTGGGGAAAATGTTCACTCAAAGTGTCCTTTTGAAGAAGTCTTTTGAAAAAAGGTGGCTTTTTCCACAAAATGCTTGGATTTTTGGCCACATCATATATAGACTTAGTTTTACCTAGCAAGGAAATATTCAAGTCATTTTAATTTGACATGATGTCACAAAGGATTTGCTAGAGAAATCTCATTGTAATAATTTAAATT
Source organism: Otolemur garnettii (assembly GCF_000181295.1). Classification (NCBI taxonomy): domain Eukaryota; kingdom Metazoa; phylum Chordata; class Mammalia; order Primates; family Galagidae; genus Otolemur; species Otolemur garnettii. The sequence goes on from NW_003852402.1 coordinate 22,248,638, forward strand.
TCTGATTCTGTTCTTGACAAAATTTAACTATCTCTTCTAGAAAAGAAAAAATTTTGGCTAACATCTGTCTTTAGCCAGTAAATGGGCAAAATCCACACCAAATATGGCATGGCTCAACTTTAGCATGCTATGAAACTGACCATGCCAGGTTGCATTTGCACTAACGTAGCTAACAATACTTACAGCCTGTTGCAGAGTGTCACTCAAAGTAGGAGATTTAGCAGAGAGATTTTGCTGATACAAGATATAATGAAAACAAAAAAGGGCATCCAAATCTGTTTTTTTTTTTTTGAGACAGAGCCTCAAGCTGTCCCCCTGGGTAGAGTGCCATGGTATCACAGCTCACAGCAACCTCCAACTCCTGGGCTCAAGCGAGTCTCCTGCCTCAGCCTCCCAAGTAGCTGGGACCAGAGGCACTGGCCACAACACCGGCTATTTTTTGGTTGCAGCCATCATTGTTGTTTGGCAGGCCCAGGCTGGATTCCAACCTGCCACCTTAGGTGTATGTGGCTGGTGCCTTAGCCATTTGAGCCACAGGCGCCGAGCCCCAAATCTGTTAATAGTGTTTTCTTTTTTTTTTCTTCAGTCTGTTTGATAAACCCTTCATGTTTTCTTGTCACAAAAGGTGTACCATCTGTACACACACTCAATTTACCAAATTCAGTCCAACTTCATGGCATTTATCTGGAAAGTTGTTGAAGATATCTGTTCCCTGTATTCTGTTCACAGGAAACACATCCCAAAGCAAGTAGTAACTCTTTGTAGCAAAGAAAATCTTCTGTTATGACCTGAAACATCAAACCTATGTCAAGTCAGTAGTAGCAGTTGATTGAGTGATTGAATAATGCATGTGTATATTTTCATTTTGAAGCATTGTATGAAGTTGTTCTGTTGAGTTGAAGTCTAATTTGTGCTGCTGATCAGTTAAGGTTCTTAAAAAAGGCAGTTGTTTATGCTTTGAAATGTTATTGGGGTCTGAGTATCCTAGACTTTGACAATGCATTCTTTCCCAGTCTCTACATCCCTGAATAGCTTCCCTTTTCTCCTTGAGTATATAAGCTATTTTATAAGTTGCGTTCAGTGACATTCCTTCCAGATTTTATTGCTGCTTGAAAGAATTGTCTTTGCTTTTGCTTTTTATCTTTTAATTCTGCAATACCCCTTTCATGCTTTTCCCTCTAATTTAAAATATTCATGGTCTTTATGAGTGTTATAATGCGGACGAGCATTAAATTTCTTTAATGTTGATATTGTAGTATCACAAAGCAAGCAAATCATCTTAACTTTAGCAGAAACAAGATAATACTGCATTTCCCAATCCTCATTAAAAACTCTCTTTTCTTCCTTTAGTGTTCTCTTGGTCTTCTTTGACATGATTGGCCATTAAGCAGACAGAGTTAAAAAATACTGTTGAGTGGTATAACTATTCACAAATTCCATTTTAAACAGAAACAGTGCATCAGTATCAAAGCATTTTACAAGGGTACATGTTAAATCTACTAAGTGTAGAGTATAAATGTCTTAACATAATAACTAAGAAAATGCAGTGAAGGCTATGTTAACCAGTTTGATGAAAGTATTTCAAATTGTATATAAAACCAGCACATTGTACCCCATAATTGCTTTAATGTACACAGCTATGATCTAATAAAAAAAGTAAAAGTTAAAATAAAAAGCTGATAACAGACTGGCATCCTTGACCCCCCTAAACTCTCGCCAATCAGCCTCATGTGGAAGCGGCACCAATCAGGTGGAGGAAGTTGGAGCTAAATCACAAGCATGGCAGCCATCAAGTTAGCTCTTCTGACTTACAGAGATTCTAATTGTGCCAGTCAAGTCTTTAAAACTTACTTTATTTCATTAAAACTTATTTTATTCTTTATTTTAAATGTTAATTTATAAGATGGAAATATAAATGACAACAATGTATTACTAAAAATAAGAGCACTTTTTTCTGTGAAATTTGGATTCAGTCAAAAGGCTGCACTTAAGGACCTAGAAGGCCATGTGTTTCCCACCTCCAGTGGGCAGTGTTGCATTTATCTAGTTCACACTAATAGAACTGGTCTGTTGGTACATAACCATCATAACTATCAGAGTGCTCTTTGGTTACCCTGTCCATCCCAATCTCTTCCTTGTTGAGGGCTTTGTGCTGCATTGAAACATGGTGTAAAGTCCAAAGGGGAGTGGATATGTGTAAGGAGAGGACCAAACAGGAGGAAGAACCTTACTTTGTAACAATCTACTTTCCTGGGAACTAAACTCACTCACTACCATCAGAACAGTGCCAAGCCATCCCTGTAGAATCTTCCCTCAGGACCCAAACACTTGTCAAATTGTCAAATTTCAACATGAGTTTTGGTGAAGACAAACCATATCCAAACCACAGTGATGCTCTTACACTACACTTCATGGGGTTCCTCTTACATCTTCTATTACTGGAATAATTTATATTATGGCCAGCTAATTTTAAAACACATGTATCTATATATTTTTCCTACAGATATGCCAGCTCTCCACACGTACCCTGTGGTAGCTGCAAAACAGTTGGAGAATTCCCCATGTTTGGTGACCTCAGAGTCACACTTCAAGCTGTGTGGTAGTCTCCTGCCAGTACAATAAAACATATATGAATTATGACTGGCTGCAGAGTCAGGAGCTGGTATTTTAGTGTTTTAATAATCTGGCCACATTAAGTTTGGTGGTTGCTGTACGTGTTTCTATTTTTGTCTCCAGTTACAACCATCAAGAAGAGTCGACTGGATTTCTGCAGATGCTTTTGTAAAAATACCATTTGCAAAATCAAATGTTGAAGAAGGGGATCACACTTTGACACTTACACATGCCATCAGGAACTTTCCTTTAAATGACCACTCGAGAGCCTGGGCAGACAGGAAGGATGAAGCAGGAAGCAAGAGAGAAAGTAATGAGGACTCAGAGCTTGGATTTCACAAACGAGCCTTTTCACTAATTGCTCCCTCCTGTTATAGCTTCCATAGCAGCTGTGGCAGCCTCTGACCTTAGCTGCTGTGGTCTCCCCAGGTAACAAGAAGCCACATAGCAGCAGAGAGAGGAATGGGACTGACACAAACACAGAGAACACACCTTATTCTGATAAACATCAAATTACAAATAGGGCCAAGCACGTTGGATTATGCCTGTAATCCCAGTGCTTTGGGAAGCTGAGATAGCAAGATCACTGGGCAACATAGTCAGACCTCTACAAAAAATTAAAAAAATAACTGGGCCCAGTGGCAGGCACCCGTTGCCTTAGGTGCTTAGGAGGCCGGGGTGGGAGGATTGTCCAGATGTATTGCAGATATGATTAGTGAAGACGAGATGATTAGTGGAGTAGAGTGGGCTCTTGATCCAATATGACCAGTACCTTGTAAAAAGAGGAAAGGAGACATAGACACATAGGAAGAAGCCCATGTGACAGAGGAGGCAAATGTCAAAGTGATATATGCAGAAGTCAAGGAGTGCGAAGGACCGCATCATCCCAGGAGGGGCTAACAAGAGCCAAGGAAAAATTTCTACTACAAGTTTTAGAAGGAAAATGACTTGACTGGGACCTTGATTTTGGACTTCTAGATCTAGAATTGTGAGACCTTAGATTTCTATTGTTTTAAGCCACGCAATCTGTGGTACTTTGTTATGTCAGGACATTATTAATATAGAGACTCTACCTCAACTCATGTGATGCAAGGTGAAATTCCAAATTTAAGGATCTGTTATATCTTAGAGTGTTTCAAATATCTGAATTTGGTGAAAGTAGTCTGCTGGATCACTCTGATGTCAATATTTTCCCACCTGTAGAGCTTCCATTATAGAGGCAGGAGAGTTTAGAGATCAAGAACCTGATCTGAGGATGTCATGCTTGGGCTCAATCACCAAGGGGCTGGGTGATTCTGGGAAGGTCACTTCCTCTCTTTACTTTTCAGGTTCCTTATCTTTATAGACATGATCTATCAGACATAATGATAGTAACTACCTTGCTGAAAGACAATAAGGCATTAATTCATGTTCGTTTGGTTTATTGAGTCATAGAATATGCCTAGTAGGGAAAAAACCAGAGAAAAGATAGTAATAAACTCTGGCAAAAACTCAGAAAGAAGCTAACAGGGTCTTGAAATAGGGGGAGTGACTAAATGGAGGGGACACATTTTTTCTTTTTCTTTTTTTTTTTTGAGACAGAGTCCCACTCTGTGCCCTGGGTAGAGTGCCATGGTGTCCTAGTTGACAGCAACCTCAAACTCTTGGGCTCAAGTGATTCCCTTGCCTCAGTCTTCTAAGTAGCTGGTGCTATGGTCTGCTATCCACCACACCCTTCTAGTTTTTCTATTTTTAGTAGAAGCAGAGTCTCACTCTTGCTTAGGCTGGACTCAAACTACCACGCGCAGGTGATCCAACCATCTCAGTCTCAGAGTGTTAAGATTACAGTAAGCCACCATAATCTGCAGAGGAGACCCATTTTAGATAATAAATTCAAGGACTACTATCAGGAGGTGAAATTTGACGGGACACCAAAAAAGATGAATAGGTAATGAATGAATATGATGAATAGGAATGAAGACTTGGAGAAGGAAATTATAGGCAGAGGGAGCAACTTGTGCAAAGGCCCTGAGGTAGAAAGAGCATATTCTACCTCAAGCTACAGTCTTAGTTGCTTAAAATGACACCCTATTATCTCCCAGTTTCTGTGGGTCACAGGTCTGTGAACAACAGGATTCTTTAATTAGGGTCTCCCGAGGCCAAAATCAAGATGGTGGTCAGGCTCTAGTTTCCATACAGGGCCAGAGGTCCTCAATAGTTGTTTACAGAACTTGTTTATTTTACACACTGTCCATTAGGTCTCCTCCATCCTCAAGCCAGCCACAGCAAGTTAAGTCCTGCATAGGTTTTGATTCTTTGCACCTTACCTGCCTCTGCTTTGGAGGGCTCATGTGATTACATTGGGCCCATCCAGATAATCCAGGATCATCTCCCTATTTTAAAGTCAATTGATCAGTCCCTTCAATATGTTCACTCTATCGTATGGGAATGTATGGGTGTGAAATCTCATCAGATTTAGCCTCAGGGATTGGGGTATGGAATTTTCTGGGTGGCTATAATTCTACCTACCACATGTATGATGATTGTGGAAAGGATTCTGATGATATAGAGCCTTGTGGACCATGGTGAAGAATTTAAAATTTAATTTAATGGCAATAATTATAGTAATTACTGTTAGGCATAATATCTATTTCATAGCACTCAGCACTCTGCCAACCTTATAAACATCATCTCATTTCATACTCCGAATAGCTCTTTTAAAGAAGTACCATTACACTCAATTTACAGAGGAGGAAATTGAGCCTTCAGAGTTTAAGTGACTTACCCAAGACAACACATTTCCTGGCGAATCCATCTTTAAGCCCAGATATGTGCGGTTCCATATTTCATCAGCATTTTTATTTCACATCCCTCTTATTTAGACATGATTTCAAGATATATATTTTTAGAGGTTCCAAGAAGGACTTTTCTCTTCTTATGGGCAGAAGCATGATTGTATACAAATTATGTTTTTCTGTTTGACCCTTGACCATGCCTAGGGAAAGCTTTGAATTCCAATTATTAGGTCACAGACCCAGGTCTAGGGCAGATAGGGCATCTCATATATGAAATAGAGTTTTAAAGACTCTCTGGAGCTTATAGGAAAGAATCCAAGCTTGCTTGGTTTTTGATATACTTTTTTCAATATTGAGTCAGTGAACTTAATTTTCAAGGGAACAATGTGTTCCTGAATACTATCTCCTGCTTTGCCTTTGGGTACACCTTGATTTTTGTTCAGGGCATTGAACTTAGAAATTTTTCAAAGTACCTAGGAAACACTTACCAGTAAGGCGGTGTTTGATAATGAGATCTTAACATCCACATTCTAAGCCTCTTTAAGAATCTCCTTAATTATCTATAGTTTGATGGCAGAAATATAGTCACTTTTTTGAGTTGTTTCAAAACACAGAACATTCTAGTCTAGGTGATTATACAAGAACATATTTTTACCCAAGGCTAGAGAATACCACCTGTTTTATCTCATTGGCCATCCCACCCTGTCGAGGTCCACAGGATAGGTCCACCCTGTTGAGGATAAAGCTCTAGAGATCTGACTGCACACTGGGGAGAAGAGGTTAAGTTACTATTTGCATAGTAGGTAGTCGTCCCTATGTTTAAGGATCTGGTGTCCAGGAGGTATAAAGATAAGGTGACTAGACTTCCCGCTTTTGGTGGGACAGTCCCGATTTTTAACAATTTGTCCTGCGTCCCACAGGGTTTTAAAAAAGTCCCAATTTTTGGAAAGAATGCACGAATGGGTGGGAGAACAGGAAGGGAATATATGTTTTTCGGCTGCCATGTGGCTATTTCTCTAGGATATGAGTTTTATATTATTTTTGTTAATTTTATAATGCTAAACTTTAATAATAACAAACAATTGTTGAGAATTGATTATCGAGAACTGCTTATCAAAGTTTGCATTGTTGGTCAGTTGTTAGAATTCGACGAGAAATATGCCAAAGAATAAAATAATACTATACATAATTTTTTAATGTATTATATTTGTAAATTGTATTTATGTTGAAATTAAAAAAATATATTACAATACTATTTTTGCATTCTATGAAAATTTTTATTGCTCCATATAGACCAGATTTTTAATTAAGACCCCCTCACCATGTTGTCCTGCTTTACCAATGTTAAAATCTGGTCACCTTATGTAAAGAACTATAATTGTAAGCCCACCGCCAAAGAGTAGACAAACCTTTTCCAAGGACCTAGGGTGGGAGAAGGTGGACTCTGCTCTTCCATAGGAAAGCAGGTGGAAGTACGGTAGGGGAGGAAGGGTTGGGGACCAGCATGCCTACTGGCTGCATCTGCCTGTGTCCTGGAAGATTGCCTGGAGTACTTTGCAGAAATGGTCAAGCCCCAGTCCCCAGACACCTGCTGATTCAGGGAAACTCATCATTAGTTTATAGTTCAGTGCCCATTGGACGCTGCTTCCCTGTGCTAGCTGTAGTTCCAGAAATAATTTGCTTGGGGACATGTTGCTAGAACCCGGGACTCCAGGAGAGAATAAGAAATGCGGGAGGATTCACATTGCCAAAAACCATTTCTTTGCAGCTGCAGTACAGAAACAGATATCAACACATTTAAGCCATGCAGGAGGGGAAAGAATTCCACCCAGGATGAAACTTTGTTTGCCAAGTTTCTTGCTAGTCTTTTCTATACAGGGGGTAGGAAGCATTCCCAGAAAGAGAATGCCAAATGAAGTTACAACAAACTAAAAAAGGCAATTCACGAGGGAGTGAGATGTTCAACAAATGAAAAAGTGTAAATGGTAATATTCCAGCAAATTAGCTCCTAGAGAAGCCCTTAGGCAGAACTGTAAGCCATTATAATTAAGGATTTGGAAAATATCAGTATTTAATTAGAGCCTCCTTTCTTGGTGAAACACTGTTGTTTTGCTGTAACTTCAGGTGTAAACAACTAAACATACCCATTTCAAAAATGTGTTTTGTCATGAGCAAGCCTAGAATCACTGCTAATGTTAATTTGCTTATAACGGCTTCCTTATATACTTTTGTTTGTTTCTGATCAGAGCTCAATTTTAAGAGCAATTTATTTTTAGTTCCCAAATGTAACCATCTCATTCTCAAGCTGTTATAGGTATTTCTCTGCAAATACTGGGAAATATCCCAATAATTCAACAGAACTTTATAAACCTACCAACTTACCCATCATCTAATAAGCACAGTTCCTATAATATTTGGTGCATATTCGTGGGGGTCATTGAAGACAAGGAGTTTTCAAATCTATCTCCAAGGTAATCAGGAATCTTGGGAGTAGGAAAATCTTTCTGCTATCCCTGAACAACAGCAAACATCCTACAATTAGTTTTGTGCCACCTGAAATGCTGGTTAAAAATAAAAAAATCCCCAAACAATCATACAGGGAGTGCTTAGTGTCTGACTCACGATCAGCCTTAGACTCCACTTTTTGCACCTGTAATTCCTGACAACAGACAAACCTTTATTCCGTCTCCGATACAGGGATGTACGTAACTCAAAATGTTTTCCTGCCGTGATAGAGAAGATGAGGCATCATCAAGACTAACACTACAATTTAACACTCCAGAGAAGCAGTGTATATCATTACTCCCTCTGTAGCCAAGCACACTAATTAATATGTATTGCACCTGTCAAGCCAGTGGCCATGGCCAATCCATTCCTGCTGCAGTTCAATGGAAGGCTGGACACCATATTTCTCCTTGGCAGGCACGTTTGGGTCATCAGCAAAGACAGAAGCTCTTTTCCCCAGTGAGACATTGTAAACTCTCTCCTTTCCCTTGTGAAATTAAATCCTTAATTCTATCCTCCGTGTTAATTTTTATCCTTGCTGGGGATCGCTGTTAAAAACAAGTGGGGGTGAGGGAGGGGTAGAGAAAGGATGAGAAACAGCTGCCATGTTCTGGGTCAGCTGTCAAACACATTTATTAGAACCAGGGGTTTTGGCATCCACGACCTTTGCTTTCTATCAGACATCTCTTAAAGGTTACAGACATGTGGGGGGAAAGATGGGCTATAAATCCTCATGAAGTTTAATCAAAAGTGGCAGACCAACCAGCGGTACACAAGTTATTAAAACTATTCAGCTTGAAACTTTGTTCAGCATTGTCAACAGAACTCCATCATCAACAGGTAGCTGGCAATGGACTTAATTAAGAGAGAGTGAAATAATAAATGAATTCTGATATCGCACCTACAGCAAGGAATTTGGCACTCGGAGCGGAGAAGTTTATATCGATGCTGTGAATCATTCTATAGTGCATCTGAGTGAGCCCAGCACGGCTGTGGAACTGAGTTTACTAAAAAATTTAATTAGGAGAACATGGAAATGGTATTGGAGAAAAGTAGGGCACCAAATGCTGCTTTATTTATTTTATTTTACTTTTTTGCTAATTCTATCAGGAACACCTGTGTCATTAGACGCTGCATGACCCACACTGCCAAGCTTTTGATTTAACAGGAGGGGTACATGTGAACTTTCCGCTGAAGATTATCTAGGCCGGTGTATTTTTCCTTTGAAAAATTGGCTCCTCCCTTGAAAATGATAATATTAACAATGATAATAACAAAGCAACAATAGCAATAATAATAAAACAGCCCGCATCTTCTGAGCTAGTACAATGCCCCAGGTACAGAGGGCTTTACATATGTTATCTCATTTAATGCCCTTTGAGGTAGGGATTATTAGTTCTGTTGAACAGATGAGGAATTGTGTGGAATAGAGGGATTTTGTAACCCATGTTAGCCTGGCAGAGTCTGCTAAACTCCAAAGCTTTTTTCCTAACTATTCCATTTTTTTGTAGTGTGTATGCTGCTTTGGAGGGCAATCTGGGGGAATGTGAGAAGAATTCATTTATATTAAACATTAGCAACTCTACAACCTCCTTAATGCTAGTCCCCTGGCTTCTGCCTGGGTCATTGTTTCACATTGGCACTGGTCTTCATATCCCGAGGTCCTCTCATCAGTGCTATTTTTTTTTTTTTTTTCTATTTTGAATGTCTCCATCTTTTCTTCAGGGCCCTGCCTGTCTTCACTATAACTCACTTGTGAAGTTGCACTGCTGTGTTCAGCCCTCATCTCTAATACAGTGCATAGGAACCTTCCCTTCTCTTATTCCATTTCTCTTTCTGATTTCTAGGCCTGGAACATATATCCAGTTGATGGCTGCAACATCTATAACTCTCCTTTTTACGATGCAGCATGTTCAACCATAGCCATCGTAAAGTGTGTTTGTGGGCTTATGATTGCTATAGACTTCAGGAGTCAATTTAGTGGTTTAAAATTTTTTTGGAGGGGTGATGATGCTTTGTTAGGTGTGACAGTGTCCTACTTTGAAGGTAGGTTCTTAAAACTGGATCCAATGCTGAGAAGACTGTAGCATGCAGTTAGGATCACTGGGCTTTAGAACAAGACAGAACTTTCCACTACTAGGTTGTCCAGCCAGCTAATGCCTCAGCTTCTGTTTCCTCTGTGTGGTATGGGGAATGTGTGTTCTTCTTCCCAGCATTGTTACAATGACTGAATGAGATGACTTAGATAAAACCTTTAACATTGTGGCAGGCACACAGTGACAATTCATCATTAGAAGTTGCATGTGAAGGCCCGGTGAGGTGGCCCATGCCTTTAATCCCAGCTCTTTGGGAGGCCGAGGCCGGTGGATTGCCTGAGCTTGAGAGTTCAAGATCAGCCTGAGCAAGAGTGAGACCCTGTCTCTACTAAAAATATACAGGCATTGTGGCGGGCACTTGTAGTCCCAGCTATTTGGGAGGCTGAGGCAAGAGAATTGCTTGAACCCAAGAGTTTGAGGTTGCTGTGAGCTATGACACCATGCACTCTACCAGGGGTGAAAGTGAGACTCTGTCTCAAAAAGAAGCTCAGCTCCTGTAGCACAGTGGTTACAGTGTCAAACACACCAAGGCTGGTGGGTTCAAACCTGGCCCGGGAAAGCTATACAATGACAACTACAATAAAAAATAGCTGGGCGTTGTGGTGGGTGCCTGTAGCCCAGCTACTTGGAGGCTGAGGCAAAAGGATCACTTAAGCCCAAGAGTTTGAGGTTGCTGTGAGCTATGGCACCACAGTACTCTACTGAGGGTGACATAGTGAGACTCTGTCTCAAAAAAAAAAAAAAAAAAAGAAAAAGAAATTTTGCATGTGATTTTCAAAGCGTGACTGTCAGAGCAGCAGCATCACCTGGGAGCACCAGGTGATGATGTCTCACGTGTCTTCATTATTCCTGAGCCCACCCTCTATCTACTGAAAGCAGAGATTTGGGGGGTAGGTCCCAGTTGTCTGTGTTTGAAAAAGCCCTCAGATGGTTACAGTGTTGTAGTGATTGAGAATTTCTCATCCACAGGAGAGTTAACATTATGACTATTGCACAGCTACTTCTCCCTTCATCATCCTTCTGCATAATGATCATGGCGGGGTATCCGCCATTGTTCTCCCCTTCCCTCTTGGTGTCTGGGGTAAACAATTCAACTGGCTTCTCTGTCCACAGCATACTTTGTACTGACAAACTTAGTTCTATTGCTGCCTTGCCTGTTTTTCTTATATCTCCTCCTTTCCCATGCTGTTAGAGTGAAAACTGCAGGATCCTCTAGGTAGGGGCTAATTCTATGTTCCGTGGATGCTCTGTCTCACTTTATATTCCCAGTGATTACTCCTAATAATAACAATTACAGAAAGCTTTTCTTTGACTTGATTACTGCTTCATGCTGAAGAAAAAAGAAATCCCTTCAATTTTTCCTGCCTTCTCTGAGCTCTGACAAATGACTATTACCATGTTAAATCATTCACCTGTGCAGAGCAAAGATTTTTATTTATGGTTCTGATGTTTGTTCTTTAATATCTTCAGAAAGACATAAAATTTGTATTAAACTCTAAATGGGACTTGCACTCAACCAAAGATTGTTTTTTCTCTCCCCCTTTTTCTTGTTTGCCTTATTTAATTCATCCCTGGAAGACCGGCACAAGCATCATTTCCTCCTCATCTGTGTTTTGCTGTTGAGTGAAGTGTTTTGAATTAATTTTGTTAAATTATTAATAGCTCATGATGGGAAAGTATCCCAGCATTGGAGTTTATGTCTCACTTGCAGTAATAGGGTAGATTTCATGTATGCAGATGAATATGCTTCTATTGGTCAGGTGAAATGTTGGCTCTAGCCTATCCAGAGAGAATTCACATTAAGACCAAATTTAATAACGAAGTCAATATTTTAGTTTTCAGGAAAGCAGAACTGTTTCCTGGAATTCAAATGATTGGAGTTATAGAATGTGTTGTTAGGCCATTCATTTTTGCAACAAAAATCTGCGAGGCACTCTTTTGGACACTGGGAATACAACAGGATCTTGCCCCCGTGAAGCTCACAGTTTGGTGGAGCAGACAGATACTAATTACAAGAACAACTAGAATAAGTATAAAAAGACAACACGATAACTTTCACAAAAGAAAGGAGTAAGACATGTAAGTGTGAACACAAAACAGGAAGACTGACCTAGGCTTCCCTAAGAAGGGGTGCTTGGCCCAAGGTGGGGCAGGAATATGAGTTAACTCAGGTAAGGGGGTGGAGACAAAAGGGCATTTCAAGCAAAATGAACAACATGTGCAAATGCCCTGTGGCAGGAGGCAGCCTGGCTTCTAAGGGAAGGAGGAGTTTCAAGTAGGTAGAAGAGGTGGACAGATTTAGGTTTTGGCAAGATTACTCTAGTCACCTAGCTTGGGGTGTGGATTGTCAGGAGATGGGTGGATGTGGGCAGATTGTCAGAAGACATCTAGCTCCTCCTTTGTTGAGGAGCTGGATTAGGGTAGAAATAGTAGAGAGGTGGGGAGAATGAATGGACAACATAAAAACAACAGGAGGTGATCGTAAGGGGTAATAGGAGGTTCTCAGATCCTGGTGCACTTGGGGGTACTGTTCTTTGAGCAGAGGACACCCTGGGAGTGAACCAGGTTTGCTGGGAAAACTCATGTCCGCTTTTGGGCTGTGGAGTGCGATGAACCAGCTATGTAGCTGGGTATTTGAGTCTGGCACTTAGAGGAAGTCTGAAATGGTTCATGTACATTTGAGACTTTCCTGCATGTATGTGGTGAGATAAGCATAAGCATGAGTGAGAAGATGAGGGCTTAGAATCCAAATTCAAGGAACAACATTGCATGGCTAGGGAGGTGAGTAGGCAAAGAAAGAATGGCTGGAGAGAAGAAAGGAAACCAAGAGAAGAGTGAGGTGTTATTGAAGCCAAGGAAAGAATGTATTTCAAGATTAAAGCAGGAGTGGCCAACAGTGTCACAGTATGCCTACTGATAAGACCAGCAAAAAGCTGACTGGATATAGACAAATCCATTGTTTGGTTTATTTGACACGGGACCTTGGGTGATGAACATAACAAACATAACACTTCCTAGAGAATGAACTAGATACGTACTTTTGTAGTTTCAGTTTCTTTCTTTCTTTTTTTTTTTTTTTGGCAGAGGTAGAGTCTTACTTTAATGCCCTTGGTGGAGTGCCATGGCATCACAGCTCACAGCAACCTCCAACTCCTGGGCTTCGGCGATTCTCTTGCCTCAGCTTCCTGAGTAGCTGGGACTACAGGCACCCACCACAATGCCCGGCTACTTTTTTTTGTTACAGTTTGTCTGGGGCCAGGTTTAAACCTGCCACCCTCGGTATGTGGGGCTGGCGCCCTACCCACTGAGCAACAGGTGCGGCCCTGTAGTTTCAGTTTCTTTATCAGATGAGCATAACTACTTTCTAAGTAGTTATGATCAAAGTGAAATATATTAAAAACCTAACATGGCCCAGAGTAAAGATTATTCATCAATCAATGAATCAATGATGTATTTCAGGCAAGGGAAAAACGAATATATATAGATTTTGGCAGAATAGCTATATATGCATACATACATGTATGTGTGAACGTATGTATATGAATGGTTTTATAATTGAATAAGTGATGACTACCTCTGCCCCAGGTAGTTTAACTTTGCAATTAATATCTTTGATGGGGCTAGAACAATTTTATAAAATGTGTAGGTGATAAGATGATATGAACCTGGAAGTAATTGTAAATATAACCCATGACAGAATAAATATTGAAAACAAAAACAAATGGTCTGATTGTAATTAGATAAAAATGTAATAAGGACAGAGTTCTACTTTTGAGTCTAATAAACCAACTGACCAAATTCATGACAGTGCAATTCATGTGGCATTTTGTAAGAGACTTAGGGTTAAAATGGATAATCTGTTCAATTAAAGGCCATGGTGGGAGATACCCCTCCCCCCCCCCCCGGTGCTGTGGCAGACACTGTTATAATAAATTCAATCATGTATTTTTCTTCTTTCCTTTTGACTACATTTCTCAACCTCCCTTGTAACTGTTTCTTGACAAGAGAATATAAAAAGAAGTGATATGGGTCACCTTTGGGCCAAGGTAGTTAACAGCACTAAGCCTTCCCCATATTTTTTTTTTAAGTATTGGATTAATAAAACTTATTAATATTAATAAGTTTTGGATTCCTTCACCCAGGAAGTGTGCCATAACCCCTACATTGTCTTATGAGGTAGGTAGTTACAGAACCCTCTCCTCACTCTCCCTTCTTGAATTTAATTGTGTTTTTCTCTCATGGGGCCCATAGTTGTTGAACTACTAGTTTCAATGTAGTATTGAGTTGGGATGCTTGCTTTTCCATTCTTGAGATACTTTGCTTAGGAGAATATTCTCCAGATCCACTCAGCTGAATACGAAAGATGCAAAGTCTCTTTCTTTTTATGGCTGAATGGTATTCCATGGTAGGCATATACAACAGTTATTAATCCATTCATGGGTTGATGGGTGCTGGGTTTGTTTCCACATCTTTGCAATTATGAATTGAGCTACTATAACAATTTGAGTGCAAATTTGTTTATGGTAAAATGATTTTTTTTCTTCTGGGTAGTGTACCTTCACTTTTCCTTTGACAGCATCCCATGGGGGTTTTTAAGTCTCTTGGATGTGCCACAGTCTGGGTCCCTAAAAGGCTGTGTGGAGCAGAGCCCCTCCCCTGTCCTTACCTCTGGGTTTGTAACCTCACATCACCTGAAAAGTGAGCAAGAAGCAAACTGTTAATGGGTGGTTATTCATGGAGTTTTGGAGGTTGTTGCCATGGTGATGGCCATTATTCTAACTAAAAACAACAACCAAAAACAAAACAAAACTGACATAGTCTTCAGTTCCATTAATAAGATGTATGTTGTCCAGACCGATGGGACATGATATTCTGGAAGACAGTCAACCAAGAAGATGTCACAGGACTTGACTAGGTTTTTTAGTTTGTTAGCAGAAGGGTGGACCACATCTATAGCATTTTTAGTTCTTGGTTTCACACCAAGAGACATGGACACACTGGGGAAGTTCTTGGCAAACAGTAAGCACTCAGTAAATATCTGTTAACATGAATAAGTGTCACCATGTGTATGTTCAGTGGAATGACCACAAGGAGAGATGGTGACCTGAATCTACACCTTGTTAAGCATGGATGAAGTTGGAATTGTCTAGCCAGGAGCAAAGGAGACAGGATGGATATCAATAATCCTTTTAAGAACTATTTTGTAGAAAGATGGAATCAGTTCTCTGGGACCTCACAAGGTAGAATTGGAATAAATAGGCTGAGATCATAGTAAAAGATTTCTGTTCATTGTATGACATTGTAATGTGTGGAAGTCACTCATTAGTCAGAGGTCTGCAAAGGAGGGATGGTCCCTTATAGCACTGCAGTCTTTAAGCAAGAATGATGACCATCATTTGAGGCTATTTTGGAAGAGACTCAAGCACTGGGTAGAATGCTAGGTAAGATGGCTCTTAACAGCTTGTATAACTCCAAGACTATGATCACATGGTTCTAGCTTAATCCTTATATAGAGACAGTGTCAACAAAGGCACTAAACACCTATAGCGGGCCTCTTATGACTTGTCTACAGCAAGAGAAGTCATTTTCTGTCTCTCAAATCATCGTCACTGTTCTGTTCCTTGTAGAGCAGAGATTATCAGCACTGCTCAGATGTTATCTACAGGTTGCTAAATATGAATTTACCTGATAATTTTCTATGATGAAAAAAAATTTATGGGAGGGTTTTTATTTTTATTTTTTTGGAAATAAGTGGTCCACCACTGTAGAGAATTTTTCGCTGAAGTTTCGTTGGTTTGAAATCTATTTCCATCTTGTGAGTACCCACAAGATCCCAGAAGCTCTGCAGCTTACTGATGCTTTCAAGAAATTTCCATTCGTAGTTAACCTAGACTTGGAGTGTGAGCCTGGCTCTGCACACACCACAGGTTGTAGGAAAATGCTTAATGTTTCCTCATGAGAGGGTATCCATTCACAAAATAGAAACACCACAACTGGTTTTTCTGAGAGAGATATTGTAAAGATTAGAGAGAACATGTTTGAAATTGCTTAGGGTTTTTCAGTAAAAGTAAGATAAGCGTTGGACGGTAGAGCCTGGGTTTACATCAGGTGTTCCTCTGAGGGTGAGCCTGAGTCTTTCAGAGCTCTTTGTCATGTTCCTCAGCTAAGGGGTCAACTAGAAAGTTAATATGGTAGCCTTGAATGTCCAGGATTCCTTTATTACTATATGAATATGTGAAATCAGAGTTCATTACTAAAAAGCAATCATTTGTCTGAGGGGGAGTTGGTTGGATGTCTGGTATTAATATTTAAAACTAGCAAAGGGCAAAATTAGGAAATTTAGGCAGGACTTGGTGACTTATGCCTATAATCCTAGTGGTCTGGGAGGCTGAGGCAGGTCGATTGCTTGAGCTCATGAGTTTGAGACCACCCTGAGCAAGAGTGAGACCTTGTCTCTAAAAAATAGCCAGGCAGGGGTGGTGCCTGTGGCTCAAAGGAGTAGGGCGCTGGCCCCATATGCCGGAGGTGG
>NW_003852402.1:22265386-22287004 GCF_000181295.1 Otolemur garnettii
AAAAAAGAAAAGGGAAATTTGTATCTGGCAACTTTGTGAAGCAGGGCAGTAAACAGCATGGAATCTCTTTCTTTAAAAAACGGTGTACATTTAAAAGGAGTAGTGTGCTGAAATTTGATGAGAATTTTGAGGAGATATTTAGATCATTTCCATGGGGCCTCTGGTGTTCCAAGGGACTGTTAATCCCTCAGAAACTTTTAATGCCTTAATATGCTCTGCAAATACTTTCTAAGTAAACACCAGGAATGAATAAATTGAATTTTAAAGTGAATCTTTCATTTTATGCACAGCTGTCACGCATCTATTTCAAATACCACTCTGGGAGAAAAAGCTCTAATTTGAGAGAAACACTGTACAGTTGCACCTAATATCATGAAATCAGCAGGACCCGAGGCTGTCTACAATCTCCTCATTTGCTCTACTGACAAAGGCTTCACTTATATTCAAGAAACACTCATATTCCCCCAGAATGTGTTTGGTCCTTTGCTGGGCACAAGGAAAGCAAAGTTTGTATGGTACCATGTCTTAGAGGACCTCATATTCTAGAGCTACCAAGAGGGGATTTATCCAATGCCCTAAATCTGTGATTAGGATGAATTTGAAGGTAAATTAGTTGGAAACATCCTGTGAACAGTTACTTAGCTTTGATTATCCGTTTCTTCAATCTTTGTCTTTCCTGAAAACATTGTTTTAGGTTGTGAATCCCATAGATTTTTATGTTCTCTTTTAGGCACAGAACGAATACTTCAAGTTCAAAGGATGGGCCTTTCTTTATTCATGTTTCTCTGTGGGGTACTTGGCATCTTGGGCATATTTAATTAATTTGCCTCCCCCCATGGGCTCCTCCCTCTGTTGTTGAGAATGTTTGTAGCTGCTGAGGACTGAACCGTGTCCCCCTAAAAGTTATTTGTTGAAGCCTTAGCACCTAGTACCTGAGAATATAACTGTGTTTGCAAGCAGAGTGCTGAAAGAGCTAATTAAGTTTAAGTAAGGTCAATGGGTGGGCCCTAATCTAATATGCCTGGTGTCCTCATAAGAAGAGAAAGAGATACCAGGATGCATGTGCAGAGGGGCAAGGCCACATGGGCATGTAGCAAGAAGACAGGCACCTGCAAGCCATAGACAGGCATTAGGAGACACCAAACCTGCTGGCACCTTGATCTTGAACTTCAGCCTCCAGACTGTTAGAAGAAATTCCTATTGTTTGAGCCACCCCGCCTGTAGTATTTTGTTACAGGAATCTGAGAAGACAGATATGGCAGCTTCTTGTAATACTGCTTCACTTTTGGCGAAGTTGCCAACTTGAGCAATTACCTCCAAATTCTCCGAATTCTTTACTGGTACCTCCTGGCCCCTGACCATTCTTTCTTGCCTTTTTGACCAAAATAATTTAACTTTTTTTTTCATGCTTGCCATAAGGTTTAAAAAATTTCAAGGCCAAGAAATAAAAGAGGAAATCCATTTTTCTGTTTGGATTTTACGAATGGCAACTGGATGAAAAGCCTGAGTTGTTGCATTGTTCCCTTCCCAAGAGGCAGAGATTAGATTAAGAATAGGGCCAGGATGTGAGGCTGAGTCCCCACAATGAAGTTCAGGTCTCGGAATGTACCCAAGAAGATACAATAGTGGGATCTCACCGTCTGTGCCTGTTTGTCTGCGCTGGGGCAGTAGTGAGTTAACTTCTCACAACCCTGAGCACTGGAAATATACCTGCAGGAACTTCATAAAGACAGGTATGTTGTAAGGCAGAGACACTAATAGGAGTTCAAATTAAAGAAATGACATGAAATTGCATTTCTTAAAAAGGGAAATAACACTCAGGAACATTAAATGATTTAATTATGCCTGAAAGAGCTTTTCGAGCTAAAAATGTAATGTCGTGTGCCCAGATGTAAGTTGGAGAAAGCAGCCGTAAGACAAATCTTGAAACCGAAGTAGGCAAAGTCTGTAATCACCCACCTCCATCCTGACCGCAATAAGGACCTTCCATTAACACCATTAACATTCCTTTTGCTTTTTCTAGGACAAGAAACGGGAATAACAGAAAAGTAATTTTGTGTATCATTGAGGCTTAACAATACCCAATGGAAAGAAACCCTTTGGGTTTCCAAATTCCTCCACTTAATAACTCTCAAATACATTCATGTATAATTTAAGAAATACTGTTCAAATTAATTAATACTTATTCTAGTTTCCTTAAAATCACACCTTGAATGATGCTCACTGTCAGAACTGACACATTTTTCATATAGTAGCAAATATTTTCTGTCATCAGAGACTGAAAAATTATACACATATAGCTAAGGAAGTATTACGTATACGTATATCACTTAAGACACCACCTATACTGACTATATTCTGACTTTCTTTGGAGAAGGATCACATGTATATTTCTCTCCACGTGTTTTCCTGGTGAAATTTACATTGTGAATGGACGCTGCAATTTAAACGATTCTTTAACCACCTCTCCGTCCTCAGCTGCAAACTTTAAAAAGAATACGAAAATGATCCGTGTAGAAAGGGACGCAAAGTCCCCTTGACTGAACGGTTCCCGGTATGGTGTGAATTTGCTTTTACGGTGCCAATTAGTGTCTGCCTTGTCTTTTTGCCATGCGATGAATTAAAAATGCATGATTTGGATGCTGGAAAGCTAACCAGTTTCTGGATAGATTCCCCTGGACACTGCCATTCTTCCCGTTGATCTTGTTGCCCTCCCTGTGTTGGCAAGAACCGAGTCTGTTGCCTACTGCTCACATCTTTTCCTAACAGATGGTTCTTTTTACTAGTCAAGATCCAATCTGGTGATTTACTTTAATTTGCTTTGGCCTAAAGAAAACCCATGACAGACAGCGAGCGCAGCATCCCGCAGCAAAATTGTGCAGAGAAAAAGTTACGTAGACACACGCTATGTAGACTGCGTTCCATTTTACGCACCCCATAAATCAGAATATTTGTCAACAACAATTAAAATGTAGTTTCCCTGGTAATAAACATTACAGGGAAGAACAAATCAAGTTTCATTTATTCTGTCAGAAACCGAAGGAAGAAAGCTTCATATTATTCTGTGGATGGTCTCTGAGGAGTAAACCAAGCACAATTACGTTCTTGATTTTAATTAAAACTCTGGGTACCTTTCAAGTTCCGTTAGGGAGATTTCCTGGGTCTGCTTAGCTGAAGTCTGCACTGTGAAGTTAATTTGACATATAACGTATTTTTCATGAGGTAACTGTCGCAGGAAGCCGTTGGTAGGAGCAGCCTCTTGAGTGCCTGTGGGGCCCACAAAAAGTAATGACTTCTCCTGAAGCAGCAGCTTTGCCAGGAAGTACATCTGCATAACAGTCCCAGAAGTCCTCCCAATAATGTCATTAAGCTGGAAAAATCAAAGGAAAAGGTGCCCAAAAGAAGCTATGAAAAATGTTTCATTACTCAGCGTCCACAGAACAACAATAGAATAGGGCCACGGAATCATTTCGAGTCACAGTAGAGGCAAAATCACCCCCACATACTGAAAAGGATGATGGAAGCAGAGATTATGAGCTGTGCCCTACACACTGGCCCAGGGGTGGGTGGCGTGGAAGGGATTGTGGTCCCAGTTCTGTCTGGGAACCAGCCAGGGCCTCTGCTCCAAGCAATATGTTTTTCATGTTACTTGACAGAGGTTGGCTTATAATCTGCTCATTTTTTAGCTTATGGGGTATGTGTGTGTGTGTTTGCATCCTTACTAAAATCAGGCCAGAATTTGGTTGCAGTATTCAATTTACAGGTAGTATATTGTTTGGCTTTTCCATAATGTCATAGCATTCTGCATTTTGGCTGAAAGGTGTTTTCAAAGGTTTGTAGCAAAGCACAAAGATGCTGATGGCATTGGCTAGGGGAGAGGGTGGAACTGTCAAAGGCCCCAAATATGGCCCCATTTTTCTGCACCCCCCCCTTCAGGGAGGGGGTGTTATAAACCCCACTTTTCATCCTTGCCAGGATTTCCCTGCAATTGAGTCTGGAAAGTCCATGCTCCTTAGGGCCTTTCCTAAAGTCACAGGAAAGCTGGGATGCTGTAGGCCTTTGGCGATATCTATCTGGTCTGTGCATTCACAGGTGATGAGGCTAGAGCAGGAAAGAAGTGACTGAGTCACCTTTGACTCTGAAGGACACTGGAGTTATACTTCCATGTTGGGATGTTTTACTTCTAAGCAAGTATTATCCCATGCAATAAAAGTTTGTAAAATTTGACGTGGTTAACATTTATTAGATCAAACCTGCCACCCTTGGTATGTGGGGCCAGCGCCCTACTCACTGAGCCACAGGCGCCACCCTAAGGATTAATCTTGCAGTTGAGCAAACGTAGGCAGAGAAATGTCCCACAGTGTGTCCTAGGTCTCCCATCTTGTGCAAAGAGCAGCTGGCATTCAAAGCCAGTCAGGCTGGCCCCGGGCTCAGAGCTTGTAACTGCCCTGCAAGCTGCTTGTGTGAGCTTCACGAAGGTTGATTTGGGCACCAAGATGTGGGTGCAGCTATACACTTCAAATAACTCCATTTTCTTAAGATGGACTGAGTGTTTCTAGCAATTGGTTTTGTTATTGGTAATAAAAACCTGGCTACAGTGGGTGTGTTAACAGAGTAGCCTGTATTGACCTTTTAGTATATACTGGATACTATTCTAAGTTTTTCACATAAATCATCATTAACACTCATAATAATCTCCTGAAGAAGAAAGTGTTATAAACCCCACTTTCCAGGTAATGAAGCAGAAATTCAGTGAGTTTAAGCAAGTTTCCCAAAGTAACTCAATCACTGAGTGATAAAACCATCAGCCATGCCAAAGTCATTGCTGCGTGCTGAACTGAACCAGGGAGCAGAGAACATGGCTCTGTTTGGATGGTTAAAGCCAAGAGAAGAATCGGAAAATAGTGGGCCAGACCTGGGAGATGAACTGGAAGAGCAGAACCCTGTTTTCTAACAGTGATGTGGCTAACATTCCTCTGCCTTACCAAGGAGAATGGGGCAGTGTCTTATTAATTCCTTTACTCTCAATATACTCTGAGTACAGGGTTGCAGAGAGCAGGAGCTCAGTGATGATTGTCTGTTGAATGAAGAAAGGAGGCAGCCTGCAGACAGCCCACTGCTGTTCCTTTTCCCCACTGCTTGACGTAGCTGCCTCCTTTCTGCCCTTATTTCTTACTTTGCTGCCAACATTCCAACAAGGACTTTTTGGCCATAAATGATGTTTCTCCCCTTCCTAACTTTTCCAAGTTTATTCAGGCTTATTTATATTGCTGTCCATCGAAGACTTATTTTGCAATTTTGGACTTCAGTTTGCAAGTCTGAGAATTCTTAGTAAAGCTGGTACTTACTCTCTGAGTTGGTGCTGAGCAGGGTAAGAAAAATAAACACAAAAAACAACATCCACTTAGACTAGATCTTTTTCAGGTTACGCATGTGAGGTGTTTGACTGAGTAACTTCTCTCTGGTAAATTTTGACCAGTAGGGGACGTGGGGCCAGATATTAAGATAGTTAGTGGATACTTTGGGTATTAATGCAGAAGAATTTCCTTTAACTTTTGCTATATTCCTCAAATTAACCAAGCCTCAGTGAGTAGCAGAAAATGCACGTAGCTGACAAGATAGTTTTACAGAACGCTACCTAGCCTGGGATTCTGGAATATTCAGCAACTCCTGGTACTGTTGCAAAGTCCTTTATTCCTCTGGAGGCCTTGTTTTAGATTTATTAGCTCCAAGACAACAAAAAGCTTCAAAGAGTTAATGCAAGTCCCTCCATCCTCTGAGGCTCAGTTTCCCCATATGTGAAATGGGTATAACAAAGTCTAACCTCAGGGTTGTAAGAATTAAATGAAGCATTCATAATAATAATAGCTCAAATGAATATTTTAAGATATCTATGTAATTATTCAATTAGAACAATTAGGTAGAAACCATTTTCTCTCCTTAATGGAAGAGAGAATTAACAGAATTCCTTAGTAACTGCCCAAGATCATGTGCTAAGGTAGAGCTGTGAGCCCCCGGGACACTTTGCACTGGCACCTTGTAGACCTCTCTGGGCCCAGGAAAGTGTCAGGCACAGAGTAGAACCTAACAAAACATTTCTACACTTTGAATCGGGATGATTTTCCCTGCAAGGTCAGACCTGGAATTCCAAGAGGTAAAAGGAGAGAAGGCAAATGAGAGGTGCCATATTGTGGCTTTATGTTCTCCAGGGGGAATTATGTTACACAGTGATTGTGACAAAAGCAGCTATGGGCAGTGTGTCTGCCCCTGCTGAGCCTCTCCTGGCACTGGATGCCTTCTTAGCTGGTGAAATAATGCCCCATCCTGGCATTTGGAGGAGCCCAGTGTAGTTGTTAGGGAAGAGAGTATAAAATAGAGAAAAATAGCCTGGGCTGACACAGTGTGCCAGATAGCCATTATGGACGATATCATTGTCCTCAATTCAGTATCAGTTGGTCTTGAAAAATTCCCTCGTTTCTTGCTACATGCACTTCAGGTTTGCCATTTAACCTCTGCAGTGTTAATCTGTATGGCTACAGGATATTTTCAGTCGCAAGAGTACAAAGCTCTGGTCTAGAAGGTCAGAAACCACATCACCATCACTCTAGACACCTCCTTCAGCATCCCTCCCCTCCACGCCAGCTTCTCGGGCCCCCACTGCCTCAAATCCCCTGGAGGACTGGAACATGCAGTCATTCAAAAAAGAAATGTATCATTGTAAAGGTCAAAGCAGTAAACTCCAATTCAACAGAAATCTAAGAAGGATTACAATCCTGATCCCCCTGTCTGGTGACAAACATCATCTTTGGAGAGGAAAATAGCAGCATGCTATCAATCCACTCTGGAAGAGAGGGCAGGAGGAGCCACGAACTCCCCTGCTCTGGTCCCAGGACGCGCTGAGAGCTGATCAGCCAGCAGCTCAGACAGAAATTTTTCTTATTTTATTTTATTTTATTTTTTGGTTGCAGCCCAACTTTAGCACAAAGCCTGGCAGGAGCTAATGAGGCTCTTTGAAATGACTCCTTTGCATTGTGGAAAGCAGTTCACTGGTGGGTAGAATGCCATCTCCATTTCTGAACGGAGATGAAAAAGTGCTGCTGGGTTACAGTGAGCTGGAAAAGATGGGCGAGCTGAAAGTTTGTCATAGATTCTATTCCCTTCCGTGGGATAGGGTCAAATTTAAAAATAATAAAACTAACCATTGTGGCTCTTCTTGTGGGGTTCATTGACTGTTCCCTGCATATGTGTGTGTGTGTGTGTGTGTGTGTGTGTGTGTGTGTGTGTGTATATGTATATAAATAATTTTTTTTGGTAAATAGAGAAAATACTAATATCCTGTGTATATGGGAGGGTTTCCTTTATCTTTATAAGAAGTGAAGAGAATTACATTAGGAAAGAATTCATGAGGAGAATAAAGGATGACTACACTTTCATGAAGAATTGCAAATTCATAGTGAATTTGAGGTGTGAGGCAAATCAGAATTACATAATGTCAGGTGCATAGCTCATGCAAAAGGAAGGTGGGATGTGGAAACTCAGGAACCCAAGAGGGTGGGAATGATGGATTGAAGGGGAAATTTTTTTATCTGCTAATTTTCATAGTCTGAAGTCTGAAAGAAAATTGGGGCATGCAAGTAATATGTGTCAAAAGATTTAGAAAAAAGGGAGAAGGAGGTTCGAAGCAGACCCATTTATAATGCTTTGGGTGGATCAGACTCATGATCTGTGTTCTTATTACTCCAGTTGAGATCTTTGGACCTGTAGCAGATGGTCCACTGGATAACAGGTTAGACATGCAGCCTTTCTGGCCAGCTCCATGAAATCAGAATCTGCATTTTTAACAAAAACCACAGGTGTGTTGAGTGTACATTAGAGCTTGAGAAATTCTGATACCATCTACTTCTTTGCTTTTTGGAGCTGTTAAATTTTTCACTGTGTCCTTCCATGACTTATTTACCAAGTGCACCACACAGCACGATTGCAAAGAGAACTAAGGAAGGCCCATACTCTCTGGCAAATATTTTTCTTTAGAAGAAGGAAGACAAAAGCTTAGACTATCTAATGTATCTTTCTTTAGACCTGCTGTCCCCGAGCCTGGTTGGTAACAGTCTATGGCCTTTTAGGACCTGGGATATATAGCAGGAGGTGAGGGGTGAGCGAGTGAACCTTCATGTGTATTTACAGCCGCTCCCCATCACTTGCTGCATCTCCTGAGCCCTCCTCCTATCTGATAGGTGCATTAGATTCTCATAGGGGTATGAACCCCAATGCAAACTGCTTATATTTAGGGTCTAGGTAGCCACTCCTTATGAGAATCTAATGCCTAGTGACTTGAGGTGGAGCTGAGATGGTGATGCCATTGCTGGGTTGCAGATGCAAATACAGATTATCATCAGCAGAGAGGTTTGACTGCACAGAGACCATAACAAATCAATTGCTCACAGACTCACATCAAAACCGTCCCTTTATTTCCTTGGTTCATGGAAAAATTGTCTTCCATGAAACCTGCCCGTGGGGTCAAAAAGGTTGGGGACCACTGCTCTAGACCTTTCTTCCTCAGATTCTACCTAATATGTTAGTAAGTGTAGGCATAAAAAGAAATTTTATTGCTAAAACACAGAGACCACACCAAGTAGCAGCAGTGGGCCCCAGAATTCTGTTAATTGTATGCAAGTCTAGGTAGGGTCATTGGGTCTGGAAAGCTAAGATATGCAGAGGGAGCATTCTTTGGGAATATGTATCTTTTTAAATAAGAAAATATAATTAAAATCTGAACTACTAAATTAACTTCCAAGAACATAATTTTTTTTTTCCCTCTTGTCCCCTTTGTCTTTAAGATGGGCTACATTAAAGACCAAATTCAGATTTCAGAGCTGCATGGTATTTCTGGCATGGGATTTCTCCAATAAAAGGGGCTTTCCAAGTTACTATCTCCTGTAACAAGCAGCTTTTCTGAATACTGAGGTTGTTATAAGCATATGGAAAATGTGGTTTGCCTGTGGTGAATTGCTAAGAGCAAAGTTTTGTTAAGAGCCTTTCATTTGCTTACAAGCTGAACCTGGTTTTTTTTTTTTTTTTTCAATGTATTACCCCAGCCTCTCTTGCTCAGGTGATAGGAAATTTGATTAAATAATCCATACTGCCACTATTATGGTATTCATGTCAATCTTTTTGGCCTTGTGGATTTTCTTACACCTAATATGTAGCTACTTTAGAGCATTTATATCTCTGAGCGACAAACTGGCCTAAGGCTAAAGCTAAGAAGAAGAATAACAAAACAAAAACAGAGAGAGATGGAGAGAGAAAGAGAAATAGAGAAAGGTGAAAAAGTTGCCAAAAAGAAGGGAAGGAAATTATCTAAATATTTGAGATAGCTTTTACAATTTCCTTATTCATTTTCCAAGTATTTATTAAGAGATCACTGTTCTAGGTACTCTGCTAGGAATTGAGGATATCATAATACGTAAAAGATACAGTCCCCACCCTCATGAAGGTATTGGTGACAGGGACCAATCAATAACGTGTATATTGAGTATAAAATGTCGGCCTGTGCTCACTTTGTGCCTAGTCCTGTGGGGAATGTCAGAGAAAAAAGACACAGTAAAGCCTCTTCAGAGGCATTCAAAGCAGGTGTCCTTTACCTCCCACCCTCCTTTTCTGCACCTTGGCATATACTTCCTTTTTTCTAATAATAGCGCCCTTTCTATTTTGGTTACCTTATTGGATCCAGTATGGGGGGACTGCTAATCAAAGCTCCTTGATTTCCCTAATAAACAGTGGGCAAAGGCAAAGCAAAGCAAGTTGAAACATAACTTATAAATGTTAAACATCACTGATAAAAAATGTTCTCTCTGGAATTTGAATCCTGAGAAAAACATCACAGAGCTCCAAATGCCGATTCATTCCTGGGATGGTGGCCTGAAGAGTCAGTTCTTAGGTGGTGGAACTGGACTCCTGGAGGTTCTCTGGCTTCTGGATTAGTCAAAGCAAGTCCTTCATCCAGAAGCACCTCCCTAACTTTCAAATAAAATCCTTTTGCTTAAAGGGAGTGTAGTTGGGTTTTGTTTATTGTAACCAGAGAACCTTTTAAGATAAAGAAATTAGTACCAGAAATGGGGAAATTCTGTGGGGACAGCAAAAAACTAAAACAAACAAACAAAAAAACTACAAATATAGTCATAGCTCTGTACAGTCCATGCAGAGATTTCCTAGTAGATGCTGAGACCTTTTAGTTGGCTAGTTAGGTAGCTCTACAAGTGCAAATATTAAAACCCTGCTCTAACTTTTCTTCCCAGGCAATTTCTGTAGGATTTCAGAAGGACATGGACTTGAGGGGATAGGGATCTTAATAAGATTATTGAGGAAAATAAATAAAGGAGAGAACAAGAAGAAAAACAGAGGAATGGACTTGTGTCTTAATTGTTATTTTTATTTCTGGAGCTATTTCCTGAAGATTTGTAGGAACAAGGTTCCCTTTGACACAACACACCTTGCCAACTGTGAAGAGCAGAAGAATGAAAAAGATCCCCCATTCACAGCTTATTGCTTTCTGGGTGATGGCTGACCTATGAAAGACTTAAAAAATAGAATCATTTTCAAGACTCTTCAGCCAGTAAATAGCATTTCATACAGAGAGATTTCAATCACCCAAGGGCATCTGTCTTAAAGACTCTATTTATGGATAGTGAAATTATCAATGTTTATCAAAGGGTAAAATATTAGCAAGTCCATCCCGGATCTCACTATCTGAAAAGATGCAATTTTTCAAGCAAAGATGTCTGACAAGCAAATCACATGTAATGACACATATCAATAGCTCACCACGCAATCTATGTTTCTAGACAATTTAAATCAGATTTGAGCAGGGAAAACTAGGTACTGATGAGAATATTAGTGTTTTTAAAACAATGAGCTTGACTTCATCTCTCCACAAAACATCATTGTTAAAGCACAGTTAGTCAGGATCATTGTCCAAAGTTAACATGTAGCTTCATGTGTGTGCACCTAAGTATGCTATACATTGAAAAGACTCATCTCTGCTTGCGGGATATCATCTCTCCATATGCCCCTTTCTCCTGTCCTTCATGGCAATAAAACTCAGCTGCCTCCAAGGCTGGATGTTCCATCTTATGCAGCTGGATGCCTTTACTCTTTCTAGGTCGTGCCTGACATTAAATGTGTGTCTACCCACTGTACCTCCTCTACTCTTTCTTTAGCTGAAGAAGGATCCCATGAGGATTCTGCAGTGAATTGTCATAATTTTATGTTGCCTCAGCATCCATTTTGAACATAGGTTCTGGATTCTCATACCAGAAGCAGGGCTCAGTCACTCTGGACACAGTTTCCAGTTCTGTACCACATACAAATGGCTCAAGCCAGTTGCCAGAGATAAGAGCTTAGAGGCATTGTTCCCATGTAGCAGATGGGACTCCTACTTTTCCTTTAAAAGGACCATTCAGGCATTTGCTTATGAACTTAAAATGACTTTATTCCCTTAAATATATTGCTAGTTACCCCTCATGTTCCACACCCCCCCCCTTCCTTTCTGCCTCATACAACCTGAGCATGGAGAACTTCCCTCCTGACTCTCTGTATTTTCCCTGCCCAGGATCTGTGAGTAATAAATCTTTGAGTGTATTTCCTATTGTGGTGGTGTGTTGAATGTGTGCTTTTTGTATGAAGAACCCAGAGATGCCCTGGGTGAGTTTTCCTAAAGACTCCAGGGAGAACACAAAGCTTGGGCTCCTAGCATCAGAGAGATGGCGAGGCAGGTATAAACTGGACATAGGTTAGACAGGAGCCACAAAAGCACTTGAAGACATAAACAGGTTTCCTATGGGAGGTCACTGGTAGGACAACTAGGCATTAGGTCCCCACAATTTACACCAGAAGTAGCCCATGAAATCTATCCTGCAAACTTTTGCATTCGACTCCCCTTCACTTCATACTGGGGCAGGGCTGCTAGCTGCTCTGGTACTAGAACTCCAGTTTAGCTGAGGAGGTCTCAATACAGGTCCAGACTATACCAGGGCTGACCATCATATTATATTTATTAAATTTAGCTATTTTAGAAAGGTAGCGTTGGGTACCTTAGAAACACTGGTAGGTTCTCTTGGTGGAGTTCTATAGGAAAAGTAGCCTGAATGATCCGGAAAGAAGAATGTAAAGAGTTTTCTTTTTTTTTTTTTTTTGTATTGGAGTAGCAGGGAAGGGGATTCATCCTTCTTGAGATGCACAGGTGGTTTTGTTGTGGGGGAGGTGAAGGATTTCCATGCTCTAGGAAGTAGGAATTAAGTGAGCTAAAAAAGTTGCCCACTAGCATTACCTCCTTATAACACTAAAGGACTGGGATTATAAAAACTGGCCACAGCATCCTGTAGAATGGACAGAGGCCCCTGGATGGGGAGCAAGAATGTCAGTACCATGTGGCGGTGAGAAAGAGCGTCATTGGGTAGATGACCTGCAGAGTCCTCTGTGTATCTGGAAAAGGATGAGAAGTGAGTTGCCTTTGCAGAAATTCCAGAGAATTCCAGGACAATTGACAGGGACAATTTGAAGGAAAAATACTGACTTTCTTGCTTGTATGGCAGGGGTTAACTCAAATGATTATTTACAATGATGAAAGACATGTGATTTTACTTGTACTGTTATCTTTTGGGGGCATTTTTTTTTTTATCAGTGACATTTAACATTTATAAATTATATTTCAACTTATCACTTCCATGTTCTTTCAGGCAGGTGGAAATTTTTACATCTTTATTATAATTATACTGTAATTCATATGTATTTTAGGCATTTCATAAAAATAATGTGTTCCCTAGTATATAATGATAAAGCTTTGACTATGTAGTCAGTTTAGACTTGGGCTCTGTCCTTTCGCTAGTCTTCTTGGTGACTAACACAGTGTTAGCAAGGGAAGGAATTCAACCTTGGCCAAACTGAAACCTTTGTAAGCACCATATCCTTATCAACTACATATAATTCATTGGTTGAGTCATTTATTCATCAATTAAACACTTACTGAATATCTAGCATATATTAAGCATGGTATGGGATAGTGAAGTTTCAATATAAGGGTGATGTGATACCTTTTTTTTTAAAAAAAGAATTTACATGTTATTAAGATGCAGAGTCATAGCAATAGAAAATCACATTACCTTGCAGTCAGTGTTTCAAGAGAGGCATGTTCAGCCTACTGTAGGAGGAAAGTGGCTAAAGGGGAAAAAAATGCTGGGTATTGTGGGAAAGGCTTCACAAAACCGAGTAAAATTTCAGTAAAGTTTTTTTTTTGCCCCCCAGGATGAGGAGTTGTTTACCAAGTGGATGAAGAAAAGGGCAGGTCAGACTGAGGGAAGAAGCAAATGGGTATAAAATGACTGTCTGTAAAGCAAAATCTAGTCTTCTGCAGCCAGTAGGGTGTTGGATGGCACAGCATGGACATTGCATCTGTGTGGGCAACGGCAGGACAATGCTCAAACACAGCGCTCTGTTCAGGAAGATCTATCACCACTGATTCTGGGTGGACAACAAAACTTCTGAGTCAGTAGGGAATGGAAAATATTTCTCTGCTGTTGTAGCAGGCACAGTGCTCAGCGTGAACAGGAAAGGAAAGATGTATCCCCTGATGTTCTGATGTGTGCATTGATCAGAAGAGTCACTAACAACAAAAATGAGTGTTATTGCATAAAGACACCTAGACAAGATGTACAGAACTAATGATTATACTCTAGACTGTGCTGCCCAGCGTAGATAGAACTGGTAAGTGACATCCATAATATGTAAATTACATAAAGCCATAGAAAGACTTGGGGCTATTAGGGCCATTGATGTGTTGGAAGCAAGGCAGGTGGATGGGAAGAAAGTGGGTTGTCTGCTATACTTGGAAACTGAACTTTGTTTTGTATTTCATTATTTCCCAAACTGTGCTCATTGTCTGTGAGATGTTCATCTACATTAGAATTGCATTAAGCTGCAAGTAGTAGCTTAGATAATAAAGGAGATTAACTTTTCTTATGAGATGTTCAGGGTTGGTTCATGAGCCAATGATGTCATTAGGGAAATAGGCTCCCACACCTCTAGTATTACTTTATTACGGGGAGAAAGAGGTAGATGAGAAAGAGGTAGGAGGGAAATACTCTCCAGGACTTTTGTCTATACCATATTGACCAGAGTTAGCACTTGGACACACCTGGCAGCCAGGAATACTAGAAAATAGGCATTTTTATTCTTCTAACATCTATAGTAGAGAAAAGTAAAAAAGAGGGTTGCTATGTCATACAGTATCAGACTTAGTTTTCTTCAGTCTCAAATGAAATATTTTGGAAAATGCTTGCTTCTCTTGGATACTCATCATATGGGGTAGGGTATCAAGGTCTCTAAGAAGGCTTGCAACAAAGAAACCTGTTTAAATGTGTTTGAGCCAATGTTACCCCCAATTATTTTGCCATAGGATACTTTCTCAATGATACACCTTCTCACAATGTGATTTGAGAGTCCTTGAAGATATTTATAAGAGAATGACCTAAAATGTGTGTCTTGAAAGATTAGGCATCAGGTGAAATTGAAGACAGTAAAGAATGTTGGTTGGGAGGGAGAAGAAAAAGGAACTGTTGAGTACCGGGCAGGTAAAGAACAAGAAGGAGCTTGATGAACCAAGGAGGACTGATGTTTCTGACTTGAGCAACCAGGAAGATACTGGTGCTATTAAATGATATAAAGAAAACAACAGGACAAGCAGGTTTTGTAAACAGAGGTAAAAATTTTGGTGTTGGCTCTGTTGAGTTTGTGCAGTCATCAAATATAATCAACATCAATATTACTATATAGAAAGCAGATTGAAACTTCTATCAAAAAATAATTTTATTTAAGGACTAGAGGAGTAGTAATCTAATTTAATTTTCCTTTTTAAAGGAATAAATTAGCTTAATTATTTCAGTGTTTATTTATCCTTTTATTTACATATGCTTACTTGAGGGAGAATTTGTTGAGGCCATGCTATAAACTAGGACCTGTGTTGGGAGTTGAAGAAGAGAAGGGATTCGTAATCTATAATGGGCCTGAAGCAGAAGGAATACACATAAAGCATTAAGAAACTGAAATTAGCCAGGATATAACAAAGGCATAGAAAAGGGAAAATGGCCAATGGGACATTTGAGCTGAGTCTTGCCGAAAAAGTAATATGTCAACAGGCAAAAATGGTGGGTGAAGAGGGCCGTCAGAGGATTATTTTCCTAATTTTTTTCCCCTTAAATTTTTGACTCTCTTAGTAAATGTTAATATTTAATCTTCCTAAAGGTAAATATATATCCAGGCTTAGTTCCAGGTCTGATCCCCACTCCACAGATACCAAAACAGATATCAAGTCCCTGATAACTAATATAGACTACTTGATCTAACTATGCACACCCTCTTGTATACTTTAAACCAGTGATTTTCAGCCAAAGTGCTGTGAGAGGATATTAGGTGTGCCATGAAAATTTTAAAAGGTCATTAATTAAATTATTTTCAAAAGAAGTTCAAAGCATAGTAAATATATTCTTTTTTTCACTTTTTTTTTGCTCAACATAATTTAAGTGTGCTGTGGCATCTTAACTATAGGTTGAAGTGTGCTGTGAGACAAAAAAGGTTGAAAAACACTGCTTTAAACCATCTCTAGATAACTCATATACCTAGTGTAATATAGATGCTATGTAAAGAGTTGTTCTACACGTACTGTATTGTTTAGGGAATAATGGCAAGGAAGAAAGTCGTGCACTTGTTTGATATGGACACAATTAAAAAAATAGTTTTGACTCAAGGTTCCTTGAAACCATGGATGCATGGCCCACAGATATGGAGGGCTGACTATAGTGTGGTTAATGCTATTATTCAGAATACTGTAGAACCTTCATAGCTGACTGCATCCCTGCATCTCCTTAAGTTGACCTAATTTTCATAGACTAGACATGCACCACATGTGCATATTAGTACAGTAGGCTTAGTTCCTTTTGTTGCCCACTTCAGTATGTTGGCCAGTTTATTACACCGTCCTTTTGTTGGTCAACTTACAGAGGTGCTACTCTATTAGGCTCTGGTAGAATGGACATGTTATCTGTTTGTTGGCTCCTATATCCCTACCACCTAAAAATATGCCTACCACAGAGTAGATGCTCAAAGAAATTTTGTTCAAAGAAGAATATAATAAATGGACAAAATACCTGTCCCTGGTTTCTTCATGCTGCATTTTGCCAGGTGTCCCTAATGTCCTCATTGGAAGACTTGTCTCATCTCCTTTCTTCCTATTGAAGTCAGCAGAATATGAAGACTCAAAGAATGTGGATTGTGAATTTTTACCAGTCTTTGTCAACCCGTTTCCAGGGAATTTTGGTTTTGATTCTTTCTTTCCGTTTTTACATGAAGGGTAAGGCAACCTCAATGCCCACTGCTACCTTGCCAGCACCTAGCTTAATGTTTGGCATACAAACAACTACTGAATGAATCAATAAATGAGTGAATAAAATTATTCAACAAATAGAAAGGGTCACTCTTTAAAAAACAAAACAAAACAAAACTCCTGCTGATCAATTCCATGCCCTTAGGACCGTCCTCCCTAATGATATTAGAATAGCCATGGAAGATGATATTTTAATTTCTAAAAGTTGGGAGAACTCATCAGAAACCTGTCATAAGCACCATTCAGTGTCAAATTTGAAATGTGGGAAGCAGCTGTAGAATTCACATATCCTCATAATATATGCTAATGAATTTTGTTTACTTAGAAGAGGAGAGTTCATTCATTCACACACTTGAAACAAATGTCTAGCTGGTTTTTAACTGCTGCCTTTTTAAAAATTGTGACCGTGTACCATAGATTCTTTGTATCCCTCAAGAAAGAACTGCTTTACTAAGTTTTGTATCACCCTATTCTGTGTGTAAAAAATGCAATAGATTTTATTATTTCTCCAAACATATTCACAGCCTGTGGCTGTCAGGTTTTGTTTTGTTTTGTTTGTGTGTGTGCGCGCAAGGGCACGATTCTTGGAAATTCAAAGTATTAGTCCTTGATCTGGGTTGAGGACAAGAACATTCAGTGTTCCATGGTTTTAAGTTTTCTGCAACAAATATGCCCCAGAGAAGGCTAAGAGATGATTACTAAATTGTTAATCAGTGAAGCTAAATGGTTTTAATTTTTTCAAAAATAAGAAGCTTTTTAATTTTAATGTTAAATATAATCTATACTTAATGTACACAACTTAAGCAATACCGGAAAGCAGAAGAAGTAAGGTCAAATTGGCTTACATCTGACGCTCAGGCCGAAATAGTGTGAGCGTGTCCATTTTCCTGTATACCTTTGTCCATACTAAATAGGGTCAAACTTAAATCTTTGACTGGGTGACAGGTTAAATCATTCTGGAAAGTAGGAGAAAGCCATCACCTGTGAAAATTCTTAAAGCCATTTCTGAAAAGAATGGAATTTTGTGGCCACATACATGGCTTGCCAGCGTAGAGCAGTGATTTTCAACTAGAGTGCCACGGGACACTGGTGTGCCTGAGAGGATCTTAGGTGTGCCACAGAAATCTTTAAAGGTATTAATTAGATTATTTTCAAAGGACGTTCAAAGCACTGTAAGTAGATTCTTTTTGTACTCTTTCTTTTGATCGACATAATTTAAGGGTACTGTGCAAGTTTAATTACAGGTTCAAGTGTGCCGTGAGATAAAAAAGGTTGCAAAACACTGATGTAGAGTCTATGCCGCTTGGTCTTTTTGTTGGAACAGGCTTGACTTCAGTTTTCTCTCCTACAGGATGCATTGATTAATAATAGTATTGAATATTTACCATTGATTACCTACTAAGTATCTGGGAATCGGTTATTCTTATACTTGTAGTATGTATCTCGTAAGTGAGGAAACTAAGGCACAGAAAGGTTACGTAATTTGCCCAAAGTCGCATAGCTAGGAAACGTACATACATTTTTCATTTTCACGTCCTATTTTTCATGAGAAAACATGGTTATAATGTTTAGTAGCTAACATAAACACAGGAGATGGATACTGTGCCTTACGTGTGCTGGGAAACAGAGGCATATAATTATACACATATTGACAAACAACCCCAAATCAGTAAGAAGGTGACGGGGAAAGTCGGGAGAGATGTATAGAGAAGAACAGAAGAGCATGACATGTATAGTTTTTATTGCTGCTGTCACAATTATTACAAATGAAGTGGCCAGAAACAACACAAATCTTTATCTTTACAGTTCTGTAAGTTGGAAGGCTCTTATGAATCTCACTGGCTAAAATCAAGGGTCAGAGAGTTGTATCCCCTTCAGGGGGCTCTAGGGGTGACTCTATGTCCTTATCTTTCTCAGCATCTAGAGGCCACCCCCATTCCTTGGGTCATTTCTTCTTCCATCTTTAAAGCAAGCAACAAGCCACGGTTGTTCTAGTCCTTCCCCTTTATCTTATCACATCACTTGGACCTCCTTTTCTGCCTCCCACTTCCAGTTTTAAATACCTTTGTGATTACATTGGGTCCTCCTGGACAATCCAGAATTAGCTCCCTATTTTAAGGTCGTTTGATTTGCAACTGTGATTCCAACAGTAACATATTCACAGGATCCAGGGAAGAGAACGTGGATGTCTTTGAGGGGCAATTATTCTGCTTGCCACAAAAGGCTTCAGTGTCCTTTCCCCGTCCTCTCCCCTCCTTCCCTCCCTCCCTCCCTCCTTCCATTCCTCCAACTCATCCTTCCTTCCTTCCTTCCTTCCTTTCTTCCTTCCTTCCTTTCCTCCTTCCTTCCTTCCTTCATCAATTAAACACTATGAGTGCCTCTGTGGTTGAAGCATGGTTCTAGGTTCTGGGGATACAGCAGAGAACTTTCTTAACCAACTGAGTTCCTATCCTTGTAGATCCTACATTCCAGTAGAAGAGATGAACAATAAACTGTCAAATACACGTCTGTCTCTGACAAAATGACAGGTTGTGAGAAGCATCCTGAGGATAAGGGAAAATAGAGTGGGTGGGGAGCAACATGGTAGTGGTGAGAAAGGAGAAAGGCCACTCTCTTGAGACATCTGTTGAGCAAAACCCTGCTTGAAGAGAGGGATCTCAGAGACGAGCATCTCAGGCAGAAGGAACAGCAAGTGCAAAGGGCACAGCATGGGAGAGCCTGGTGTTTTGGAGAAACAGCGATACAGTCAGCATGTCTGGACTGGTGTGAGTGAGGCAGACACTGGTGAGAGATGCGGATAGCGAGGCAGCCGCAGTTGGGTCCTCTGGGGCCTGTAGGTCATGGAAGTGATTCTGGGAGATAGAGACGTTTGGGCCCAAGGAATAATTGACCTGTTTTGCATTTTGAAAAGATCACCCTGCCTGGCATATAAGTTAAATGCCTTTGAGAATATAAGATTGGAAGCAAGAAGAGAGGGACTGAGAACGTGTCTTATGCTTTCAGCTCAAGCCCCTGGGAAATGCACCTGCATTCTGCACTAGAGATGGGGCGCATTAGGAAGGAGTGGACCCTGGGGAGCAGGGACAACAAGAGAAATTTGGGACATGTGGGATTTGCCTGTTAGAGATGTTTTGAAGGCAGCTGGATATGTGGGACTGGAATTTTAGCAAGAAGTCAGGTCTAGACATAGAACTTTGGAAGTGATGAGCTTATGGGAGTTTGTGTGTGGAGGCCAGGAGTGAGTGCTGGTGAGTGGACAGTAAACTGCTTGCTGGCCAGGATTGAGAAACCTCTATGCTTTGTGGTCATTGAGGTGACACGGGTTAGCACAGTCTGTGTCTTTCTCTGGCCACATGCACTGTGTATGCTTTGGGTGGTGAATGCAGAGGTTGGAAGATGATGGGAGCAAGGATCCTGGTGCTCTGGACTGGAATTCTAGCTCTTCACTTCCATGCTCCAGCCTGCAGCCTTTCTCAACTCCACTTCCCTGATCATGGAGAGAAGAGCAGAGCCGCTTTCTAAGGCCTGTTGTGGAGAAAAAGGAGTGCAAGTGGCTTAGCGCAGCATCTTAAACAGGCTGAGAGCTCAATGGCTGGCAGCAGGACTACAGTCATGACATCAACATCAAGATGGACAGTCCTGCATCATGGCGTCCCAAAGCATTAAACTTACATTTAAGGAATAACATGTTGGGAATATCTGTCTCCAAAACAGACAGACAATAATGTGACTGAGTAACAGGGCTTAATATTGACAACAAATCCCTTGGGAAATAATATTTTTAGACATCCAGATGTCCTCACTCTTCTTTCTTTGTGCTTTAAGCAGGGCTGTTTATTGCACTCCCAATGAATCCCACTGATTTTTACATATCCTCTTTGTCTCTGCTTAGTTATTGGCAGTGTCCGTCTTTCAAGGTCACTTTTAGATCCTCCCATATATATGTGTAACTCCTTTCTCTGACATAGTTTTTTTTATTAATAATTATTTTAATAGTAATTATTTAGTAATATCCAACATTCATAGAAGACATCCTCTAAAAACTAGATAAGCAAGGATTCATTTATTTTCTAAAGTTACTAGTATAAGAGTAACTTTACCAAGTAACTCGATGTGAGTAAATGGTTGTAACTCATTATTAGTTTTCTGCAAAGATTTTCTTCTCTGTGGCCGATTTTGAAGAAAATAGTGTGAGATGACATACTCATTAAAATAATTTGAGGAGGTTTTTTTTATTACTGTTTTTGCTTTATTTGCTTTTTTTTTTTTTAATGAGGGGCTGAGGACCACAAGAGATAATGGAATAACTCAGGGCTACTAGCCATGATTCTGGTAAGATCACCAGGTATGATGAGATCAAAAGAAAAAGCAATTATTGATTGGTCGTAGGCCAAGAAAATTCCACAGTTAAGGAACTAAGGAAATAATCATCTTGGCCTCACTCTCCTCCCAGTCCCATATCTCTTCCATCTCCTGTCAGGAAGCCCCATTAACTAATCCAGCCAGAAGCCAGAGGGTACTGGAGCCCCCTGATGGGGTCCATGCCATCTGGGGATGGCACCCTCCCAAGCAGGGAATAGGACAGGGCAGGCTGC
This sequence comes from Otolemur garnettii, assembly GCF_000181295.1. Classification (NCBI taxonomy): domain Eukaryota; kingdom Metazoa; phylum Chordata; class Mammalia; order Primates; family Galagidae; genus Otolemur; species Otolemur garnettii. The sequence continues at coordinate 22,286,414 of NW_003852402.1, forward strand.
AGAGTGCATTTGGATGGATTCAGTAACTTGGTAAAAATACCTGGCACAATGCCTGTTTAGAGACTTTGCTTCTGAACACCTGCTCTCAATACAAATATCTCCTGTAGGAAGCAGCTCTTTCTATCTTCTGATCCGCCTACCCGGAACACCTGGACTACTACCACTGTGTAACATTGGCCTTCAGCCCTCATTTATCTTTTCTCTTCTCGCCTCCATCTTTCTTTAAAATGGATTTCTTTAATTAGGCTTCAGATGAGAACAGTATACTGAATGTGTCCATTCAAGTAGCTAAATAAATAAATGAAATTGTAGAAACTGAGCACATTCAGCTCACCACGTCTCGCCCTCGCTTGATGTGCTTTCTGTTTGAATTACACCTCCTGTGCGTATTATGCTGAGAGTTCCTGGGCTGAGTACGGTACCATCTCTGAGACTATATTCAGGAGTTAGTGCTCCATAGAAGGTAATGAGAAACAAATGAATCTTAAAGCTATGTCATAAAGAGCCATTTACAAACGTCAGCTCCAAATCCCTTTCTGAAACTGGATACTTCAGAAGCCAGCATTTTTTTTTTTTTTTTTTTTTTTTTTT
>NW_003852402.1:22287194-22315383 GCF_000181295.1 Otolemur garnettii
GGGCTGGGGATTTGAACCCGCCACCTTAGGTGTACGTGGCTGGCGCCTTAGCCGGTTGAGCTATAGGTGCCGAGCCAGAAGCCAGCATTTTTAAAAGAACACTGGCAAGTTAGTTCAGGCCAGCAATAACCTATAGATTTTTTAATTGCTCTGGCCCTATAGTGGTAAAAATGTCCCTGTTATAGAAACACATTTAAGAAATTGCCAACATATGTGACAGCCGTGGTGTTTTAAGAAACATTTCCAGTCTTCTTTCGCCAGTACTGTGACTCTAAATAAATTGATGGTGTTCTTTTGAGAGGGACCCGCTGAGTCCCCAAACTGACAAGAAACAAGCACCGCTATTTTGACTTCAAAATGCAACCGAGAATATTTCTAGGGCTTTTCTAGCTGGAAACCGCGTATAAAAGAACTTGGTTTTGAGACTGAATTTTGTTTTGAAGAGCACCCCCCCTTGAGCAACTGTAGGAGCAGGAGAGAAGGAATGGCATGGAGGATGACAAAGTGGCAGTAACAAGCGGCCAGCCTCAGGGTTGGGGCTGGCTCCGTGGTCAGACAGAAGATGATGGTGAGCATGGTCCTCAAGAGGGGATCGAGGATCCGTGTGGCCACTCCTGTCACTTCCAGCTTCAATCATTCCGAGGGGAAATGGCCTTGGAAGCAGGTGGAACTGCCATTCGTGATTCTCTTTTCTAATTATGTGAAGTGTGGAAAAAGATATTGGAAATAGGGACCCAGCTGTGCCCAGTGACAGTTGAAACGCAATGAGGACAAAGAACTCTGAACGCAAAAGGGAAAGCTGTTTTAATCTCAGGTGTCTGCACTCTTCTCTCATTATACACAAGAAAGCGAGTGGAAATAATGGAAGCGAAATAATAAAATGAGTGGGTCCCTCTCTTGTAGTTCCTTCTGGTACAAAATGTTGAATCAATCACTTGAGAGAAGAAAGCCTGCAAGACCAAGAGAAGATGATGGAGTGGGTAGCTGGCTGCAGGATTCAGAGGGTGCAGACTAATCAGAGTGACACCTTTTCCTTCTGTCATACAACATGACAGTGAATTTAAAGGGTCTGTTTGGGGAAAGGGAGATGTCACATGGGGAGAAAGGAAGCCCAAAGAGAGCATAGTATTTACCCCATGGTGTGTAAGGACTTATCTGCTTTCTTACCCTTCTTTCCTCTCCTCCTCATCTCTGTCTCTTTTGCAGCGTTAGAAATAATTCTAGAACTGGAACAGCTTGTGATCTGCCCACAAAAGTGTTTGAGGAGCTGGAATCTCGGGGCAATAAAAATAATCCACAGACTCTTCTCTTTATGTGTCATAGACACAGCTTGAACGACAGAACAAACTTCATAGGGTAAATGCAGATCCATTTTGTCTAGTTACTTTAGTAGCTAAAGTTTCCCTGATTACATCATGTACTATTTTTAGTAAGACTTCAGTGTAACCATGGAAACTGCTTTTGCTGAAAACTCTCACACTATTTTCTTCGAAATTAGCCATAGAGAAGAAGAAAATCTTTGCAGAAAACTAATAATGAGTTACAATCAAGGAGAAGATAAAACCAATTTGGTAGGTCACAGAAACATCGATATGTAGGTAGACACCATTCCTTGTGTTCTGGGCAGAGGTAACCATGCATAGGCCTATATTTGTATATAAAATCACTTGAATTTCTACATTCTTGTTTGACTGGCAACAGCCTGAGCATATGACACAATGTAGTTTATTACAACAGTACAGCATTGCCTGCAAATCTGAAGGGAAGCTTTCCTCCCAGGGCAACAGGAAACACGGTTTCCTAGCAATGAGAGTTTCACAGGAAAGTCCTTTGGACCAACTGGGAATTTGCAGGGGTACAAGCAATAGGTACAAAGAGAACAATTGCTGTGTCTATGCTTGAGAGGACTAAATTAGTCTCTCCAAACATTGCCTTGAGATGAAAGACCGTCAGGTGACTGTGCATGATAGAATTATTTAATGCAGTTTTGTGGCTCTACCCTTTGGTAGGCAGGTTGACCACCTTAAAAGTGTCTACACTAATCCCTGTGAATACGTTATATTATATGGCTAGAGGGACTTTGCAAATGTAATGAAGGTTGTGGATATTCAAATAGGGAGATTATTCTGGATTATCTGCATGGGCCTGATTTAGTCTTATGAGCTCTTAAAGGCAGAGAATTTTCTCGTGGCTGGAGTCAGACATGTAGCATAAGAAGATGTCAGAGGCATTCCAAGTGTGAGAACAACTTGACCCACAATTGTTGATTTGCTGATGGAGCAGGTCAGATGGAAATGGTGAGAAGGAAATGAACTGTTCCAACAACCCAAATGAGTCTAGAATAAGCCTAGAATTCTCTCCCAGAGCTTTCAAATAAGAGCCCAAGTCTACCAATACCTTGATTTTGGTTGTCCTCATGAGATCACTACAGAACTCTGAGATAAGAAATGGGTGCTGTAAACCACCAGGTTGGTCCTATTTGTTACTGCAGCAATAGGAAACTAATACATACTCCAAAACCTATTTGTCAGAAATCTAGATTGGTGGCACATCCTTTTCCCCCCTGGTGCAAAAGGACAAAAACAGACCTACTTTGGGTGTCCTTTAAAAATCCAATTTCCATTTATCAAAAACTTTGAAAACTTCATTCCCTTTGCCATACAAGTATGCTTTTAGGAATCTAACTTAAGAATGAAGATTTATGAAAAAGTTTATAATGCTTACAATGTCATATATACCAGTTTAAAATTGGAAACAATCTACAATTTCAGTAATAGGGCTCTGGATAAATAAATCACAGAACATCTGTTTCATAGAATGTTAGCCTTCATTAAAATTATTAAAAATAATTAAAAATTAAAAATATTAGTTGGCCTGAGAAAATGTTCATGTTGTATGTAATTAAAAGGTCAGGGGGGTGGCACCCGTGGCTCAAAGGAGTAGGTGCCAGCCCCATATGCCAGAGGTGGCAGATTCAAACCCAGCCCCAGCCAAAAGCTGCAAAACAAACAAACAAAAAAACCCAAACCAAAATAAACAAAAAAGGTCAGTAATGGAAAAAGTTACATATTTGTATTAAAAAGGCTAAGAGCAGGTTAAAGTATTTACTACTGTTTCTGGGTGGTGGGAATATATATTTTTGTAAAGTTTTTATGATAAAAATGTGTAACTTATAGTTAGGAAAAATCCTAATAAATGACATTAAAATTATAAAAAGAAATAGAAGAGCTTGATACTGAGCAGAGTTGCGGGTAGTGCATTATTTTCAGCTATATATCAAGCAGATCTTCTCTCAAAAAGCTCACCAGTTTTCTGGTTTGGAGATGCCTTCAGTCTCCTCTTCCTTAATTTTTTTCATCAAGACTAGTTAGGAGTATATCTGGAGCATGCTCTCTTTTGTATTAAATAAACTTTGTACATTTGCAAATAACCAAAACCCAGTTCAAAGCATCTAAGCCTAAAGTAATAATAAAACTCCAAGTATAGTTCTGGCTTTAGGTAAGGCTGGATCCAATGCTCCAACAATGTCCTCATGGGTCCACATTTCTCTTTCCACTGGGGATAAGTTCTTCCCTTAGTACAGAAGGAAGAGAGCTCTGGTAGAAAAGTTCACTGAGGATTCTGATCACAGGAACCAGGTCTGGTCAATGGAACCAGGAAGATGGACATTTTGAAAGTTTAAACATCTGGTAGGTTTAGCCTCACTTGAATCCCATGGAATGGAATTTCTAAAGAAAATACAGGTTCCATTAGCAAAACATAGGAGAAGAAATACTATTCAGCAAAATCAAGAGATACCCATCAGACAATTCGTGCAGGACCCAGGCTTCGGACAACCAGACAACCAGACAACCAGACAACCAGAGTTCTCACTGACAAGGACTCAGGTTCTATCCCTTTAAGCCTCAGGCCCTACTCTTCCCATGGAGGCTCCCACTGCTAAGGGATGCAGCCTCTTCTTCATCCCCAGGCACCCCAGACAATTCTTGATCATGGCACAGGTGGGCCATCGCCACCGTCTGCTCCATAGCCTCTGTCATTGCAATCCCTCTTCACCACTTCAAAAACCTGAGGAAAATTCTTTCCACATTTGGGGAAATGGTGTAGCATCAAAGACAATTCATGGGTGTAACAAGAGCTGAGTGTTTTGGCTCCTCCTTACCCCATAGTCAGTTCCTTGCCTTTTGAGCCAAGTGTCTGTTAGGAAGTCAGTAAATATTTGTTGAGCGAATGACTTCTGAAGTTCAGGTAAATATTTATTTCCCTTCTTTGTTTGGTTCTTAATCTTACTGTCATAAGATCTTTACTGTCGACCCTAATGTCTTCTTCCCTGAGGCTTTCAGGAAATTGAGGCATTGCCAGTATCCTGTGAAAGCCCAGAGTTCACAGGTCATTCAAATTATGCTCTCGATTCAAACTGTGCAATGTCCAAGTCCACTATTATTGTGGATCACCTGATCTTTTACAAAACGGGAGCCTCAGTTTCTTCATACCTCCATCCTCTATGCAATCCTCCACTAGTAAATATGGCTATGCAATTTTGAAGAAAACATTTTAAAGCTATAGTAAGTTCTTTCAAGCCTTCCAGGGTTTAGGCAGAGTCCCTGGGATGGGAAGAGGAGGGGCTGAGGCATCTTTCAGGTATCCTAGTTTTCTAACCTTATTTGTGTTTCTCTATAAGTGCATGTGATATTTCTGATGATTTTTTGCTATCAGGAGAATTGTGCACTATAGGTCCTGGTATTTCAGGTGCTAAACAAGCAGGGGATGGTGAGGTGCTGAGCACGTGTGCTGTGGTGTACACAGGGGCTCATGACCTGCTCTGTGCAGAGAGCAGGTTGGGGGACCTCAAGTCTCTTTCCCTTAGAAAATCCTGTTTCTGATGCCCTGTGAAGCTCTTTTGCACAGTCTTCTTGGACTGACAGCAATTGTCTTATATTTTCTCGAAACTCTTGAAAAATGCCCTTGAGTATATGAAAAGGCCCAGAAATCAGAGGCAATGTGTACTTTCAGATTATTACCCATTCCTTGAATTCTCTTTGGAGGATACTTGCTAGATAATTACCAGAACAAATCACCGAGTGACTGGAGGGCCTGCAAGCCAAAGTCTGTCCCCAGGGAGAACAGCAAAGTCGGCAAAGTTGTCATTTGGTGCCTTTGCTCTGCCCTGGCCCATCTCCACTCCCTCGGCCCCTGGTTTTCCTATGGGTCTCTGCTTCCTCCTTCCCATCCTCCACCTCTTTAAGACCATCAGCTATACACCCAGCTGAAGCACGAGCCAGTCCTGCCTCAATCTCTCTCCAAGTAAATACAGATTCATGCAATATTCCAGTTCCTCAGGCATCCTTCCTGAATGTTAGCACTTTCTGGAGTGACGATTTTGAGCTCGTAGCTCATTTGGCAGACGTGTCTTTGCTATTGAATTAGTGGTTCCCATATCATTTGCAGGTTAGCAGGGGCTCTGTGGAGATAGTGTGTTAACATGCTGAAGCCTGATCAAAATCTGAAGGGCCTATTCTTCACACTGCTTCACTTTACGTTACATCTTACACATCATTCTCTCTTATTAAAAATAATCTTGAAGGAGTATACCGTAGTTGATGCATTCATTTCCTTTTTACACTTTTATCACATGTATTCCCTTACTGCTATTTCATGGCTCGTGGTCTTTCAAAAATCATCAGAAACCACCTAATCACTGCGCTGTCTTTGTCGAGCCTGTTTGACCTGCCTGTATCAGTAGACACTGCCTCCTTCTCGAATCTCCAGCCTCCTTTGGTACTCCACTGGTTCTCTTTCTCCTTCTCTGATGAATCCTTGGTTGCATTAACTGTCTTCTCTTCCTTTGTCTGAACCTTTATGACTAGAGTGTCTACAAGAATCACTTGGCCATTTCTCTCCTGCTCTGTAACCCATCCTGCTAATCATAGATTCCTCCGTCCCACATCTGCCAACTCTCACCCTGTCTCCATTGCTTTCATTTAATCTCTTGATACTTTTCTTTGAATTTTTGCAAGGTTTCCTATCCACAGTGTGTTCCCTATCATGTCTGCACACACACAGCTCAAGTTAGCCAGTCTTGATGCTCCTGCTATGCCTCAGACATCTTTGTGCTTTTTCATTACTAGTCAAAGAGCCTGTGACCCCACTTGTCTTTGAATCTTAACCATTCATTATCTCCTGCCTTTTTCCCTCCAGGCTCTACCCCTCTAAATAAGCACCAGTCAGGATAGAGCCAGGTGAGCCCCTCCCATCCTATTCCTGAAAACGCTTCCTGCATGAGTTCCGTAAGGTGGCCACAGCAAATTAGCACATGGGTGGCATAAGACAACAAAATTGATACTCTCCCAGTTCTAGAGATCATCAGTCCAAAATCAAATTGTTGGCTGGGCTCCGTTCTCTCTGAGGGATACAGAGGACAATCCTTCCTTGCCTCTTCTAGCTTCTGATGGCTCCTGATGCCCCTTGTTCATGGCAGCATCATTCTGATCTCTGCCTGTGTCTGCCCACGGCCTTCTTTTCTGTGTCCCTGTGTGCCCTCTCCTTTTCTGTCTAAGGATACTTGTCCTTGGACTTAGGCCTCACTCTAAATCCAGAATAATCTCATCTTGAGATCCTTAATTGCACTTGTAAAGACCCTATTTCTGAAAGTCACCTTCACAGGTACCAGAAAGTAGGACTTGGACATGTTTTCCAGGGAGACACAGCGCCATCCAGCACATCTTCCTTTTCTGAATCTATTTTTTATAACAACCCTTCCTCCTGGGAACGGCATCCCTGCCATTCTAACTTGTCTAAATACAACCCAGGTTTGGAACCTAGCCTAAATCCCAATTTCTCCACAGGGGTTCCCCACAGTGCCCTACAATTACTGTTTTTTTTTTTCAAACTCCCAGAATGCTTTGGATCTCTCTAATACAATTTAACATAATGTGCCTTGAAGTAAAAGTATTTATAAAACTATCTATCTTTCTTTTCCATGAGACTAACAGTTTTTGAGAATAAAACAACCTTTGTATCCCCCACTGGAGACGTCCAGGCTGGAGTTATTTATGCATCAGCTGAATTGTATGGACTATGCATCAGCTGAATTATATGGACTATAAAGGCCTAGGTCTGCAGTGGGTGATTTTATCTTGCTGGGTGGACAGTAAGAATCTCTACGTGTTAGTGGGGGCGATGGCCTCTTTTTCTCTGTCCAGACAGGAGCAGGGTGCAGCTTAAATAAGGTAAAACAATTAAGCAATTTCCATTAAGTCTTGAAGACAAAGGTAAAATGTCAAAAGAATGATCCTTGTGAAATACCTGCACCTAGGACCAGGCTTTTTTTTTTTTTTTTTTTTTTTAAACGAAACTGAGCAGTCTCATAATTATAGACTGCTAGGCACTAAAAGAGCTCAGTGGTCTTTCAGTCCAATCATGAAGATGACTGTTTGATTTGCCCAAAGCCATACAGCTGGTCTGTTGCAGAGCCAGGAATGGAGATTCTAAGTCTTCTCATCCAAAATCTAAACAGCAGTTTCTTCTAGTATTTTCCTGTTGAGAATTCGCCAATTAAATCTCCTTCTGTGAACCCTTCTCTGCTCTATTTAATAGCAAGCATGAAAAAATTCACTTTGTTTTAAACAGGCTTTGGATTCCTGAATGCTTTTAGCATGAATATCCTAAATTGAAAGATAAACAAGTACAAATAACCCTGAGATATACTTCTCATATTTTTAATATATAAACTAGACCGTAGGTGTCTCTTTGACGTACTGAGTTCATTTTCTTTGGCCATCTACCTAGCAATAAGATCGCTGGGTCATATGGTAGTTAGTTCTACTTTTAATTTTTCAAAGAACCTCCACACTGTTCCCACAATCGCTGTACTAGTTTACATTCCCACAACAGTGTAAATAGGCTTCCTTTTCTCTACATCGTTGCCAACACATGTTATCTTTTGGCTTTCAGATAATAGACCTTCTAAGTGGGGCGAGGCGATTTCTCATTGTGGTTTTGATTTGCATTTTCCTGATGATTAGTGATGCTGAACATTTTTTTTCATATACCTATTGGCCATTTGCATGTCTTCTTTTGAGAAATGTCTATTCAGGTCTTTTGGTTATTTTCAAATTAAGTTATTTGTTTCTTTGTGATTGAGTCGTTGTTGTTCCTTCTGTGTTTTGTATATTAACTCCTTGACAGATGCATAGTTTGCAAATATTTTCCCCCATTCTGTAGGTCATCTCTTTCTCTGTTGTTTCCTTTGCTATGGAGAACGCTTCTTAGTTTGAAGTAATTCTATTTGTGTACTTTTGCTTTTGTCATCTGTAATGTTTATTGTAGCACTATTCAGGATAGCCAAGATACGGAACCAACTTAAGTGTTCATCAGTGGATAAATGGGTAAAGAAAAAATATGGTATAGACACACAATGGAATGTTATTCAGCCCTAAAAAGAATGAAATCCTGCCACTTGCAACAATGTGGAGATGCCTGGAGGACATTATGTTAAGTGAAATAAACCAAGCACAAGAAGATAAATACTGCATGAACTCATACTAATATGTGAAGTCTAAATAAGTTGATTTCATGGCAGTGGAGAGTATGAGAGTGGTAATCAGAAGCTGGGATGGTTGTGGGGGATGAGGAAGTCTTAGTCGAAGGTTAAATAATTACAGTTAGGATGAATACATTTTGAGAGGTGTTTTTGTACAGCAAGGTGATGGTAGTTGATGACATATTATATTCTTGTAAAGGTAAAGAGAGTGGATCTCAAAAATGTAAAGAGAGTGCTAGCATGATGAAAACCATAACCATGTGAGATGATGTGTTTGTTAATTAGCTAGAGTTCATCATTCCACAAGGCAAATAGACTCCAAAACATCATTTTGTACCAGGGGTGTACAACTGTTCTTCTTTTGTGCTGCACATTGGAAGAATACAAGATTATCTTGGGTTACACATTAAATACACAAACTCTAACAAAAGCTAATGAGCAAAAAAAAAAAAAAGAAAGAAAGAAAAATGAAAACCGGGGTAGAGGGGGGTGGAGAGTGGGGGGTGTGCCCGTGCATACTTTTTGTGATATCCAATATCACAGATAAGCGAAACAGTCCTCAAATAATCCACATGTGGCCGGTGGGCTTCAGGTTGGACACCTCTGGTGCATTATAAAAACACAAAATGTTATTTGTCAATTTAAAAATGTGCATGTAGAAAATAACCTGTTTGTTTTTCATCTCATCTTTTCACATTCTCCCTACTAAGCAAGTCAGTAGATCATGTGTTCCTTGGATCTTGTGGTCATTAGGGTGAATCAGAAAGGTTTCACTCTAATTGCTCACTCCCCGTGGAAAGCACTCTGTTGACCAAGGTGCAAACCATTTTCCTTAGCGACAAAGTGAATCTCTAGGTCAAAAGTCCTCGCCACAATTTTCGTAATTCTTAGATGTGTTGTTACCAACACAGGAATCATTAGAACCTATTCTTTTAGAATTACATATGCTCATTATGATCATTTTCAGATGAAAAGTCAGGAGCAAGAGATTTGTGCTTGATTTGTAAAATTATATATTTGGAAATCCTTCAGTGATACAAAATTAAATCCAATTCAGCTATGCATTTAGCCAATCAAGGCACTTCTTGAAAAAAAGAATAGTATCAAGTTATCTAAGAAAGTCTGAGACATGTAGTCACTGTGCTATGCTTTATTAGTATTACTAAAAGCCATCTGTAAATAACATATATACACACATACTCAAGAATATTGTAAAATGAGGGTTAAGACAAGGAATTAAGTGAGATCATGGTGTAACTGATGAGAAATAGAGTTGAAAAATACTCAGAGTGCAGGGATTAGATGGTTTCTTATGATGCCTCACAATAGCATGATATTAAAATGTTGTTAGTAATAACTAATATTCCTGGGTTCTAACTAAATGGCTGATACATATTTGGTATTAGTAGAATGTATTGTCCTAAGAACTGTATATCTCTTCACTTATTTCATCCTCAAAATAAACCTACAACGTAGATAATAACAAAGTAGGTACTAAGATTATCTACTTATCATTTTAGAGATGAGGAAACTGAGGCACAGAGAAACCAAGTAACTTACCTAATGTCACACAGCCAGTAAGTGGCACAGTGAGGATTGGACTGTGGAATTTGGGCTATTCCAGAGCCCGTTCTCTTAACCTGCATGTAATCATCAACATTTACTTAAATTGGCTATATATATATAAATTAATGACATTTAAGGAAGGCTGGGAAGATTGGCTACAATGGTTCTGGAAAAGTTCATGTGGGTGACTAGGACAGGGTGAGCAGGGGATATCGGGAAAGATAGATGAGGAGAAAGGCCTTTTCTTTCCCATCTTTAATTTATTTACAGCCCTCTGGAATGACTGGGTCTACTTGACAGCCAAGCCACACAAACACAGCATGAAAAGTTCAGGCAGCTGCCCGAGCTTCTGGCCCCATGTGGCTGGAACACACTGATGGCTGAACTGTTGTACCCTGTGGCCAGGTGCTCTGGCACTGCACCGTGCAGGGGTGGGGAGGCAGCAGGCTCTGGGTTCCTGGCGCCACTGGAATCACCATTCTTGTCCCTCCTCCTGTCTTCCTGAATCCTTTCTACTTCTAGCACCTGGTCTGAGTGGCCCCGTCACAGAGATCAAGAGGTGAAGCTGAGCAGCTTAGTGGTCAATGGGAAATAGTGGGTGCTTTGGGACTGTCCTTTTCCAGGAAGGAACTCTTCTACTTTTCTTTGTCCTTGTCTCACACCTATGATTCTGGGGACAAGATTTATGACACTGCTGAGTTTATGTATTCCTTTCTTAGTGTCAGGCAGGTTGAATTTTTCTTTTTTATAAGGCATAAACTTGGGTTATATACAAGATCCAGATGAGTGTAAATCTATCTCACCAAAGTTGAGTTATCAGCAAGCTCATCTTTAGAAGGGGGGTGTTCTATGGGGAAGCAAATTCACGTGGTGGGTGGGGTGTGTCTCTTTCATCCACATCCTTCAGGAATTGTCTTCTTTTGTTCTCTTGGGTTGGAGGCAGGGGAAGGGTGGACTGATATTTATTCTGGGGCTATCATGGGTCATGTAATATACATGCATTTTAAAAATTTCTTATAACAACTTTATGAGACAGACATTATCACCTCCAATTTACAGATAGGCAAAAAGAGACATAGGCACGTTCAGACAGCTGAGTGGTAACACTGGTTTCAACTCTCAGTTGAACTGACTCTCAAGTTAGTGTACTTTCTACCGTGCCATCACCCCAGGTGCTGTGCATTTTACCTGAGAGCAGGATTTTTAGCACAAAGGACCCTGCCTTTCAGTAATATTCTGGGCATCAATTTGATGCTATTTTTGAGGACTCCTCATCTTGAAATTATAGCAAAGAAGAAGCGATTTGGTGTTCCACCGTGGGTAATCTTCCCTGGTGGCACAGAGCAATACCTAGTCTTATATTGTATAAAGGGAAAGAGGCTGGTTCCAAGAAGTACAAGATGGGTGCAATTCATGCAAGCTACAACTCTTACCAGCAGGGATGACTTACCCCTTAAAGACATCTTGGTCCTGGCGATTGACTGTGATTGATAGCAGTGATATAAACAGGACGGTTGTTAATGAATATGTTAATAGATGCTTCCTGTTGACTGACAAGTTCAAGACAAGTGGGTGGACGTTGAGATGTGGGGGAATAGATCTATCTGCTTTTCAATATTACTTCTGAGTGACCTGGCAGAGGCACTGCCCAGCAGACACCCTACCTGGGGTTAGATGCCTGCCCCTCCTCTTTAGTCCTCATACTGTTCCCAGTGGAGACCTCATTCCAATTTCCATTGCTCCGTCATCCCCCCCATGCAAACAACTTCCTAGTCGGAATCATCCGTGCTCTCTTTTTACAAATATCCCCTGCCTACCAGAGATTTTAATTGGACATCTCACAATCACTTCAAATCCAGAGCTTCCAAAATCAAACTAATTGTCTCCCCTCAAAATAAGCTTTTTATCCCAAACAGTTCATCTGCTGGTAACTCAACAATGCTAATGATCCCTGCATTGGAGTCTTTTAGGACCTATCTCTCTTCTCTATCCTTCTTTGAGTTCAGCCATTATTTTTTCCTAAGTAAAATTTCTGGGACCAATTTCTTTATCCCCAAGATCTCTGTGAACACCATTCTAGTCCAGTAATGGTCTGCTTGATTCCTACCCTCACAGACCCCAATTTTTCCACATGTACAGACTGGGTTGTATCTTTGAGTCTTGGGACCCATCCCATTTCCAGACAAGGGAAAATTAAAGAACTGGGCTGTTGTACTCTGCCCTCAAAAATAATCACCATGGTTTTAATCATACATTTTTCAAAACTTTAATTTTTTTATTAGCTGATTAATATGTGAATATTTTCCTCATAAGAATAAAACATTATCATTAAGTCTAAAGTCCCTATTAAACCTCCCTACTTGCTCCAGGGAATTCTGTTTATTTGTATTAATATAGATCTTTTCTTAAGCCTTAACACACACGTGTATGCATTCATAGAAAATGCAAACTATTGTTTTTCTGTTTGTACTAAAAATTATCCCACATAAAGGTATCATTCTGTGTCTATTCTCTAATAAGCTTTTTACTTATCTTCCATGTATTCAACAAATATTTACTGGGTGGCTATTAAAGCACCAGGCACTGTTCTAAATTACTGGGAAATACACTGGACAATCAACAGAAAAAAATCAAAACCCTTGAGTTCATGGAGTGAGCAACCTATTTCCCATGGTATAAATAGATACATCTACTTTTCAACGACCGTGTAGCACTCCACAGTCTGGGCATGTCAGATTTTTTTCCTGTATTGATGGACATGTAGATTTTTTCCCAATGTTATTCTGTGACAATCAATACTACCACAAGTACCTTCACACGTACCTCCTTGGGCACACATGTATATTTCTATAGGACATTGCTGGGTGGGAATGCTGCACCAATTGTCCTCTGAGGAGGTTCCAGCACTTCTAGGAGCAGGTACAAGAGGATTCATTCCGTACCTCCTTGCCAAGGCTCGATGTCATCTGAACTTTGTGCTTTGTACCCATCTCATGAACGAAGGGTTGTATCTTGCTATTATTTAACATCGATCATGTTTTTATAAAATGCTTATCTATTCACTGTTTGGGATGAAATGCACAGAGTGAGCTAAATTGCTACAACCCATTTTTATTAATAACATTATTATTATTTGCTCACCTCATCTGATGTTTATTGAATTGTTAACTTTTGCATCTTATGGCAATCAGAGACACTCACCCACACAACCTGCTCCTTTTCTTGGCTCCCTCTTGAGAAGGAAGCGGTGGACATTGAGATGTGGGGGAAAGCAGGGAGAGATGGCAAAGGGAGGGGCATATGAGGGTAGTAGGACCTGTGTGTGACGCTTGGCTCCAGAAGTATGCATTTGTGCCCATGCCCTGGGGGCTGTGAGAGCATCAAGGAAAGGCCAGGCATCTAGGAGAAATGTCAGTCCTTCCAGCATGAAGCACCTGCCAACAGAGCTGGGCCAACATCCCTGGACTCTGGTTGTGGGGAACACTATTTCTGAAGGCTGATGGCAGCTGCCAGCTTCGGAAACTTGTTCTCCCTGCCCAGGTAGCCCCTGCTGCTGTTCTTACAGTGACCCAATGACCATAAATGCTACCATCACTTCAGTGGGGACTGAGGAGTCCCCTTGCCACAGATGTCTGGGTGTCTGGGAAACTCATCTTCTAACTTCTTCTTGAGCTGAAAATACATGGACTTTTAGTCTAAAGGACCCTGACAAATACTTGGCTCTGTAATTGGATCATGAGAGGTATGATGCAGGTTCAGAACATTCCCTCCAGAGTGGATACCAGGACCAGACCTCCACACACCAGCTCTGTGCAATCCTAGTCAATTTTACAAATGTACCAGCTCAAACACTGACCGGTATAGATATGAAAGAACATAGGCAAAAACCTGACATCAAGTGACCGCATGAAGCAAGTAAACTTATTAATAGCATTGTTATTATTATTTGTCCAACACATAGGATGTTTATTGAATTGGGAACCTCTGCAGCTGGCTGGGGTCTTCCCTGCCTTCTTCATGTACAGGCTTTATGACCCGAAAGTTCCTCTGCTACCTAGAGACGTACCTGCCTGGGGGTCTTCTCTGGTCTTCCCCTGGCTTGGTCCTCTCTGTTTGAATTCAAGCTTCTATGATCTTCTAACTAGAGAATAGGTGTGTGTTAACTTGGCAAAGCAAGAGGGAGATTGGTAAGGAAAAGGAAACAGCTTGTGCAAAAGTGCAGGAAACTACAGTGTGAGGTAAGTGGATAGGGCCACTCGCTGGAGCATTAGAATCTAAAGTAGGAGATGGTGAGTGGAGGGACTGAGACTGGGGGAGGAAGTAGGGGTCCAATCACCGAAGCTGTTAGCTTGTCATGCCAACGAATTTGGACTTGACCTTACAGAAAATGGGAGACCATTCCATGTGTGTTAGAAACACACCTATAAAACTGTCTCTGCCTTCACATCAGAGTGAAACAAACAAAAAAAATCACTCTTCAGAGCATTCTCCTGATGTTAGGGTAACTGAATTAGGAACTACAGAGTGGTTTGATGAACAGAGAATTGGAGGGATTAGGGTGGCTTTGAGAGAGTAGTCACCTGAATTCCTTCATTCGACAAGTGTTTATTGAGTGTTTTCTATGTGCTGGGTACTGTTTAGTTGCTGAAGATATCAACTGAACAAGAAAGATAAGGTTCCTACTCTTGCGGAGCTCGTATTCCAGTGGGAAGGACAGGCAATAAACAAACAACCATGTGCTATGTCAGTTGGTGGGGTCTCTGGAAAGCACAGACAGGGCAAAGGCATTTAGAAAGACTGGGAAGAAGAGCCACAGTATGCCATGCAGGTGGGGGGGGAGAAATATTCAGTGTAGTGGGAGTAACATGTGCAAATGTCCTGAGGCCAGGTGTGCTTGGCCTGTTCAGGAAATAGATGTTCATGGCACATCTGCCCTGCATTGATCTGTAGCAGACCATAAAGCTTAAGGAAAGGAGAAGCAAGAGCTAAGCTACACTCTGTAATTATAAAAAACACCTGTAACAGCTTGGTACTCTAACACGTTGGTGATAAGGACATGGGGAAGGGATTAGGCTCTCCTTAATACAAGAGCGCACAAAATGAGGACATCAGTGATTGGCAGTCTCTGTGCCTGTGGTGCAAGTAGCCACAGGATCATGTCTATAAGTAGCTGTGGGAGAAGTCACTCAGGGAGTGCACCTTCTTTCACTGACTTGCTCATTCTGACTCTCTTGCTTCTCCTGTTCCAAGGGCATCTGCCCGGCATCTCTCTACGAGGACTGCTAAGATTTACTCTCCTACTAAGACTGTTTCTCTCTCTCTCCCTTCTGCTAAGATGAATTGCCCTCCAGCCCCTAAGGGGAGTTAATTCTGAGCTAGGTAGCACAGTGGTCCATGTCCAGACAATTAGATAAGCTAGGGAGAGACCTGGCCAGTCCCGGGCCCCGACACCAATTCTGAAGTGCTGAAGTAGAATTGTTTGCAAGGGAGGAAAGATCACTGCTCTCATGGAGATGTCTGATGGTTGCATTAGTTTCTCTTAGAGGGTGGTGTCGTAGATCTGAGTTAGGCATAGTAATTGAACCATCTGTTTATGGGGCCCTCTTCTTTTCAAACTCCCTCGCTTGTATTTTAAGACTCAGTTTAGTCCTTACTTCCAGGTGCCTATTCTTGACCCCAGTCTGATTTTCTAACCCTCCATCCTACCACCTGTGCCCGTGAAATTCGTGCCTGTTTTTGTCATGACCATGATTATATGTAATTTGGTACTCTGTCCGTTTATCTCTTTTCTCAATCAGTCTCTGAGCTCCTTGCCATGGTGGGTACCGGGTCTTCAGTGTTTTGATAACCACTATTACTGCCTGGTATATCAAGGGTGCCCATTTAGAGCTTTGCTGAAGGAATGTATAAATAATCTGAATTCATAGCAGAGTTGTCTCCAGAGGGTGGGACGGTCATTCCTTGTGGCCCCATCAAAGAAACCCCATGGGAGCAGCTAATGGAAGAATGTCAATCTGGGGGGTCTTTCTTGGGGTGAGTATCTGATGCTCTTTCCTCTTCCAACACAAGGAAGGGATAACAGTCTTTTCTGCCCTAACCCTTGGCCAAATTCCTCACCAGACAGGTGGGAATGGGAGAGCTTTGACTCTAAGTAAGCTGTCAATGACAAAGGCCTTTCCCCGCTAATTTCTCTACTGATTGGCCAGTGTGGCTTTGGAATGGAAGTCCAGGCATGACCACTAATGCACATGGGTTGCATCTTCTCACCTGGTCACAGATGGCCTCTTACTGTGTCTTCTTCAGGAAATAGCTATTTTACATCATTGCAGGAGCTGGTAGTTGTTGTTGGTTGTAATTTTCATGGTTTTTCTGAATGTGCTAGTTATTTATCTCTATGAGCATGGCTGCTGCTGTTTTATAAGAAAGAAAAAAGAAAGAAGAAAAGAAAGAAAGAAGAAAAGAAAGAAAAGAAAAGAAAAGAAAAGATTTGCTCTAAGAGATGACTGGCTCTCTTCTGGGAGGTAATGAAGGTATGAGGTCTGTGGTTTTGATTTGTTCTCTTTGAAGGTGAAGCCATCTCTTGCTTGTAGCAGTGATTGCCATTTCTCTGGGCTTACCCCGAAGGGTCTGTAAGGTTGTTTTATTCCAGTTAACAACCTGGTAATTGGAAGTGTTCAGAGTGCAAGGAACCATTGACAAGAGAAAAGGATTAGCCGCTGAGGGATAACTGGGAGTCGGGCCAGGAAGGTGTGGGAAGGTTCCTGAAAAACCACAGAGAGGGATGTTTTGATGGTCCTGCAGCAAAGTTTAAATGACCATCGTAAATCATTTAGCCATAGGCCGTAAGATGCTTGAGCTTCCAGTGGGTGATTTCTTGTCTGTGGATACATCAGTAGATCTTGATGTCTGAATTTGTCTTAAATTATGAGGACTCTACAGGCGGTCCCTAATGACAAAGGAACTGTGCTCCCCAAGTCTGTCTTCAGGTTGGTTGGAGAGCTTAATCAACTCAGGTTTCTCCATCAGGGTTATATCCTCATGCTTAAAACGTGCCCTGTGGAGGAATGTTCCTGGGTTTCAAACCCTGTTTCTATCACTTACTGCTTGTGGATCTTGCAATGAGTCATCCCGTCAAAGTGTCAGTGTCTTTGCAGGTAAAATACGAATAATAGTAGCAATTCTTACCTTGCAGGGCTATTGTAGGAGTGAAGGGACCCAGTAGAAGTGTTTCTTGCATGGCAGCTAAGATAGCCGGTCTGGGACCATCACTGCCTCCATCTGCCCCTGCCTCGTCCATATCCTCTGCCTCCCTCTCTATCTGGGTGGCCACTGTACGTGTGACTTTTGCATGCAGAGAAGTCATTTCCAGAATGCATCCTTCCCAAGAGGCACGACCCCTGAGCATCTGGCGATAGGTTTTTAATCCTGTAAGCAACCTGGGTTGTTTTTCTACTTGTTGACAACCGGTACCTTGATGTTTGATAAAGACCCCTGTGAGGATGCTCAGACCCAGCTCTGGCTCTGCAGCAGCTGCTGCTGTAACTGAGGCATAGGATGCCCTGACTCTCAACAGTGATGTCACCTGCCTCATCTCCTTTATCGGGAGCCCAGTGATACCATGCAGCCGAGGTGCTTACTTATCTGAGAGAGACCCATTATGGAGAAAGTCAGTTACTCAGGAGGCAGCTGTGATGTGCACTCATACATTGAAAAGCATTTCTCACTACAGAAAACTGGGTATCTTCTTTTTGTGAATCAGGCCCAGGGGAGGTTCGAACTCACCATGCCTGGTGTGCGGGGCCAGTGTGCTAACTACTGAGCTACAGAGCCCAGCTGAAACTCAGTATCTTCTTCCTTTTTTGTGAATCAGGCCCAGGTGAGGTTCGAACACACCATCTGTGGTGTGTGGGGCCAGCACACTAACGACTGAGCTATGGCACCCAGCTAAAACTGGGTAGCGTCTAAGCTCTAAGAAATGTCTGGAATTTATGGGGGGGGGGTGAACTACTTTTCTCCTAACCATTTTTCCAATTTCTCATGCCCAAGACCATTTCTTCTCTTTTCCTCCAAAGGAACAGGCTAACAATGCCTTTAAAATTATTGAGCTTTGTTGTTTTAATTCATTTTCAGGAATTATTGACCCAATAGAACTTAATGACACTTCAGAGTTGAGGCCCTTTGTGTAAATCCTTCATCCTTTGCAGATTAACAGCCAGATGGGATCTGGAAGGGCTCCAAGGTCCAAATGCTAAAATCTATACCAGATTTTCAGCTGAAGCAAAGTTACTGCTCCTGCATACTGGCTTGATTTTTTGTTAAACTGGAACAACAATAATGACAATGACAAAATTCAATTTCTGTCCTTTCTCTTTCTTCCTTTTTTTTTTTGAAGCTAACACATGCTGATTAACTGGATGAAAACCAGGAACACAAACTCACAGCTTTTTCTCAAATGTTCCTTTGTTCATGGCTCGTAAAATCTGATTTCAAATAACATCAGCTTAATTAAGTACATATAGGCCATAAGCCACAGCCGCTAAAAAGTAGATTTTATTTTTATTTAATCCGTGGAAAATAGAAAGGAATATATTCCTAGGTTCTGTATAAAAAGTCTTCCCTTTATTGCTGAATTCTGGAGTGAGATTTTTGTTTTTGTTTTCTGTTTCAGTTTTCTTTTGAGGTTGATATGAGGGTACAAGAGTTTAGGTTACATTGTTTTCATTTCTAAGGTAAAGTTCAAGTTGTAGCTGAGCCCTTGTGGGGCGGGGCGTGCTGAACACTTTTACATTGTACCCATTAGGTGAGATCCGCCAATGGCCCTCCCTCCCCCCTCCCCTTCCCAAGTCTAGTCCCCTTGCTAGATTATACTATTGTTTTTTTTTTTCTTTTATGAGGGCGTGTAATTGTTTATATATTGGTTTCATGTTAGTATGGAGTACACTGGCTATGAAGTGAAATTTTAATTTGCAGCCTTTAGTACAGGACCCCTCTCCCCCAAAGGGACTATGACACGTGGCATCTGCTTGCCCATAGCCAGGTTCTGATGAAAGTATGAGAAAACTAATTGCAGTGCCTAGAAGACGTTAGGAGACGGAGAAAGGGGTGCAGCCCTGCTGTGGGATCCCATTCCTTTGTGAAATGAGCCCAAGCACTCACCCAGTCGAGGCATCTGCCCATTTTTAATCCTTCAATGCAGAAGAGACAATTCTACTGTCCTACAGAATATGCACCCGCTGAATGGATCCCAATTTATCAGGAAAACTATAAATTGCGGAACGCCAGCCCGAAACTAAAGCAATAAACCCGGTGATCTCTGTACCATACATTTTAGGCTGTTATTTAAGGTCTCCAAGGAGATCTCGGTGCCATAAAAGCCATTTCTCAGGAATCCTGCCAGCTATGGAAGCTTGCCGCTGCGCCGCTCGCGCTAATATATTACAACTTGTTTATCGCACTCCCGAAGCAGCAGCGGCAGCATCAACGCGTTACCAAGGGAGGGGAAATGAGGCGCGCGCCCTCTCCGGGGGCAGCCGGATTTTTGTTTCCTGTGTATACGCTAGAAAGAAGCACGCTTTTCTCTTTCGTGTCCTCTGCCTGCTCTGTCCTTGGCACACAGAGCCTCTTTTAATCCTCACATCTCCTTCAGAGCTCTCACCACTTTCAGTACAAAGATAACACTTGTTAAACTTGGGGGGAACGGGATGAACTTGAGAACTACAGAGACCCGCATATAAATACAACAAAGCGTCCCTGCCGTCTGGGGAGGGTTATTTAACCCGCTTTAGTCTCCTCATCTGTGTTTTTGTTTTTCCGTTTAAGGACCAACAAAGCCTCTTGGGAGGATTAAATGAGATAACAGATTTGACAAGCATCTTACTGTGGCTGGTGTATGGCAGGGACTTGCAAAATGTTAGTTTCTTTTACCTAATTAGTTGATGCAGTGAACAAGATATCAGATATCGATTTGCTACTTTTATAAAAGAGTTGATTATAATAGCAACAAAATCTCAGCACATTAATTCCAGTTATTTGCGGAGCAAAGAAATCTTTATTGCAATTGTAGAGTGCTGATAAAGATATCCCCCCTGTAGTATTAGTTTGCTAGGGATCTGGTAAGAAAGTACCACAGACTGGGTGTTTCTTAAACAACAGAGATTTATTTCCTCGCAGTTCTGGAGGCTGAAAGTCTGTGAGCAAGGGGTTAGCAGTGTTGTTTTTTGGAGGTCTCTCTCCTTGACTGTCTTTTTCTCTGTGTGTTGACGTCCTCACCTTTTCTTAAAATAACGTCTGTCATATTGTGTCATAGCCCACCCTACCGACTTCAATTAACTTCAGTTATCTCTTTCAAGGCCCTGCCTCCAAGCGCAGTCACATTCTAAGGTACAGGGCATTAGGACATCAAAGAATGAATTTTGGGGGGCACAATCCAGTCCATGACACCTCCCTACCTGACACCTCTGTTTCAGCAACAGAAGGGGAATAAGAAGGGCCTGTTTCCACTTGAGGGGCTGTTAATGTGCTCATTATAATCGTTTAAAACATGAAGTCAATTTGGAAACTCACGCATTCTATTGCTGAACACACGCAATAATTCTACAGGACATAGAAATTGCAATAAAAATATTATTATCTGACGATGTCCTCTGCCTAATTGGCTACCTGGTGAAGAATTAAAGAGAAAATGTCAAGCCTTCCCAGTAATGGATTAGTAATCTGACGACTGCAAAATCCTTTAGGTTGCTGAGAAGTCATTTCCCAGCTTAATAGAGCTGGTAGTTATCTAGTGCACTGTCATGGTTGGTTTGGCGCGTGATGGATAATGGCTGGATCGCAGGGTTGGACAGCTATGCTGGGGAGGGCTCTGCACGTTAGTATTAGGACTTGCTTCTCAGCTCTCAGCTCTCTTCTCTTGCTTCTCAGGCTCGAGAGCTCAGAGTGGCCACTTATTTCTGTGTGGCCAGGGTAGCAAGCCAAGCCAAGGAGGAAGCTGGCAGCTGTGCTCTGAGGGCTGGTTCTGGGGAGATGTATTAGTTTCCAGTTGCTTTTGGAGAAAATTACCATGAATTTAGTGGCTTAAAACATTTGTTATCTTAACATTTCTAGAGATCAGAAGTCTCAAATCAGTCCCATGGGGATAAAATCACGTTGTCAGAAGGGCTAGGTCATCTTGGAGGCTCTGGGGGAACTTCCATTTCCTTGCTTTCTCCAGCTTCTGGAGGCCACCTGCAGTCCTGGGCTAGTGGCCCCTTCCTCCATCTTTATATCTGGCAGTGTCACCGGCTTCCTGTCTGTTTCTGATGCTCTGAATTTTGGTTTGATCATCACATCCTCTCTCTCACTTTGACTCTCCTCTGTCCCACTTTTATTTAGGAGGACCCTGTGATGACATTGGGCCCACCCTGATAATCTGGACAACCTCTTCATCTCAAAATCCTTGATTTATCTATGAAATCCCTTTTGCTATGTAAGGTAACATCATCACAGATTCTGGCTGTGGGGATATGGACATCTTTTGTGGTGTCCTTATTTTGTTTACCACAGATAGAGGCCTTGCTGGTGAGTTGTAGAGCCGGGACACAGCAGGTAGTCAACAGCTCCAAATTCTAATCCAAGGGTTCTTAACCAAGGTTAGGGGTGGGCAGGCATGTATGTGTGTGTGTGTATGTACTTGTGTGTTCAGAGGTTATACAAAGATAGGGGTCAGGAGGCCCATGAACTCCTTTCCATACATTTATTTATTTGTTCATTCATTCCTATAAAAATGTTCCTTTCTTTAGATCTGAAAACATACCTCCTACTAGCTGAAAGGTACCAAAGGAAAGAAAGAGAAACTGGACCCCTAATTCCCAGAGCACTCTCCAACAGGCTGTGAGCAGGGGCCTATGCTCAGCATCACAAGTCCCACATCTTTCTTTCTTCTTTCTTTTGGTTCTGTCTCTTGTTTACTAAATACATACCACGAGAAGATGGGGTGTACCTACTTTATCTGTTATTTATCTTGTAATCCTCGCTGTATTTGTTAGCGTGGGGCCTCCCGCCGTAGCAAATAAATCACAACATTTCAGCAGTTTGATCCCCTAGAGAGGCTTATTTCTTGTTCACGTGATCCTGTGACGCTGAGCCCTGATCTCAGGGTGAGTTTCTGCCACATGATGGTCTGCCACCCAGACCTTGTCCCTGGCACTGCCCCACCACCCCCTGGGAGCCCAGAGGACCCTAGACTGCTCTCCATACAGCCCTGTTGGCTGGAGAAAAGCAAGTAGAGAAGGTTTACCCGCTTCTTAAAAACCCCGGCCAGGAAAAGCACGTGTCGTTTCTGCTTACAAATGCAGCTGCACCTGAGCACAGGGGAGCTGGGGAATGCAGGGCCTGGCCGGGCGGTTTCCTTTCCATAACAACTCGTACTGTGACGTTTTTGGAGTGTGTAAGTTTTTATTAGACATCTGCCATCTCGTTCATCCTCTAAGTCATCCTCCTTGGTAAGATTATCTATTTATACTGTGTGTACTCTGTGCCAGGCACTGTGCAATCTAGACTGAGCAAATCAAGACCCAGAACATTCTGATGATGTGACCTGATTAGTAAGTGGCATAATCAGAATTCCTGCACAGGCCTGTATGAACACTCTGTGACTGCAGATCTCACCTTTGTAAGCAGGACTTCATGCCAGCACTTGTCCTGACACAATGCTCTTCAGGATGCCTGATAGACATCGGCACCTGATGGTCCTCACAGGGGTCAGTCATGTCCCCAAACCACAGGCTAACAGTATGCACACCCTGTCCTTGGAGGCCCTCCAGAAGCAGTTCCCTGCTATTCTCCTTTTCTGCCTCCTGCCTCTTGTTCAACTTCCAGCCCCCCCTGTGTTGTTGTCAAGCCCAGTGTGGATCACATGTGTATCCACATGTTGTCTAATCTCTCATCTTTCTCACTCGGTCAATAGCCTTGGTCCAAGAAATGGTCTGCTTTCTCAAACCTGTTCTGAAAATGTTCACGGACGTGTAGATCCAAACATGAGTGATGTTTAATTCCTTCATTTATCCACACTCTGAAGTTTATACTGTGCCTACTCTGTGCCAGGCACTGTGCAGTCTACTTGGTAGGAATATGACCTAGAACTTGGCCTAGAATCCCGTAGGGCCAGCTCAGATCCTCTTCTCCGTGTTTTCACTGTTAGGTGTTCCAAATCATGCCTTTATCCCCCCTACAGCACTCAGAAATTTCCTTGATGGTCTGCTACCACATTTTTCTTGGGTTTGATTTCCTCCATATATTGTTGCCAAGTCAGTCTTTATAAAGCAGAGTTCTGAATACATCAATTTCTACCTCTAAACCTCTGGCTCCCTATCGATTGTAGAATAAGGTCTGAACTCTCTAGTGTGACATACAAAACCTTTCATAACCTGGCTCCACTTGATCTTTCTAATTTTATATCCCATTTCTCCCTTTCGTGCTTCCCATCCTTAGTGATTTGCTTATAAATCATCTCTACCTATACTCCTTCTTTATCTCCCACCTGTGTGTGTATCCCACGTAACCCTGCTCTTTCTCACCTCAAAGTCTTTGATCCAACATAATTTCTAGTATTAGAGACTCCATTCATGTTCAATCAATACGTGATTAGTGAATGGCCAGGTCCCAAAATGGAATATACTCTCTGCCCTTTCACACATCTTAAGTTCAAACATAGTACTTTGTACCTTTTTCATGGCAATAAATTCACCATGTTCTATATTTGTTTAATGTATTAATCTTATCTCCCCTCCTAGATGGTGATTAGGGATGAAAGTGATTCATCTTTATCTGTCACACACCAAACCATCCTTTACCTGCTCAGCAGCTGAACACAAATCCCTGCACATAGCAGGTCTTCAAAAAAACATGTGTGTGAGAGTGTGTGTATGGATATGGTTAGAACTTGCTAGAATGCTCTGAGGATTATAGAGTCTAAGGCAGCCAAACATAGCTCCTGGCATGCAGTAGGCTCTCTAGTGGAAACATATCATGCTAAGGTGATAATAACTGATAACCGTGCCAACACATTTCTAAAGAGACATTTAATAAGGAACCTAAAGGAATGAATCTCTAATTTAATTTAATTTTATTTTATTTATTTATCTTTTTGAGACAGAGTCTCACTCTGTCACTCTAGGTAGAGTGCCATGGTGTCATCACAGCTCACAGCAACCTCAAACTCTTGGTCTCCAGTGATCCTCTTGCCTCAGCCTCCCGAGTAGCTGGGATTACAAGTGCGCACCATAATGACTGGCTGATTTTTTTATTTTTAGTAGAGATGGAGCCTTGCTCTTGCTCAGGCTTGTCTTGAACTCATGAGCTCAAGCAATCCACCTGTTTCAGCTTCCTAGAGTGCTAGGATTATAGGCGTGAGCCACTGCGCCTGGTCCATACATCTCTAATTTTAGAATTTTAGGATTTCTGGACTGAGTGGGAGAGATATATGTGGTCAGGGATCCTCTGATCATCCCACATGGCCAGTGAGATCCTCAGTGTAGGGAACCTTGGGTCAATCTCAGCCTGCTGAAATCAATGCTGCTGAGTGTAGTGTCCTAGCTACCAGCAGAGCCTACAGTACTGGGGCGAGGTGACTGGGTCATCCATCATTCGTCACAGGTTTGGGCAGAATACTGCTTGAATGAATAAATAAAAGCATCAGAGGTGGGGATGTGAATTAGAGCTCAAGTGCAGGGCTCTTTGCAATAGTCACCCCTTTGGGTGCTTCTTTGCAAAAAGTGGGGAAGATAGAGGAATATGAAGCTTCACTCTTGCTTCATTTAGTGAGCAGACAGCTCTCTAACTGTGCCCTTTTGATAACTGCAAGTGTTCCTGTCCTCTTCGTTTGGTGCCACTTCTTGGGAGCACAGACACAGGCTGGGGGTTGTGTCTTTATTAGAGACATTAGCCACCAAGGGAGCCAGCTCGGGGTTTCACATGGTTTGCTGCTGTGCAGGAGGCCAGCAAAGTCACCAGGCTCCACATGATTTAATTAGAGACAAGATTTCAAGCTTTGTTTGTGTTCCCAGGATTTGGCATGATGGTGCAGCTGGGACTGTGGAATCTCGGCTTCCTCTGTTTAGGTAATTGGTACAGCAGGGAGGGCTTTATTGGACCAACGGTAAGTTTTCTTCACTGAAGATTTGCAATACTCAAAATACATTTCACTGACTTTAAATGAGTCACTGGATACAGTCCAGCCAAGGAAGGTGAATATCTCGAAAAGTCTGCTGATTCAATTCTTCTGTAAGACGTGGGAAAGGCAGAATTTGAAACCTAGTATACCTGACTCTTACATTAGAGATGTAAAGATAACTCGTTTTCTCAGTCTTTTCTATAGCTGGCTTCCTTTGTCTGTTTCAGAATATTCTCAGTCTAGCATGATGTAAGAGTTTATCACCATTGTGTTTCTCTTTCTATATTCTGATAAAACTCATTCTTATTGCTGCTGGCACTTTCTCCTTGCACTTGGCCATTTTTTCCCCAGATAACCCAGTATTGTTCCAAGTGGAGATGACTTAGAAGGTGTCATCAACCCTTTCTGCACCCCTGCAGACAGCACTAATCGATCACAGCACACCTCAATGAGCTGGGTCTGGCTCTGCTCGGGAGAGCCTCAGGCAGCCAGCAGTGATCAGTGAAAGTGAACATCTGAGTTAAAATCTATTTTGCCAATGTAGCAGTTCTGTTGACTCTTAGAAATGAAAAACAAGGATTTAGCTTAAGGTGACCAGATGTCCCGCTTTTGGCAGGCCAGTCCCTGATTTTTAACAATTTGTCCTTCATCCCGCGGCATTTTAAAAGAGTCCCGATTTTTGGAAAGAATACAGGACAAGCTAGAGAAGGGCGGGAGAATGGGAAGGGAATATACGTTTTCAGCTGCTGAAAAGGTTAATGTAACTCCATTTGGGAATGAAGAGGTTAATGTAAATTCATTTGGAAATGAAAAGGCTAATGTAAACTCCCTACTCCCCTCCTGGGCAAGGTTGCCCAGGTGGAATCCTTATCAGAAGGAGACTGGCTCCCTCCCTTGCTTCTAGGCAAGGACAATTAGCTCAGAAGGAGCCAAACTGTCTGGAACAAACAAGTAGCCCCACCCTCTAGAGGGTCCCTAACCATAAATAGCTTAGCCAATAGTCCCCCCCCCCCCCATCAATGGTGTCTCCCTTTACCAATGTTAAAATCTGGTCACCTTAATTTAGCTCACGTACCCTACCTCTGTTTGCTTTTTTTGTTTGTTTCTAAGAGTCATGTATACTAGGTTTCAAGTCTTTTTTTTTTCCTACTGATCATCCTTCAAATTTTAAATAATATGGTTAAATTCTGATTTTTGTTTAATCTGATTTCCACTTGGTAAGAGGAAAGTATTAGCTTTCTTACTGTTTCTTTTCTTTTCTCACTTTACCTTTCTTCTCTTTTGTATTGTCCTGTTATTGACATTTACTTCCCTTCTTTATATAGTGTTTCCGCATCACTCTTGATGACATAGTCCAGCCCCACCAATCTATCTTCTTTACCCTACTTTATGTTTCACTATAGCATTTTTCAAGTGGCAAAAATATTCATTCCTTAATCATCTTCCTCCAAGCAGAATTTAAATTTCATGAAGGGAGAGAATGTGTGTGTTTGTTTAGTGCTGTATTTCTAACACCTATAATATTGCTGGTATTGTAAGCCAGGTACTTAATAAGTACCTGCTTATATGATAAATAAATTTAATTATGTTCCTGATCCTCAGTAGCTCTAATTATTGACAGAACCAGCCTTTTGTGCGTGAGGAAATATCTGATCCTATGATGTGAAAGGACCATCTTACCTTCTAGTCCACTAAAGTTTTGAGAACTTCCATTGAAGGAATTCAACAAACTAGGATCCCAAGAAAATAAATTTTCTTGACTGTGGACTAGAACCAGTCCATGGCCTATTAGGAACCAGGCCATACAGCAGAAGGTGAGTGGTAGGTACATGAGCAAAGTTTCATCCATATTTACAGCTGCTCCCACCCATTCCCATCTGAAAAACTTGTCTTCTGTGATGCCAAAAAGGTTGGGGACCACTGTTATAAATCATATTGGGTTCTTGAGAAAGTGGAACAGAGCATGCAGACTTTCATGGGAAAGAGGAAAAAGAAGGGAAAAGTTCAGAACATGAGGTTGCTTTGAGAGGTCAAAGTTTGGGAGATGTGGAATTATGCAGTTCAAAATATAAATTGAAAGGGAAAATAGAAAAGCAAGTTCACCTGCTTAAAATATTTCCTATCACACTGGCTAGTCATATGCTGGAGAGACTGGTCTTTGAGACAGACTGCCCTGGGTTCTGGCTCCTTTCTGCTGATTCGTGGCTGTGTGGTAGTGGATAAGGTACTCAACCTCCCTGACAATGAATTAATGTTATTCCTAAAGATGGATCCCTGTTGCATAACATCTGGATATGTCTGCTCAGTGACTCAAGCACAGAATAAACAGAGTCTCCTAATGTGCTGGGGAAAACAAAGAAACAAGGCTCTACTTGTTCAGTTATAAATAATGAGGGGTATAAATAACAAAAAAGCACTTCATTATCTCACATGACAAGAAGTCTGGCGCTAGGTCATTTCAGGGTTAGTTGAGTAGCTCAACAGTGTTAGGGAGCAAGGTCAGAACGTGTGTTGGCTTTTTCCTCAAGATTTAAGACGGCTGCAGCAGCTCAAAGGGTATGTTTACATGGTGGAAAGGAAGGAGAGTGGAAAAGTGCTTTCTCCTCACATTCCTCTTTGTTTCATCAGGGAAGGAATTCCTTCTCGGACATCTCCTATAACTTGATACCTACCTGCAAGAGATATGGAAAATGAGTATATGTCATTTCACTCTTGTGACGTGGAAGCACGCTCAACCTGCAGAAAGCAAAAAGTAGAACTGGCTGATGGGTAGACAACTACATATTTACCTCAGAGATCAAGCAACTAAAGAAATGTGTTCTGGCTCAGCGCCTGTGGCTCAAGCAGCTAAGGTGCCAGCCACATACACCTAAGGTGGCGGGTTTGAATCCCCAGCCCGGGCCGCCAAACAACATTGACGGCTGCAACCAAAA
>NW_003852402.1:22315529-22354279 GCF_000181295.1 Otolemur garnettii
AAAAAAAAAAAAAAAGAAATGTGTTCTTAGAACAAATAATTTCATCCATCTTCAACCTGCAGCATTGAGCAGGCAATAGTAGACAACACTAGAACATCTTTATGTAATTCTGAAGAGTAAACTTTGAATCTAGGCTACTGAATAAGGATTACCCTGGCCTTCTGTATACTAGACACTTCACAAACATATTTACATTTTTCTAGCAGCATCTTATTGGGAAGATAGAATTATTCTCTAATTATAGAGATCCAGAAATGCCAAGGAAGTTGCCTAAGGCCCTTGTCTTAGTTTATTTTGTGTTGCTACAACAGAAAATCTGAGACTAGGTAGTTTATTAAAAAAAAAAGAAAAAGAAAAAGAGGTTTATTTAGGTCAGAGTTCTACCAGCTTGGAAATTTAGGAGCATGGCTCTGGCATCTGGTGAGGGCTTTCGTGCTCGTCATGACATGGCAGAGAAGGATGTGTGCAAGGAGGCAAAATCCAGAGGGCTTCCTGGCCCCGTCGTGACTCACTTTCTTGGGAACTAATTTATATGCAGTGGAATTAATCCAGTCTCCCCAGAGTGATAACTCTCACTACCTCGAGGGTTGCACTAAGTCATTTGTGAGGGCTATGACCCCAAGACCCAACATCTCCCACTAGACCTCACCTCGCAACACCTCTGTGACAATATATGTATTTGACCCTGGGGATCAAATTTTAACATGAATTTTTGTGGGGACAAACCATATCCAAACCATGGCAGTCTCCTCACTAGCAAGTAGCACAGCTTGGAATTGAAGCTAGATTTTTCTGACTCCTGTGCTTGTACTGTTATCCCCACCACACTTTCCCCCAGCTGTCCTCCTGCCCCTTCTTCTCAGAGGCAGTGAGATGGACAAACTGTTGCCCCTGAGGCTCTTTCCAACACAGTTAGGTCTGATGTGAGCTTTCTTTAATTGCTTTAAAGATCTTTTAGTTCTTTTTATTTTTCTCCCATTAACCTAAAACCATTTTTTATAAAGAAGTGTGCTGAAGTATGATTCACTGGTTTTGAATACTTCGTTTCCTTCCATGTTTAATTTTTCTCTGTGACTGCTCCACTCTTGTTTGCAGTTCCTGTGGCTGGATAAAGCCTGGGCAATTCTTTGGATGTCAATCATTTTGAAGGGCGACTTTCTTGCATGACTTGGTAAGATCTGAAAGGAGGATAACCACAATGGTGAGGCATCCCCAGGCAGCTAGCAGTCTTGAGCACCCAAATGTAATTGCTCTATTTTATTCACCACAGCCTGCCTGCTGTGTTCATCAGACTGCCCAGTGGAACAGAAGGTAATCAGGGCTGCAGCCATCTCCGAAAATCAGGCATGCACAACCAAAGTTTAAAATATGTAAAAAAAAAAAAATTACTTGGATGTGATTTGCTCTTCCAGAACCCAATTTCTGGATAAGAACAAGAGGAAACAGTGGAAAACTGGGGCACGCTAAATTCATTTTGCTCGGGAAAATGCAGGGAGAGCTGTGAACATTTAATAACTTCGGTATCCAACCGCCCATAGTAAGTGCTTGCTTAATGCATAGACAAGACAGGGAGATTTAGAGTGCGGGCAACACAAGGCATTTCCATTTTATTTAAAAAACTGTTTGATCTATTTTGAAATTTGGGATTCTGCTTTTGACTTTGCTAGATAAAGTTGGAGTAGAAATGAATTATTCATATGAAATATTGCCTCAATAACACTGCATCAAATAAACATAATGAAAAGCTGCCCATGTTATATAAGGGAAGCTAAGTCACAACTCTTTTGAATTGCAAAGTTAAGCACTTGGGGCTAGACTCTTCTCCAACATTATCCTATGGAAGAATCCACTTAGGGGGATGTAACGCTCAGATCCTTTTTATTTCAGGTCAGACATGCATTTGTGGTTTATGGGTTTAAACGACAGTTGTAACCATGGTGTTATTAAATCTCACAGGCCTCATACTGATTCCATCCAAGTCATTGGAGGCCAGAGAGCAATATCTGTGACAATGTATCCAATACTACTCCAGAATTTCAAGTGCACCATAGAAATATGGTAACTAGTATTCTTCCCCCACCCATAAATGGTGAATATGATAAAGTTTTCAGCAACATCAACATTTACACATATCCATGGCTTGGAGAGAAAAATTTAAGGCAAATAGTACCCTCAGTTATCAGCAATCTTTCTTTCTTTTCTTTCTTTCTTTTTTTTTTTAAACAATGCTTTGGCTAATAGATTAAAAGTGAAATAAGGGTAAACTCAACCTAAATAAACAGTGCATGCCAGGGGAATTGAGCTCTGCTGAAATTCAATAGATAACACTTGAATTCTTGCTGACAGTTCAGCTTTAAAGATTGTAGTTCAATAAAGATACAGGAAGTAGCTGAGTCAGCCCTGGGCAAGACTGTGAGGAAGGCAGAGTCTACCTTCAGCATTGCCCTTGCCCTTGTCCTCTGTCCTTTGGCCACTTGAGGTCTTATAGCAGTAGGCCCATCACGTTGAAGTGGATGCTCAGTGGTTCCTAATCACTGACTCAGGGTCACTGAAGGGCTTTGTAAAATTGCATTCCTGGAGCACACTCTGGACCCAAATTGGAGTCTCAAGAGTTGAAGAGCTCCCTGTGCTTCCAAAGGAACTCTGACACTCAGCTGGCTCTGAAACACCAGTGAAGTGAGGGGTCTGAGAATACAAGCTCTGAGGCTTCATGAGCAAAGTCATCATATGGGCTGCATGTCTGTGCCCCCTCCCCCATCCCGCTGTTCATATGTTGAAGCCCTAACCCCTACAGTAATCGTATTGGGGAGAGGCCTTTGGGAAGTAATTTGGTTTAGATTAGGTCATGAGGGTGGGGCCCTCATGGTGGGATTAGTGTCTTTATAAGAAGAAGAGTCATGAGAACCCTCCCTCTCTCCTTGTGAAAGCACCAGGAAAGGCCAGGTGAGTTCACAACAAGAAGGTGACTGCATGCAAGCCAGGATGTGAGGCATGACCAGACACCTTAATCTTAGACTTTCCAGCCTCTGGAATGGTGAGAAATAAGTATCTGTTGCTTAAACTACCCAGTCTATGGTAGTTTATCATGGAAACCTGAGCTAAGATAGTCTTAAATTGTTCTGCCTAAGATTCTGCATCTGTGAAATGGTCCCAGCAGTGCCTGTCACTCAAGATGGTTATAAGAATTCAGTGAGGGATGTACACAGCCAGTTGAGGCCAGTGTGTCAGCTGTGTCAAGACTTCATGCGGA
Source organism: Otolemur garnettii (assembly GCF_000181295.1). Lineage (NCBI taxonomy): Eukaryota > Metazoa > Chordata > Mammalia > Primates > Galagidae > Otolemur > Otolemur garnettii. Next base: position 22,318,780 of record NW_003852402.1, read on the forward strand.
GGAACATGGAATGAAACCCAGAGCCATTGATAGGGGCCAGAGTCCTGAGTTGCTTAAGTTTGAGACTAGTTCTCTTCATTTACAAAATGAGAATGATAACGCCTGCTGATTCTGTCTCAGGAAATTATTCCAAGGAGTGAATGAGACAGTATTAGTGATTTGAGCTATACTTTTTGTAAAAAACAAAAAAGTGGAGGCTACTGGCACCTCAAGGCACACTGCCCAGCCGAAACTTAAGTCATCTTAGTATCCTCAAAACAATGGCTTTACTTTTAGGCCAAACACAAAATCTAGCCTTTTCATCCTTGTCAACACGTTTCAGTGAAATGAAGCCAGTCACCTGCAGACCAATCAACTTAAACAGCTCTGCTTGCCTTAAAAAGAACATGAAAGTATAACAACCAATCACAAAAAGAGGCCAAAATACTTTCTCCATTATGACTTATAGAGTATACTGTAACCATCGTAAGCTTCTTACCATTTTTGGTCTGAAGTCTCCTGATTCTTGAACTGTTTGTACACACAATAAACTTCTAAAAAATTTTAATTTTATCTGGTTTTATTTAGGACATACTAAATAAGTAAAGATATAAATATAATAATAGTATAATGTTATAACATATTGTTAACATAAATTTTATAATATAAATTATGATATGTATAGAACATAATATATAAATATAATACAAATATAAAATAATATCATTAACAGTGATGTTATTTATTGAGCACAGATCATATAAATATAAATATAATACAAATATAAAATAATAACATTAACAGTAGATGTAATTTATTGAGCACAGATCATATAAAAGTCACTGTATTTGATATTTTTAATCCATGTACTGCTTCTCAATAGAAAACATCTACTGTTTATTGAGGGCCCTTACTGGCCAGACACTGAGTGATGTGCTCTCTGGCACTAAAAACAAGCACTTGTAAAGCACTTACCACGAGGCAGGCATAGTTCCAAGGGCTTTACATATATGAATTGCTTTTCATCACAACTACTAAAAAGTCCTTGTTGCTATTGACATTTTACAGATGAGAAAAGTGAGGTGCAGAACAGATGAGTGACACGCTCAATGTCACCCACTGGGTACTGGAACTGCTGTTTGGAACCTGGACTTTCTGGTTCTTGAATTAGTTTTAAACCACCATTCTGAACTATGTTTATGATATGAAAAATTTTAACAATATAATGCTTAATCAACAGTTGTCAAATAAATTGTGGCTGGAATTTCTATGTCAGGTCCTTAATCTCAAGGGTTTAAAGAATGAAGCCATGGACCATGCAAGTAAGTGAAAGGGCAGAGTTTATTGAAAGATAAAGAGACAGATAAAAGAAAGAGGGGGAACAGATGTTCCGGAATCCAAGAGGGGAATCTAAGTGGGGACCCCATGTGGGCCTTCTATCTAGGGGTTTATGCACTGTTTTTCCTATCCTACAGGTGAGGGAAGGGATTTATATACTGCTTTTTCTATCTGGCAGGCAGGCAGGGGGGATTTGGGAATGTATGCTGGGAATATGTTCACAATTGGCCAGGAACTTGCTGGCAGAAAATAATCCTAAAACTAGCAAAGGAATTCGGTCCTTGCAATCCTTACCCTAGGTGAAGCTGTAGGGGTGTGTGCTCCCTCTTCTAGGACATACTGATCAATCAGGCTTCTTTTTTCCTGACTTTGCTTGAGACAGTGAATGTGGCCTGGAAAGGGCCTGTTTGTGCCTAGAGATGGGGTCTGTGATGAAACTGAGTTCTGAGCTCACTCAGGCCTAGAAAATGAGGCTCCCTACTCAGCTCTGAACTAGGAAACCCTGTTCCTGGGTGTTCAACTCTTAGAGCTTAGCATGTTGCTTGGTATACAGCATATACTATATAAATACTTTTGAAGGAAAAAGGAGGGATTAATAAGAGAAGGATGGAAGAAGGAAGGATGAGGGAAAGAAAGGAAAAGGAAATGTCATGTGCCATTTCAAACACCACCCAGAGCTAAGCACAGTATTTCTAAACAGGATCTGTCAAGAAAAGTGACAAAGAGATGCCAGAAAGTTCTTCATCTGGGTGTTCTTCCCTTATTAACCCCTCCCTTTTCCTTCAAAAGTATTTATATAGTAGACGCTGTGTACCAAGCAACATGCTAAGCTCTGCGAGTTGAACAGTTAACAAGCTGACATGGGCTTTGTCCTCAGAGAGCTAATGTTCTAGTGAGGAAGAGAAGTAATACAATAAGTAATTATCAAAAAGTGTACAGGCAGCACCTGTGGCTCAAAAGGGTAGGGCACCGGTCCCATATGCCGGAGGTGGTGGGTTCAAACCCATCCCCAGCCAAAACCAGCAAATAAATAAATAAATAAAAGTTAAAAAAAATACTCAAAAAAAACCACAACAAAACCCCTTCTACTTTTAGCAGAGATGGAGTCTCACTTTTGCTCAGGCTGGTCTCAAACTCCTAGCACTCCCATATTGCAGACATGAGCTACTGCACCTAGCCTTACATCAGAGGGATTTTTAAATATATGTAGTACGTTATCACTTTTACACTGTTTTGATACATTTTATTTTCTGCCTGTGAAAGAGTAGTCAGCTAAGAGTGCCATCTATTAAAATATCGTGTCAACAAAACAAAGTTGGCCCAGTAAAAGTGTTCTTTAAATACATTGCATTGCAGAGTTGGGAGAGGCCTGATTATTCTCTACCACAACCCCAGCGTGAGGAGGATGAGCTGAGGCTGAAGAAAAGGGCAGTTCAGCTCCAGCTGTCTGAATGCCTCTGTGGGGCACAAAGGGGTGCAAAGAATGTGCTTGTAGAACTGAACAGAAGTGGCTGTAGAGGGTAGGATTAAAGTTAGGGAGGCATAATAATATTCCATGGTATACTTATACCACAACTTACTTATTTATTTATTTAAATTTATTAAGTCAAATACACATAGATCATGAATATATTTATGCATATGTGGGGTACAATGTGCTGATTTTTTTTAATACAAAAAAAAATACAATCTGACGTGGTTACGTTAAACCAATTAACATAGCTTTCACCTCATTAAAGAAAGATGGAGACTTTACTTCTTACATGTTTACATGGATGGAGCTGGAACATATTCTTCTTAGCAAAGTATCTCAAGAATGGAAGAAAAAGTATCCAAGGTACTCAGTCTTACTATGAAACCAATTTATAGCTTTCTTATGAAAGCTATAACCCCATTATAGCCCAAGAAGAAGGGGAAAGGGGAGAGGGAGGAGAGGGGAGTGGGGAAGATGGGTGGAGGGAGAGCAGTTGGTGAGACCACACTTATGATGCATTGTACAAGGGTACATGTGAAATTTACTAGGCGTAGAATATAAATGTCTTAACACAATAAGAAAATGCCGTGAAGGTTATGTTGACCAGTTTGATGAAAGCATTTCAGATTGTGTGTAAAACCAGCACATTGTACCCTATGATTGCATTAATCTATACAGCTATGATTTAATAAAAAAAAAAAAGAAGAAAAAAAAAGTTAGGGAGGCAGATATCAGTAAGACTTGCAAAAGAACTTGTTCCAATGAGGTGAGCTCCTCACTCCTGGGTGTGTTAAAGCAGATCTGGCCACGTGTCCGTCATGCAGGGGCCTCCTGTTGAGGGCCCCATCAGGTCAGCTCGAGGGTCCCTTATGACTGCCCCTAGATAAACCATGCTAAGGAATTCCATTCCCTTCCCAGGAGAAGCATCCATCTCCCACTCGTGGCTGTACTATCACAACCCACACGATTATTATTACAGGAGCTCTGAGTCTTTCCAAAGAATATCGCTGGTTCTGTCATTCCAGATTTTGCCATCCTATAGCTGTATTACACTGTGGTCTCTAGGTAATAGCTTTGCTTCTCTAATTGGAGAAAATTGGAACAAGAATTCACATTTCATCAACTGAAAGCTACCTCACTCGGTTCTCGCTCAGAGAAGTTTATTTTATAATTCAATGCATGATTTCAATTTTGTGGAAAAAAGACAGGAAATTCCAGAGGAAAATATTGTATCAATTCTGCCTCTAGCTTGTCTACCTAACAATAAAGAGGCAGAGAATCAATCTGATGTTAGGGCTCAAAGTGAGCATGAGTTTTATGTGTTGTTTACAATTCCTTTTGAGAGCACTTACGTGCTCTTTATAATAAGAACAAATGGCTACTAAGGACCCTTCTCAAGCTGTCAAATTCATTTTACTTACGTCTAAGTTTTTACTTAGGTTTACTAAATAAATAGAAGCCTATTGCCCTGTGCACCACCTCCCTTCCTGAGGGTTATGCTTTTAAAAGCACTCTCAACAGGAAATAAGTTTCATTAGTGCTCGGAAAATAAATTGGTGAGGTGACAGATTCTGTGATTTGATGGAAGCTCAATTATAATTGTATAACATAATATAGCAAGTGCAGATGAAATCCTATTAAGGTCTAGAAATCCAATATCTCATCTCTATGACTTTTAATTGATTTTTATACATATTGTCATTGCAGTCAAATATTTGAGCAGATTCCAGTACACATAAACAAATGTAAGCACATTAACTCTGTTAATAATTTTAACAAGTAATCTGTATTTCCCATTAGGCCGTCTCCAGCTCTGCCTTGGCATAATTAAAGATAGCATCAGTGATAAGCCTAATGCGTTATTTAAAGTATGCATGTGCTGAAATCTTGCTTTTATCGTTAACTACATTGTGATGTAGGCTGCGCAGCCATCATTAAAAAATGAGACCTCCCCTTTCTCTCTGAAACAAACTTGGATGGCGGCAGGGGTTGGGGACGGAAGGTCCTATGGGGTGTGTGTGTGTAGAACCATGGTGAAGAGTGGAAAGTCTGAGGTCTGGTTTTGACTTCACTAATAGAATAGCCACGTGAGATCTTTCACCTTTCTGATCCTATTTCCTCACCTGCAGTGGCGCTAACACTGATTTCTGTAAGGCAGATACTAACTCCCTAGTCTGATAATAACTGATGGTTGGTTAGAGAACAGTTGCCCTTAGGTTCATTTTTGCTGAAGTTTCATACAACCAGACAAGGTAAACTCCAGTGTGGGGAGGGAGCTGTTAGGGAATGTGCTTTTCTTGCTCATTTTTTTTTTTTTTGACAGTGGGCGGAGAGGCTGGGTTTGAACCTACCACCTCCAACATATGGGGCCAGCGCCCTACCCCTTTGAGCCACAGGCGCCACCCATCTTGCTCATTAGTAAATCAGCAACTTTAAGTCCAGTGCTCAGCAAGTGCTTAAATAATATTTGTTGAATGAATGAGTGAATGAATGAATGAATTCTAGTCCTTCTGCCTTCCTGTGAATATGGATTAAAGAGGCTGGCTGAGCTTCCAATTCAGTATCCTTTGTGTTCTTATTTGTAAGCTAAATGAAAACATTAAGTTACTTCTGAAAGTACATCTTCAATAATGTGACACCAAATACCTCCTCCCATCCGTTATAAAATGGGGTGAATCAGAACAAACCACTCCCTCCAGGACTGCCACCCCCCATGCTTTCCTGCTAAAGGGAGAACAGGGTGAATTCTTCTGTTAGTCAAAGGCAGGCAGAAAATTTGTTGGTTTCCAGCCCACTATTTGTGTGACATACAGATATGACATTTGAGAATGTTCTTTGAGTACTCAGAGAACATTAAAGTCTTCTAAAATCATGCCATAAACAAAAACAACTTTTAATACCAGCTATGACTAATTCAGTACTTTTGTTCATTAGGTAGAACAAACATTCTGACTTACAATCAAATATTTAAAATTACCATGAAAGCCTGAGAAAAATCCTTCCTGGCATGAGATCTTATCTCAGCATACAGAACGGATAAGATTCGTTCCTTGATAGATAATCTCCAGGCATAGGTGATATCAGTAAACAGTCTTTTTGGAGTGACTCTTAGCAAATGGGTGGCTTATATGGGGGTTTATCTGTTAAGTTCATCACTTTCTGAAATCGCATTTGCATATTTTAGCATAATGGTTTAGTTTCATTTCACTGATTCTTTGTTTCTTTTGATGGGGGATGCTCGCCTGCTCCTCTTTTCATCTGTTTGCTTTTGAAATGAAGAGCCCTTTTCTTCTTTAGGTATCCTTTGAAAATAAATAGAATTTCCTGTATGTTAATAAAAAAAAATTAGCAGAATTCTAATAGCATGCCTTCATTAAGGGCAAGATGCCCACAGAAAAATTATTTGCTCTTCCACTTGCATTAAAAGCATCTAGGAAGAAGCTGGCTAAGAGTATTAGAGATTCCTGAAGTGAATGAAATCAACTTGAAGGTGACGCCAACCTCTCTAGGATTAGTGACCTTTTGCTTGGTTTTTCTTGTTTGCACAAGCAAAGGCTTTTGACATATTCCCCAAGACCCTTAATTCCTTTATATTTGGGACATTGCTAACAACATAAAAAAGAGAGAAAGAGAGAAGCTCTCATTTTATCTTCGAGCTGTTTAAATATTTATGTTCTAATTTGTTATTGACTTCATGTGAAGTTTTATCAAAATAGAGATGGAAAAGTTTAAAGATTACTCCTGGGAGAGCACTTAATCCATTTAAAAATAAATTTCTAATGGCCAGATTTTCGGAGCTTAAAACATGAAGCTATGAAGGAAGGCAAAACCAAACAGGCCCCAGTTTATAAGCTGACATTTGTAGACAAGGATAAAGGCAACTTGGTAATGAAAATGCTAATCAAATATCATTGTGAATGTTCATTGTTTTTTTTTTTTTTTCCACTTTTTAAAATGTTTGATGGAAGCCTTTACCGGATTTCTATTTTAATTACTTTTAATTTGCAAAAAACATGAAATGTAATTAAAAAGCACCCTGGGGTAAGCCTTTGGGGGTGGGTTGTTGTTGCGTCTCGCCTCTCATTTCCATCTCATTCTTAGTATACTCATGCTTTCTTAGACATTGACTATGTTAATTCTTTCCCAAATAGCTACATGTTAAATGCAGGGAGTGGGCAAAGAACTGAATGTCTAATGGTGAATTTTTCAGAGCACAAAAGGAAGGATAAATTTAAGCTGATCAAATATAGGATCAAATATATGCTTTCAAATCCAACGATATGGGCACCATTTCTTTAATTGACACTTGAAGATGTACAGTGGAACCTCCATAGTTGACCACCTTTCTACATCGACCACCTCCTAAAGTTGATCTAATTGCTATAGACTGGGCATGCACCACATGTACTCATCAGCACAGTAGGCCTAGTTCCTTATGCTGACCACCTCCATATGTTGAACAGTTTGTTACAGTACCTTAGATGGTCAACTTACAGAGATTCTACTATATATACAATCTCTCTGTTATCCACCTCTTGTCACTGCTACCTTTGTGACGTAACTCATGCCCTCTTATCTGAAGACCTTGCTGACTTTGTATTTTTGACCAGAGCTCTTATAGCCATGTTGCAAACAATAACAGCCTTATGTCACCAAGGTGATTCTTGAATAGCTGCTTCAAAGTTCTAAACTAGTAGGACTTATTTTATTGTCACAAAGCAGTATATATTTTATTTTGTAAAGATTAGTATTTAACTTCTTTGTGTATTTTATTTGCTAGGAGTTTTTCTTATTTGTTTAGATGAGTTTTCCATATTTTAGGCCTCAGATCAGGCCCAGGAAAATTTTTATGGGAACTCTAAATTTGAAAGAAACAAAGGACAAAAGGAAGGAAGAGAGAAGGAAGGGAACAAAGGACAACCAGTTCTGTGTGCACCCAGATTCTTTTCTTCTTGAAGAATGGACAAGGTCCCTGCTAAAGGGACAGAGCAGGGAACAAACACGCATGGCCTGCATTTTTGTCACAGCAGCCACGTTTACTCCATATCCCCCCAGCCCTGGCTCAGAGCTAGATCTGCTCTAGGTGAAAAGACAGGCATGGCCCCTGTCTTTGAAGGGGCCCCAACTTTTGACACATTCCTTCTGCAAATTATGACTCCCTGAGCTAAGTACAAATGGTAGGATTTTCCACAAAGAACACCAGTTGGCTTCCAGCTTGGGGTTGTAGGTGAGCGGAGCTTCTAGACTCCCCGCTACCTCCCTTGCAAGTGAATTAATGTTGTGGAAGTTATGATTGTTCATGTGTTGAAAGGGGAGACCATGTGGGACTGGAAAGCCCTGACAGGGAACTTCCAAGCCTCCTGTACTACATGCGTGTCATTCACATATCATACTCAAGCTCTGGTGCAATTTTTTATGATAGAACCAGGGCCATGTTCAATATTCATACAGGGCATTAGACACGTGAAATGGATTAGCCAGGTTTCTCCAGAGAAACAGAACCAATGGGAGACACATACATACATACATATATTTATTGTCCATATTTATTTATTTATTACAAGGAGGAGGTCATGCAGTTACAGAGGCTGAGAAGTCCCATAATCTGCCATCTACCATTTGCAAGCTGGACATCCCAGAAAGCTGGTGGTGTCATTTGAAGGCCTGGGAGCTGAAGGGCGGATAGTGTAGATTTTAGCCTTGAGTCTGAAGGCCTGAGGACTGGGAGTATCAAGGGCAGGAAATGATCCATGTTGATTCAACAGCCAGGCAGAGACGAGAGCACATGTGTGTTTCTTGGGGGGAGAGGGGGATCCAAACTTCCTCTGCCCTTTTGCCATGTTCAGGCCATCCATGGACTGGATGTTGTTCAGCCACAATGTGGAAGACCATCGCTTTACTCAGTCCACTGATGCCAATGACAATCTCTTCTGGAAAGGGCCTCACGGACACTCCCAGAAATAATGTTTAATCAACTGTATGGGCATCCTGTGGCCCAACCAATCTGTCATGTGAGTTAGATATCACATGCACTCACTGAAACTGTGCGTGGCTATTGCTGTGGCACTGGAGACACTGGATGTGGCCCGTGTAGCCCAGGCTCCTTGGAGCTTTCAGAGATCTCCACTCCAGGGGGAAGACAGGGCCACCATGCAGTGCATCATCTGGAAGCTCCAGGCTGAAATGTCATGACAGAGAGCTGCCACCAGAATTGTACCTTAGGAAGATGACAGCAGAAATAGATGATGCTGAGTCAATACATTAAGAGAGAACATGGGCAATACATTACTTAGTAATATGGAGGCAACTACCTAAAAAAGTAGCTAAAAGAGTTTGAGGAAGTTGCTTCTAGGAAGTAGAACTAGGATTGGGAGATGTGAGGAGGGAGGGGCTGTGCCTGTTGGCTATTTTAATCTTTTTGTTCCTACCTGATTTTTAAAAACCAGGAGTATTATATATCAACATATGTATGCACACATGCATGTTTATAAGCAGTGTATGAATATATGCATATACACATATGCATGTGTGCATGCTTATATGAATGTGCATGTGTACACACACATGCACACATGTTCTTGTATGTGTGTGTATGTATACATATGTGCATATACATATATCAACTTCTGGGAATTATGGATCTGCACTGGGGCAGGGAGACCACTTAACCTGATCCCTGCAATGATTGGACCTAGAGAAGAGTCAGAGCTGAACCAGGCAGTGCCGGTGGGGATGGGACAGAGCAAGCCTTGGTGCTCATAAACAGGGGCTGTGCCCTGCCCCAGGGCCTGGCAGGCCCTCTCTGCCTTGTTCTGCAGCCTGTCTTCCCTGAGGTAGGGTGGGGGAGCTGGGGCAGGGCAGAAAGTGGGGGTGTTGGCAGGAGAAACCATGAGGAAGGAACCAGGGCTCACATTCTATGCTGCTGTGACGAGGTACTCATATTTCTTTCTCCCACTGTAGATGCAAAGTATCTTCCATGTTCTGGAGCAGAAATGTGTAATCTGTCATCATCTTCACCAGGTCTATTTTGTAGCCTTTCCCCCCATGTTCCCAAGGATTTGGGTGTGTGTATTAGCTCTCTTTAACATGTCTCCACTTTTAGTTCCTCTCCGTTCTTAATATGATGTATATTTGGTGTGTGTGTGTGTGTGTGTTTGAGAAGATGAAGTGGATGGGGACAAGATGAGTGGATGAGGAAGTCTGAGCTTGATATCAAAAACATTTATTGCATTTAGTAAAGAATATCTATATTATCTATCTATCCATCTAAATTTTCTATCAAGATATTATCTCTATTACTGACTCACCATTATAGTTCTTTTGAGGAGCCCTAATTTGAGTCCCACTACCAATTTCCAGTGGAGCTATAATCAGCTCTGATGACCCCATTGACCTGTCAAATATTAAGTGAGAGCTCATGAGCCAGTTACTGTGTTAGCTCTCTCTATACCCATTCCAACTTCTTTTCCTTTGTTCTTCTTCCATAGAAGTTGTAAAGCTCACATTTTCAGACTGCCTATAAGTGGTCATACAACACTATTTAGACCAAGGAAATAATGAATAGGAAGTCTTTCCTGGGATTTCTGAAAAGGCTTTGCTTTCTTGGAAAGGAAAACTATATTTGCCTTTATTCTACACCCTTTCTTCCTCTTATCTGTCTGGAATAAAGATGTGATGGCTGGAGCTTTGGCAGCCATGACATGATCCTGAAATAAGGCCAAGATAATTAGACATTATATGCCCTTATATCTTTCATCTGATGAATCAACATTGGCAACTACCTCTCAGACTATGTTTAAATCCTGCAGTTGAGATATCTAAGATTCACAATTGAATGCAATCTTTGATATAGGCAGGCACTGGGAAGTTGGTAGAAACAGGAGAGGATGGAGTCTCTGGCCAATGGTTTTGTGGGCAGAGCAACTCCATTTCCATAGGAGGGAGGACTGTAAGCTATGTCTTCCACAGATGTTACTTAGGAGTTCAGCGCTCATTTATTGCTTGAGGAAACTGGAGCACAGGAATTTATGAAACTTGCCTTTGGCTATTGATGCAGAATCAGTGGCAACTCTAGTGTTAATTCTGCAGGCTGGAGATAAATGACACTCTCTCTCCACCAGACCGAATCTTTACTAAAACAACATTAATACATGTTTATATTTTTCTATCAATATTTCATGAATTTGAAGAGAAACAGCTTGAAATAATTCAGATTACTTTTTCTCTGCGTGTGCTTTCAGAGGCATCAATTATTGTTGTGGGGGCACTTTCAGCATTGCCTAAAGCCGCAATAAATTCCCTAGTTCTAACATTGAAGATTTTAGGAATGCTAATAGTGAGGCGTGCATGAATTATAACTTTTGCTTTAATATAGCATACTTCCTTAATGAGTAAACAAAATCCTAATTCACTTCAAGAAAGGGTGATGTCTTTTTTGGCTTGGGTTAGGGAAGTAGCTGGACTTCTTAATCATTTTAAGTTCAATTTCTCATTGAGTGAAGCATATAAATAGATGAAAGAGAAGCCTTTGTCTAATATCGTCATATTATACCAATATCCAAATATTTTCCAACTCATTTTATTCTTATAAAATGTTTTTGGCAGGTAAGTTAATTATAACTTCCCATTTTATAGATGGGGAAACCAAGGCATAATTTTTTTTTTTTTTTAGAGACAGAGTCTTACTTTGTCATCCTCAGTAGAGTGCTGTAGCATCACAGCTCACAGTAACCTCCAACTCCTGGACTTAGGCAATTCTCTTGCCTAAGCCTCCCAAGTAGCTGGGACCACAGACACTCACCCCAATGCCTGGCAATTTTTTGTTGCAGTTTGGCCGGTGCCAGGCTTGAACCCACCACCTTGGTATTCACTGAGCCACAGATGCTGCCCTAAAAAAATTTTTTTTGATCGACTTATGTATGGCTTCTCAGCATTTCGGGGAGACAAAACTCACCAGTCAGAACTGATGTAAAAATGGAAATCCACTGGGCATATCTGCTACCTTGCTATCCTTTTACTTTGACAATTAAAAAAATTAATCAACTGCCTATCATTCTACTTTAAAAAACAGCAACAGTGATATCTAAGGAATGAAAATACAGTTGGCCTACCAAGGGTTCTACATCTAGGGATTTAACCAATTATGGATAGAAAATATTCTAAAAAATTAGGGGGGAGGGAGAAAGAGGATGGGGGAGAGGGAAGTGAGGAGGAAGATTGGTGGGTTCCCACTTAATGGACACAATATGGGGGTAAATGGCACACCCCCTGGGGGCGGGACACATACTAGAGGGACTTCACCTAACAAATGCAAACATTGTAACCTAAACCTAATTCTTTGTATCCTCAGATTAATGTGAAATAAAAGTAAATAAAATAAAATAATACAGAAAATAAAAATAACAACACACCAATAAAAAACCAATGCAATCCAACAGCTATTTGCATAGCATTTACAGTGTATTATAAGTAATCTAGAGGTGATTTAAAGTGTACAGGAGGATGTGCAAAGGTTATGGCACAAATACTGCACCATTTTATAGAAGGTATATGAACATCTATGGATTACAGGGTCCTGGAACCAATCCCTCATGGATACCAAGGGATAACTGTATTTGTGAGTTCATTTATATTTCCTCCAAATTGAACTAAAAGAGATAAGGAAGGGAATAAAGAAAGGAAGGAGGAAGATGGGTTGTAGCAAGTATTTGAGTAGCTGTTTTGGCCATGTCAGGAACTCTCTGGAAGAATTTTGGGAGAGGTTAATTATTTATACCTTACAAGTGGAGAGATAGGTTCAGAGAAGTTAAGTCACTTGCTCATGGTGATACAGCTAGTACGTGACAGCAGAGTGATCTTACTGAGGAATATGTTTTCGGGCCTCATGATATTGCCAGTATACTATGGCTTAACGAAGGGTTTGGTTTAAGTGATATGTGGAAAGGCTGGGAAACAGATTTGTGTAAAATCTGAGCTTTTTGCCTCCCTATGAGTACCAAAAGACTTCAATTAGAACCAAATTTTAGTCTACCTGAAATAACTATCTAGGGTATCATGGTTTAAAACTTTGAATCCTTCTCATTTTGTGGCTCTGGTTTATGTCTTTACAGTTATATTTCTTTTTTTTCTTGTAATTTTTTACCCACTTCCCTGTATCTTATTGTGATTATTCTTATTGTTATCAAGAAATGCTAAATCCCTTTTAGAAAGATGAGAATACAAAAGAATAATTTATGTTTTACAAATATGCAAAATACATTATTTGATAATAAATGAACTCACATGGAGGGGAGGGGTGGAATTACTATGTACAGATTATTAAAACAATTACTGTCACTAGTTGTATGACTGTAGAGGAAACTCTAATTAGTTCTGAGCGAGTCTCTGATGTTATTATTATATCAAATCCTGTTGGGCTCCACATGAAGAATTTGGGAAATCTTCAGCTCCGTCTGTCTCTATCCCAACATGGTCCACGTTCAGTTTTTCTAATATTTTCCTTGTCTTCTGATTCTCTTTTGTGTCTCATGTTTCTCTAATTTAATGTTTAATTTTGTGCGTCATGACTTTTATATCTGCAACCCGATACTTGAAGGGCCTTGCCTTGGTCAGGTATAACATGAGACAGTTTTGATTTTTTCCCCAATCACAACTTCAACTGTGCTATACTGCAATTTGTTTTCTATAATATTTCCTTACAAATTAGTATTTATTGAAGTCTTCTAATTACTTTTTCCTATCATTATCTTTGATAATCACAAAAACTTTGACCTAAATATTATTATCAACCTCACTGACAGAGAAAGAGACTTAGAAAGAGGTTTCTAAGCCAGGGAGGAGAGAAACTGGAGGGTACCCAGGGGATGCCGTTCCAGTTCTTTTACTGCTCTGGCAATGACTTGAGATAGTTTATTACTTTTAGGGCATTTTCAGTTGTTGAAAGTATCATTTGATTTAAAACTTCAGTATCAAACTTGATTTCAAGATTTTTCACAGATTTGTTGAGGTATAATTATACAGCATACAATTCATCTATTCAAAGTATACCCTTCAGAGTTTTTTAGTATATTCATAGAATTGTATCACCACAATCATCATCTAATTTTATAACATCCCCATCCCCTACACTCTCTACCATTAACAGTCATTCCTTACTCTTCCCAAGCCATAAACAACCACTAATCTAATTTTTGTGTCATAGATTTGACTATTCCAGAGATTTCATACAAATGGAATAATGAAATGTGTGCTTTTTGTGACTTCTTTCACTAAACATCACGTTTTCAAGGTTTATCCATGTGGTAGCATCGGCACTTCATTCCTTCTCATCCCACTGTACTAATATCCTACATTGTATCATTTTTTTTTTCTTAATTTCAGGTTAATGTGAGGGTACAAACAACCAGATCATAATATTTGAGTTTGTTAGGTAGAGTCCTTCTTGTAGTTGTGTCCTGCAACCAAAAGGTGTGCCATACACCCCTACATTGTCACCATTAAGTGGGAGCACCACAAATTCCACCCTTTCCCCCTCCCTCATTCCCCTTCCCCTCCAATTGAATTGAAATGAGTTTTTCTTCTGTGTGGATGTGAGTTAGATCATCTACTGGCTTCATGTTAGTATTGAGTATGTTGGATATTTGCTTATCCGTTCTTGTGGTACTTTCCCGAGAAGAATGTGTTTCAACTCCATTCAGGTTCATACAAAAGATGTAAAGTCACTATCTTTTAATGGCTAAATTGTAGGTAGAAAGGTGGGCGAACTCACTGAGTAGAGGAAGTTGTCCTCTTGAAGCATTTATTTAGATTGGAATTTATGATATATTTTAATAATTAGGGAATGTGGATTGTGAGGCAAGGGATAAAGGACAGATAGAAGATGTGGATATTTCAGAGAGTGTGTATGCAAGGAGACCACAATGTGTTTTGGGAGCCCCCAAAATCTGTTGAACATGATAGCACAGGCCTTGGAGAACAGGGCAAGAAATATCTTAGTGAGGCCTGACCCTTCCCCCACAGAAAGCCTGCACAAAGGTCTTTAGGGACAAACAAGCTGCTGCGAGATGTGCTGGGAGAAGCATGGACAGGACAGCTGGCTCCTTGATAAGAGAACCAGTCTTTTGGGGTTATTTAAGAGAAACCGTTTCTTTCTGTCCTGCTTCTGGCATGGGTATGGTGTCAGCCTTTCTGCCCCATGGGGACCCAGAAACTTAATTGCCTCCTGTGGAAACTATGAGCATGGTCAAACCTGCTGTCTGCTCTTGCATCCTGCTTCTAAGCTTTGTTCTTTGTTTCATTAACTGGACTCCAATTCTCTAGTTTACAAATAACATAGAGTAAAAGTAGCTAAAGAGCAAGTTAGCTGAAGTGGTTAAAGGGTAGCTAAGTTAAATACTGTAAAGGATGATGTATAGTGCAGGTTTTTGCTCCATGAATCTCCATGATTATTCATTGGCTGATTTGAAGACTATGTATATATGTCCAGAGTTAACCTAGAACGTGGGGCCTTTGCTGTTCTTCACATTAGGTGGCGATGGTCCCCTAGGCTCATTCTTTTTACGTCTTACTTTGTCTCTGATATCTTTATTTCTTTCATTCTCTCATTACTGCCAAGCACTGGGGATACCTATGGGTTGTGTGGGGGCTGACCCCCTACATTGAATAAAACTCCATGGTTTACATATACCACAGTTTGTTAAACCATTCCTGAGTTGATGGACCTTTAAGTTGTTTCCACATCTTGGTGATTGTTCCATCTTCTATCACTGTGCAAAAGACATGAACAGAACCTTCTCTGAGGATGATAGACAAATGGCTAACAAACATGAAAAATTGTTCATTGTTCCTAGTCATCAGAGAAATTTAAATCAAAACCACCCTGAGATATCACCCAACCCCAGTGAGATTGGCCCATATCACAGTGTCTCAAAGTTGCTGATGGTAGTGTGGATGTGGAGAGAGGGGAACATTTTTACACTGTTTGTGGGACTGCAAACTAATACAGCCTTTTTGGAACGATGTGTGGAGAATCCTCAAAGAACTCAAATTAGATTTTCCATTTGACCCTGCAATCCCATTACTAGGTATCTACCCAGAGGGAAAAAAAAAAATCCCTTTTTCATAAAGATATTTGCACTAGATTGTTTATCGTAGTTCAGTTTACATTGTATCTTTTCATTCTTCAGCTGAAGGACATTGAAAGTGTTTTCACCTTTTGGCTATTTATAAACACTGCTGCTAAGAACATTCATGGACAAGTTTTTGTGCAGATGTATGTTTTCATTTCTCTTGTGTGCAAACCAAATGAATTGCAAATATTGTCTTCTGTGAGTCATCTTTTCACTTTTTTGATGGTATGGTCTGAAGCACAAAAGTTTTTGATTTCAATGATGTCAGTTTATTTACTTTTTATTTTATCACTTGTGCTTTTGGTGTTTTATCTTAAAAGCTTTTGTCTAACCCAAGGTCATGAAGATTTATTCCTATTACCTCTTCAAAGAGTTTTATAGTTTCAGCTCTTGTGTTTAGGCTTATCATTAAGGTGACCAGATTTTAACATTGGTAAAGTGGGACACCATTGGGGGGGGGGCTGGGAGTGGGGCCTGACAACAATGCAAACTTTGATAAGCAGTTCTCGATAATCAGTTCTCAACAATTATTTGTTATTATTAAAGTTTAACATTATAAAATTAACAAAAATAATATAAAACTCATCTCCTGGCAAAATAGCCACATGGCAGCCGAAAACGATATATTCCCTTCCTGTTCTCCCATGTTCCCTAGCTTGTCATGCATTCTTTCCAAAAATTGGGGCTTTTTTAAACACCACAGATGCAGGACAAATTGTTAAAATTTGGGACTGTCCTGCCAAAAGCGGGACATCTGGTCACCTTACTCTAGAGAGTGGGGGGCTACTTGTTTGTTCCAGACAGTTTGGCTCCTTCTGAGCTAATTGTCCTTGCCTAGAAGCAAGGGAGGGAGCCAGTCTCCTTCTGATACCTTGCCCAGGAGGGGAGTAGGGAGTTTACATGAGCCTTTTCATTTCCAAATGAAGTTGCATTAACCTCTTCATTCCCAAATGGAGTTACATTAACCTTTTCAGCAGCCGAAAGGTATATTCCCTTCTCATTCTCCTGCTGTTCCTTAGCTTGTCAGGCATTCTTTCCGGGACTTTTTTAAAACACCATGGGACGCAAGACAAATTGTTAAAAATCAGGACTGTCCCGCCAAAAGCAGGACGTCTGGTCACCTTACTTATCATCCATTTTTAGTAATTTTTGTACAGTATAAGGAATTGGTCCAACTTTATTCTCTTGCTTTTGGCTGTCCAGTTATTCTGGCACCACTTGAGAAGAATTCTCTTTTCCTACTGAGTTGTCTTTGATTCCTTGTCAGAAATCAGTTGGCCATACATTAAAGGTTTATTTATCTACTCTCAGTTCTAGTCTATGACCTATATGTCTATCCTTACGTAAGTACCACACTATCTTGATTGCTGCAACTTTGTAGTAGGTTTTAAATGATAAAGTATGAGCCTGCAAACTTAGTTCTCTTTAACCTAGTCACTTGTCCCCTCATATTAATCTGAAATTATAAAACTAAAAAAATTAAATTCAAACTACAAAGAAATAAAATAAAACTCTAATGCATTCAAAAAAGAAAAGATTGATTTGGCTGTTTCATGTCCCTTGTATTTTCATCTGAATTTTATAATTTTAGGATAAGCTGGTCAATTTCTTAAAAAAAAATCCACCACATTTTAATAGAGATTGCATTGAATCTATAGATCAGTTTGGGGAGTGTGACTACCTTAAGTTTTCCAATTCATAAACATAGAATATCTTTCCATTTATTTGAATCCTTTTTAAATGTTTTATAGTTTTCAGATTATAAATTCAGTGCAAAAGTGTTCTTAAATTTTTAAATTTCTTAAATTTTTTTAATCATGGAAAAGGGTTAAATTTTGTCAAATATCTTTTCTGTATTTATTGACACCTGAAATTACTAGAATCAGAAATGAAAGATGGGACATTACTACCAATCTTACCAAAATAAAAGGAATTATAAGGGAATAGTATGAATTACTATATGGAACGTATTCAATAACTCACATGAAATAAAATAAATTCCTAGGGAGATACAAACTATTAAAGCTGACCAAAGAGGAAATAAAAATTTGAATAGACTTATACCGAATAAAAAGATTGAATCAGCAATTTAAAAACTTCCCACAAAGGAAAGGCTAGGACCACATGGCTTGGCTGGTAAATTCTACCTAACATTTCAATAAGAAATAATACCAGAGCTTCATAGATTCTTCCCCCCAAATAAAGAGTACTTTCTGACTCAAGAATACATCCAATGAATAAAATAGAGCCCATCCTCCCACTCCCCTCTCCCTTCTTGCCTATCTTCTTGGATGCACCTGCCCAGAGTAGGGATTTTACTACATTGAGATGGAGTATAGTGTGAGGGTGCTGGTTAAGGCTCAGACACCACAGACTTTGCCATTCTCATCAAGATTTATTAAATTTTCTTGAATAATCATTTTTTTTGAGACACAGTCTCACTCTGTCACCATAGCTAGAGTGCTAGGGCATCATCGTAGCTCACTGCAACCTCAAACTCTGGGGCTCAAGTGATCCCCCTTCCTCAGCCTCCCAAGTAGCTGGGGCTAAAGGTGTGCACCACTGTGCCTGGTTACTGTTTTCTTTTTCTATTTTTTGTAGAGATGGGGTTTCACTCTTTCTCAGGCTGGTCTTGAACTACTGAGCTTAAGCAATCCTCCTGCCTCGGCCTCCTAGAGTGCTAGGATTGCAGGCATGAGCCACTACAGCCTCTTGAATAAATGTTTTTTTAAAACATTTTCTATATGCCATTAAGATAATTTTAAGAGATTTAGAAATATTAAATCTATTGAATAAAATGGAATCTATCCTTCTTCCTTCCTTCTTTCCTTCCTTCTTATCAGACTTCTTCCTCTTTCCTTCCTCCCTTCCTTCCCCTCCCCTCCCCTCCCCTCCCCTTCCCTTCCCTTCCCTTCCCTCCCCGTCCCTTCCCTTCCCTCCTTCCTTCCACCCACACATGTTTATTAGGTCCTCTAGGCTCACCACAACTACATTTATGGAGAAAATAATTTATCTTACTATCCTTGTTTATCAAACTCCTCAGGGACATAACTTGTAAAGTTTAGAGATCTAGGAAATTTGAATGTACAGACTGAACGGCAGCCCTTGGATTTTTAGTGTGAAGTATGGCTTGGGAAAGAGGTTTACACTGACAAGAGTCAGAGAAGTTCTTACAGTGGAATGTTTATCTCAAACATCTGGGTTCTGTACCTTAGTGGAAATTCTGCATTTATTGGTTAAGGTGTTCTACATCATGGATCTGGCCCCAAGATTTTAATTTTTTTAAATTAATACACACAATGAATGTTAATGTTTTCTCTTTCAATAAATTTGTCTAAACCAGTAATGTAGTCATTGCTTCTTGTGAAGAGTGGGTTTTTGTTACTTGCCACGTTGTATCATTGCCAAAATACAACTAAAATTTCATTTTGTGGATATTATGCATTGTATATCTTAAAGTAGTGATTTGTTTAAATTTTTTCTCCCCAATTATCCGTGCTGCTACATAAGGAAATTGAATAATGATTTTGTAATTTTCTTTATTAAAAATAGCTGAAGCAGTTGTTTTGAAACTAGTGGGATATGAACCATCTCTAATTCAACATGTTAATCAGGGATGCTTGGGGGGGAATATTTCAGAATCAAAGTATTAAGAATAATTATTATCTCCTCCAACAATAGATATTCATTGCATGTGTATGTGTTGCTGTTCAGCTCAAGAAATGGAGATTAAGGGTGCCTATGTTTAAGAACTTGTGCCAGAGACACTGTTCTCCATCAGCTTCTGGTCTGCCTGGAAGTTGGGTGACGTGTGACTAAGATGGGGGAAAATCTACAAAAGTCCCTTCAGAACATTTGGGATAAGTACCAGAGACATGAGTAAAGACCATTTGTTTGAGGGTCCTGGAAGTGCACCAGGGAGGGGATACTGATGTCGGTAACACACGTACTTGAGTGGGAATTAATTGTTTCTACTTCTATGGTCTTTGCATCTTGATGACGGTATTTGTTTCATTCAGCTTTAGCATACTTCACCATTTGTATTTGCTTCTCTGACTAGTTTTAAAGTTTCCTGAGGACAGGAACCTTGTTGTAATCATATTTGCTCCAAACACCTGACTGATATCCTTATGAATACTTTGCCCTGAGTACACATAGTAGTTGCTAAGCAAATACTTGTTTTATTAAATCTAACACTACGATGAAGAGAAAATTATGCAGAAGCTCAGGGCTCTAAGCTATGTGGGCCAAAATACCTTTGATGAGAGGATTTAAGATTAAAACAGATAAATGCTATGGAAATAATTAGCACTTTTCTTTGAGATGAACTCAGGGCACAGACAGAGATAAAGCTGGAAGGTATGAGAATATTTTCGAGTGGCAAACGAGGACACACATGATATTCTTGTCTATAGATATATACAGGGAGGAATGGTAGGGAGGGACTTTAACAATTAGGCGGTGACTGAAATATTTAACGTGTACTCATGAGTATGGATTCCTTTTAACCTTTGCTAAGGATTAACTACTGTGCCCACCTATGTGAGGCTGCTCTATAAGGTATTAATGGATAAAGAAGATTTGATTCTAGCTCTCAAGGAGCTTTTCAAAATATGTTTACGTCAGAAGCACTGTTTCTCTTGCTTCTGTCTTCCCAGCTTCTCATAACTAGGACTTTGGTTCTCCCTAGGGAGACACAGCATCAGGTACGTCCTGTCTCTAAAGCGAATCCTGAATGAGGCAGACATATACAGCCCCAGCCTCACCTGAAAAGGTGTTCCAGTCTTGGGCCTGACATCGGAGCCTGGAGCCCAGCCATAAGCACTGGGCTGCATGGCTGTTTTGAATCTTCTCCTGGGCAGTTGAACTTGGGATGGTTATTTTTTTGCAACATGGCTCGAGTTTCAGTATGTACTATCCTGTCTTATGTGGCCTGGTGCCTTCCTTCCTCTGGGCCGTTGCTGTGATCATCACTCTTTTGTTAGCCATATGTCTCCTCCCATTTCCTCTGGCCCTCAGGACACAAGCATCAGCCTGTTTGCTTCCTTCCAACCTCTTCAGGATGTAGGCCCTGGAGCTACAGTGAATGAGCACGTCTCCCAGGACGGTCATCACTGTTCCCCCCACCCCCTTCTCATTCTCCACATTTTTGAACTTTCCATGGCTGTGAGTTTTGTTAGAACATTTTACCTGGGAGTAACAATTTTTCTGAACTGTGCCAAGTTTGCTCTACTCCTTGTATTTTAAGCCTCAGACTAGCTGCCCATCTCTGGATCAGCCCCTGCAGCTGGGCCAGATTCTATGTTCCTCCTGCTTCTGCTTCTACCCCTACCTGGCTTCTCTCTTCTTCTTCCCAGCTCCATGTTGCCAAGGTCCTGCAAACTTCAAACTCGAGTCCAGGTGAGTATTTGGGTATTTTCATATTGATCTTTTATCAACTGATGTGTCTGATCCAGTTAGAATATTTAGCAAAGATGGATTTCCATATACACATGTGAAGATCCAAAATTCCACCATTTTTAGACATTACTTTGTGCCTGAGTATTTTTTCCATCCATCTGTCCATCTATCCATTCATCCTTCCTTCCATTCATTCATCCACTCAATAGATGCTTAACAAGAAACTTTTAAATTTAAGCCATCAGGCTTAAATGACAATCGGTAAATTCAAGTCATACAAATACTCTGACAAGAAACCTGTGCTATGTTCAGAGTTCCTAAGAAGACAACATGAATTCTTTATCATTTTTGGTATTAAATTATGAATTATAAATTCTAGACCATGAATATAACTTTGGAGGCTAAGCATACTTTAAGTTCAAGTAATAAAAATATGATCTCAACTATATTATATGGGATTTTTAAAGCTAACTGTTATGTGTCAAGTACTTTACAGACTTTATGAGATAGATTTTATCATTATCCACAGTTTAAGATATGAAAATAAAAAAAAAATGAAGGCTCAGAGAAATTAAGTAACTTGTCCAAAGGTAATTATCAGAAAGCAGTGAAGAGAAATTATAGCTCAGGTATTTCTGAGTCTAAAGTCCAGGCTCTTACATCTATCTCATCATTGTACCTCCCTAAATATTTAATGAAGATTAAAAGCAACATTTGAATTTTTACAATTTGATTCCGTTAAAATATTCTATTATTTTTTGCTTGAAAATGGTTTCTTTTTAATTTATTCTCATAAATATGTCATTACAAGGCGGTGTTTCCACCCTTTCAATCCCCAAAGCCCTCCAGCCCCATCCCCTTACCCCCAACCATTTGCTTAATGTTTAAATAATCAGAAATGCAGCTAAAGAAAGAGATTCTGAGCGGCTAAAAGAAAAGGCATGGCTGTAGCTGTGCTCAGGCCCTTTCTTCTGGGTATAGTGTCTCAGATTCTTGCTCCAATGCAGATAACTCTAAATTTTGGCCAAATCCAAGCAATGCCCAGGCCATGGCAGAAGGAAGTGGGAATGATGTCAAGAAATGACAGCTGCTGTATTTTGATGAAAGAAAGGATGAGAAAACTATCAAAGCAGGCTGATGGTCAAATAGTACTTACGAAATAATCTATAATTAGACACTAGACATACCCATCTCAATAAAGCATCATATTTACAACAATTTTGAAAGGAACTAGTGCATAGAAATATGCATAAGGATGACTTTGGGGATGAAGTAAAAGTTTAAATATATATTCCAGTCCTTTATTTTGGAAAGCAGGGAAGGGGGTACTACATAGGAGAAGGCTGAAGTTTTAGGACTTTAAGGAATAAAGTTCTATTATCTGTAAAATTCACTTATTTGGAATACACAACTCAGAGCTACTTCTTACTCACTTATTGACCTTGGGAAAGTTACTCAATTTCTCCGAGACCGTTTCCTTCTCCGTAAAACGAGGCTACTAGTGATAAAGAAGGTTTGGCTGTGAGGATTAAATTGGATCGAGTGCTAACACAGCTCCCGGCATATGGTAAGCATTGGAGAAATGGTTTGCTGTTGATTTTTGTTATTTAGATCCATGGATTTAGGTTTTTGCTTTTTACAGTTCAAGAAAATTCTTCCACAGGGCCGTGTTTATTAGGCAGTGAGTTTGCAGTGCCTTGCAGCCCATCCTTGCCTGAATTCCTCTCTATTTCTTACAGTGACACTGGACTTGACTGCATTTCTCATTTCCTTTTCTTGCCCGTCCATAGGAACCACACAAGAACCAGGATCTCTCTAGTTTAAGGGGCACTGGACCACCCTCTGGGGACCCAGATATTCTGTCTCTGCTAGTAACTTAGTGTGTTAACTCAAGGCAAACAACTTCCTTCTCTGGTTGGGCAACTCAATATTTCTATTCCCTGATTTTATGGCATTTTCTATCAGTCTTGGGAACTTTCTAAATGTTTTTGATTGGATATATTTAAATGTACAGTAAAACTTCCATAATTGACCACCCCCCCCACATCGACTGCCTTAAGTTGACCTAATTTTCATGGACCAGACATGCACCACAGGTACGTGTCAGTACAGCAGGCCTAGTCCCTTATGCTGACCACTTCTGTATGGTGACCAGTTTGTTACAGTTCCTTGGCTGGTCAACTTAGAGAGGTTCTGCTATATCCTTAGTGTATTGTTTAGGTGGAGTCTGAAGTCCGACTGACTAGCTCTAACGCTTACTGGTTCGGCAAGGGTAGACCCAATATTCCTACCTTGCCTGTGTCTTGGTCTACTTATCTGTAAGATGGGAATGAAAGTACCTGCTCCCTAGGATTAAAATAATTGCTAACACACCTTCAGCATTTGAAATTGTGCCTAACATAAGTAAAAGCCCCATAAAGGGTACGGAAATGAACATAGTTTTAAAGAGTTGTCAATTTAGTTGGACAAATAAAAACATACTGCACTGATAACAAAGCAGAGTCTGGTACGTGGGCAATAGAAAAGCATTTGCCTTACCATGTGGAGCACAGCAGGAGCAAGTAATTCCAGCTGAAAGGACCAGGGAAGGTCTCATGCGTTATTAGGTCAACCTGGTTTGAACACGGAGAAGGAAGCTGACGTCGCAGAAAGGGATTCTTAATGGAAGAAACCAAAGGAGTTGGGGTGGGAAAGCACAGAAAGTTGCTAACATGTGGCTCCCTGGAGCTGGAATGTTAAGATGAAGTGAGGGTGTGTAGAGGGGGCTTAATTTGGGACAGTAGCCTGGAATTAAACCAGGAGAAGGTTTAGTGTTTTGCTGAGGGGTTTAGAGGTGACTCCACCCGCAATAGGAAATAGTGAAGGTTGTTGAAATGATTTGATCCCTGTGTGAGTTAGGAAGAAGACACAGGTTGGTTCTGTTAAGGAGGAATTAGAGAAGAGAGGAACCAGACTCGGGGATAACAGGGAGTCTTGGAATAGTCTAGGTGAGAGATTGTAAGGGTCTAAACCAGTGGTTCTCAAACTATGGGTCACAACCCCTTTGTTCATTTGTAACAATGTGGCAGTTAGGAAGTTTGAGAACCACTGGACTCTAAATTGAAGACATGGTTGTCCAGGTGCTGAGAAGGCTGAGATCTGAGAGCTAGAAGGTATGTGCTGTCTTGTAAATATTCCTACCTATCCCTACTGGGCTTCCCCTCCCTGCTGTAGCCTCTTCTGTTGACCTTCCCAGGTTTCAAGGAGTTCCCTCTGTGGCAATTCACTTGTTCTGAGCAACTTACATGTATCTAAGCATGGAACTGTGAAATGTCAACCATCAGTCATCTAGGAAGTCAACAGCTTTTATTCCTATTTGTTTTAAGTAGGGGATATTTTATTGAGACAGAAAATAATCACACAACAAATAGCTTTTGTTCAATGTGTGAGAAGCTTCCAAGCAGTAATTAATCTGAATGACTTATTTTTCTTACAGGAAACAAAAAGATTGGGAGATGCATTAAGCCTCTTCATTGTATACCTGCAATAGATACTGTGTAGCAGTGATTTGAGGGGGGCATTTTGTAACACACCATCTGTGGTATTGAGAGAGCTATCTTTCATTCTCATCTGGGTTTGGGTAATAACAAAGAGGTAAGGGGACCATGTAGATCAAGAGAAATAACTATTATAGACAACATCTGTGTATTTCAAGGCAGAAATGCTCTTTACTTGATAGAGTGCATTTTGAACAATTGGAGGTCCTGAGGATTCTTTTTAATAAGTTCTACCTGATCTGACAACAACAACAACAAAAAACAGATCATGTGTTTTTGTGAAATACAAATTAGAAACCAATCAGTGAACACTGATGCAACAGAGTTACCAAAAGGGATCAGAATATAAAGTTAACAATTCTTAGAGGGATAGCGTGCTCTGATGGGAAGAGATTATTAATCCCAGGACCATATTGTAGCAGGTGTTCTTCAATTGGCACAAATGTGTGTGTGTATTTATGTATATATAAATTTATATGTGTGTGCATACATGTGTTTCCATAATATAATACATGCATATATGTATGTCATGGAAGCATATTTCATTCAGTAATTGTTATCAAACATTTCCTACGTGCTGGGCACTGTCCTAGGTGCTGGAGATAAAACAACGAACAAAATAGACCAAGTCCTAAAGGGCTTATATTCTTGTAGGAGAAATTCGCAATAAATAAAATCTGGCAATGAGAAGTGCTCAGAATCAAAAAAGAATATTAAGGAAACAGAGACGAAAAAGCAGAGAGAAGATTGGATTTCATACAGTATGTTTAGGAAGGGCCTCTGTAGCAAGGTGATGTTTGGCCTAAGACTTGAAGGAAGGCTTACAGAGCTCTGGGAAGGAAAAATGGCCCTACTAGAGGAGACAGGAGGTGCACAGCCCTAAGGAGGGATGTCTTGGCATTTGGGGGGAACAGCAATAAGCCAGGGTGGTGGGAGCAGAGAGGGAGAAGGAGATGAAAAGAGATGGAGTCAGAGGAACAGCTAGTTCTTGCAGAGATTTAATAATAAACACCCTACTCCTGACATTTGAGTTTTATCTGGGCACCTGGCTGTCCAGATTGAGACTAAATTCCCCAGCTTCTCTTGCAGCTGAGATGTGGTCATGTGATAAAGTTTGGCCAATGGGATGTGAGTGGAAGACATGAGTGCTAAGAAAGCTGCTTGCCCTCCATTCTCCTTTCCCATCTCATTTTTCTCTCCCCATTTTTTCAGTCTATGAAATGGAGCGACCTTGGCCTCAGAGATAGAAACCCTATGTTGAAGGTGGCAGAAATAATCCACCCCCCTCAAGTCCCAGAATGACTTTGCAGCTGGGATCCGTTTACCCACCTAGGGTTACTCACCCATCCCTGATCTGTTGAGAGGAAAATAAACTTCGATGTTAAGTACGCCACTATATTCTCAGGTTTCTGTGTTACAGAAGCTTGCCTCTTACCCTAACTCATACTCACTATATGGCAGACACAAGCACAGGCAGACATCCTGCCTAGTACAGCACTGAGATCTCAGGAGCTCAGTCAATGCACTTATCCACTAGGACTCACTGCCTACTGCGTGTTAGGCACCGAGTTGCATAGATAATCACATTATTTTTTCTTTTTTGGCTGAAAACCTAGCTGGAAAAGAGATAAAAATTATAATAAAAAGGGAAATTAAAGGTGAAGAGTGCTGTTACCGAGAACTCTGTCAGCGATGGTAGCCAGAAAAAATGAAAGGATTTGGACATCTCTTAAAAGTTTGGTGCAGTGGGATGAAACACAAATCAGGAAACAGCATCCATTCAGTGCACCTGTACAATTACTTTCACAGAATTTGGAGGCCTCCTCTCACTTGTTTCTGGGTCACTGACCTTGAGCTGGGGTGGGGTAGGGGGTGGCCACTGGCTTACATTTTTCTCACTTCAGACTTCCAGCACTAGCCTTTCAAAGGGTTTTGTGTGTCTGGTTCAGGGGTGGCAGTCGAGATGGAGGTTAGGTTTAGAAGGATTACTGACAATCCTGTAATAACTTTTGAAATAGCTTTTCAGATCAATTCCCATTCATTCCCCACTTTACGGAGAAGAGAGGACCACAGAAGGATCAACGGTTATGAGCAAAACAAGGAGGAAAAACCTCCACACCCTACCACACCTGGAAACGGAATCGAACTCTTTGTTCTTGGGTCCCGTTTTCTTTTTCCTGTCATCTCCTGTGGCTTATTTGTGTTTTCCTGCCCTCATTCACAATGGCCTTGATTTCATATGGAGAGTATTCCCAGAGGAAGATAATAAGTGAGAAATCATTGCAAAACTTCAAGACCAGAACATATAGAGCACTGCGGGTGCAAACTAAGAGATGCTCAGCACGGGAAATATCTTGTCCACTCAGGTTTATTTTCTCTAATTGCACCAAGTGTCCTGTCACGCTAATTTGCAGGTGATAATTTTCACCTTGAGTTACGATGGTCTTGCTCTTCTGAATGCCTTGTTCGTGTATGCCTATGTTCTCAGGCTGTCTGTCATTTCCAGGTTATAGGGCACACGCCTTTATGCAAACCACTCATGTGTGGCCTTCAGTTTGCTCCTCTCTAAAATGACGAGGTAATCTCTCAAGTTGCCTTTGGGTCCCAAATTGCACAATTTGTGTTCCCTTCTCAGCATATTGATTAAAATGTGGTGACAACTGTAGCCTATAATGACAACAGAATGATGAAACATATTAACACTAGTGTTAATGCAATAATCAGCTGTGTTTTGTTCCATATGGCAATTTATTTCAACAATGAAGCCAAACTCCATCTGTTTTGGCGTAAACAATTTTTTTCTGATGGGTTCCCGAACCGCATCTTTGAAAATCATTTTATGTTTTTCAACAGATATTGCTACCATCCATAAATGATGGCGTGGAGTCTTTCTGATTAAAAAAAAAAATCACTAATGCCAAAGCTCATCTTATTTGATAAAGGGATTGTTTTGCTATTTGACCTTACAGATATGTTGCACAGTCTAATCGATAGTCCCAGAGAAGGAAGATAAATCTCATCTTGGTGTGGAGGCCACGTACAAAGGATGCTGGTTTCTGGAGCAGGCAACGCCTGCCTAACACCGTCAGCAGCAGATTTCTGTTTTTCTGACCCGCGGATCCTGTTGGGACAGGATGTACTTCCATCTGTGATGGAGACAAGACAAATGGTACATTCCCCACATCCGGCAGGGGTGTCTTTCTTTGGCCTGGGTTGAGCTGCATTGACAGAATAGCAATAGGGAACATTTGTCTTTATCTTTATAACACCTGACGTGAGGCATGATTACTGCTGTAACGGTATCAAAATACAGAAAAAAATGGGCTGTCCGAGAGCCCTGTTATTTATCACATTCAGAAATGCTAACCCAGATGAGCAGGGTAGAAATTTCTTGTCAACGGGCTGCTAAAAATTATTATTTTCCTCCCCAAGACAGTATCTGGAGCCCATGGATCTCACCCTTGTGCCTTTTTCCTCCCTGCTGTGCAACTTGGGGGGGATCTTCTCTGGAGACCAGGCTGTGCCTCAGCAGCCTGAAAGTTGCCTCCATGTGGCTCACTGTGTGGGCCAGCTTAACAATTGCAGACCACCCCACCCCACCCCCTGCTTGTGTGCGAAATACAGAAAATCACTAACTGTCCGCTTATTAACAAATATTGAATATGGTACATATACAGCAAAAATTCGATTGATTTTGCAGTGAGTGTTAGCATGTCTCCAGGCAAATTAGAGCCAGAGCTGACTTCATTCAATTCCTTTATTTATTTTCCCATTCCTTGTTTTCTAATTAGGCAGGCTTTATTCTGTTTTGCAAACACCCTCTCTGCTTAAATCATTGCAGGTCTATTGACTCCTGAATGCAATAGGCTTACACCGTTCATATTAATACCAGATTAGAAGGTATAACCCACCCGTCTTCATATAAGATTTAGCTCTCTCCAAAATAATACTAAATGCCAGTATGACATAGTATGCATTTTTCTGCTGTGACTCATGGTGGCCTCCATGTGCTATAGCCAATGATTTTTCCCTCTGAAACTGTGAACAGTAGATGGGTCTCAGTAGTGTTTGCATTGAAAGGCTACCTCCTTCAGTGTATGGCACCAAAGTAGCTTTTTTTTCCCTCCAAAGTGTTCTCTTTCAGTAGGCCTTTGCAAAAGAGGGCACTTGCTCACAATTCCTCATGAAGAGCAATTCAAGAATCCAATCAATGGCCACATCCTAAAGCTTGTTCAGAATTCAACGTTTTATTTAGGCTTGGCATTCTTCTGCAGAGTTTAGAGGCTTTCTATTAGAACTTTCTGGGGAGCTTTAAAAAAATACTGATGCCCAAGCCCCTTCCCTGACTAATTAAATCAGAATCTCTGGGAGGTGGGAACAGGTCACTAGCATTTTTAAAAAGCTCCTCTGATGATTCTAATGGGCAATGAAGGTTAAATGCCAGTGGTTTATAAAGTCTTTTTATCATCAGAATCTATCCAAAGAATCCTTCTTTTCATTTTTTTCATGTATTCATTGAATATTTATTGAATGACTACTATCAGGAAAGGGATTATGTACTATGGGGGATTCAAAGATGTATAAAGGAATTTCTTTTTTTTTCATTTATTTTAATTTTTGTTTGAGTAATTTTTTTATTTTTTCAAATTAATATGAGGGCACAATTTTTGGGTTACATTGTTCTCACTTCCATGGTAAAGTTCCATTTGTGGAAGAGCCGTTCACCCAGGGGGGTGTGTTATACACCCTCAGAATGTGTACAGTAGGTGAGATCCCATCTCATGCCTTCTTCCCTTCTGCCAAACATCCCCCTACCACTTCCCTCTACCCCTGAACTGGACTTTCTTAGTGTTTTATTGTTCTTATGAGCATATAATTGTTTCTATATTGATTTCATATTAGTATGGAGTACATGGACATTTACTTTTCCATTTTTGCAATACCTTACTAAGAAGAATGTATTTCAATTCTCTCCAGGTAAACGTAAAAGATATAAAGTCTCCATCTTTTTTAATGGCTAAATAATATTCCATGGTATACATATACCATAGTTTTTTGAGCCATTCATAGGTTGATGGGCACTTAGGTTGCTTCCACGACTTGGCAATTATGAATTGAGCTGCAATAAACATTCTAGTACAAATATTATTTTTGTAAAAGATAATTTTGTTCTTCTACTTTTAGATCGTTGAGGATTTTCTATACTTCTCTCCAAAAAGGCTGTATTAGTTTGCAATCCCATCAGCAGTGTAGAAGTGTTCCCTTCTCTCCACATCCACGCCAGCATCTGGTGTTTTGGGAGTTTGTGATGTGGGCTAATCTTGCTGGGGTTAGGTGATATCTTAGAGTGGTTTTGATTTGCATTTTCAAAGATATACAAAGGAATTTCTATGTTCTCCAACTAGCTGGGAAATTAGTAGAGACCATAGGGTTTCGTTCATCCTACTGTGTGTTGTGAGCATTGAGGGAATCAGCAGTGAAGGAGACAAAAAAGGACCCTGCCACCGTTGAGCTTACATCCACGTAAACAAATTCGTAAAATAGCTGCTGCTGATGGGTGCCACACAGAAATGAATAAAGAAATAATGTATTAGAAAGTGGTTCTAACAGGAAAGAGTTCTGGGGTCCGAATGATGCAAGGGAACAGTCAGGTGAAGATTTGAAGGAGCAAGACCAGGGCAGAAGAAGGATCACGCAACTGCCAGGAGCAGAAAGAAGAGGTGCACCCGGAGGAAGTGGAAGGTCAGAGATGAGGTCAGAAGATAGGGAGTAAAAACTCTGCAGGTAATTATGACAAACACAAGAAAGCAAGTTAAAGCTGGAGATGCAAATGAGTGGTCCTGAGCATTTGGAGACGTAAGATGTGCTTCATCTGAGCATTGGGTGTTGATAGAAAAGATGGCTTTGAATCATACCCTGGAGGAGCGTAGCCAAGAAACTGGAGGGAAAGGGCATCTTAACTAGTGGAATAATATTCTGCAAAAACATCCCATGTGCCTAGACCAGTACGTGGTGCCAGGAAGGTGCTCAATAATGTTTGGTGAATTAATAAATGGAAATTCCATCTGATGTGTGAAGAGCGATCATGGGAGTGTGTGCGTGGTGTTTATGATTCCTTTCCTGGGTGAAATCAGGGAAGGGTCCAGACAATGTGGTATTTTAGGTTGACTGCAGGATGTGCAGTGTTCCTTTAGAATGAGGGATAGGAAGGCATTTCAGGCTCAGAGCCCAGCAAGAGGCCCTGATGGGAGCAGGAGAATCAGGAGTAGGTAGGTGATAAAAAGCAGAGAGAAGAGTTGAGCAACAACAGCACCAAAGGTTGACAAGAACCTGAGGCCAATGGGTGTGACTGAGGTTTGGGGGGCATTTCTGTGTGTTGATGCTGGTGGAGATTGGATAGGAGAATGGTGCAGTCTGTGGAGTGACAGTGTAGAGACCAGCATGTAGCCACTCAAGGATCTGGCAAATCATGGGCAGGTGGAGGTGAGGTGGCAACCCCAGATAAGATGGCTTTAACTTTTTAATGAAGTCACATCACTTACTAGCAGGCTAAGGAGAAAGATCAAACAGAAGAGACACGAAGAACCCAGAAGTGGGACAACTGATGCAATGTGGTCTTGGAAGAGATTAAAGGGACAAGAGGAAGGGAGGGCTTGCTCTGAAGAGAGCCCGCGTTTCCTCAGAGCCCAGAGCGGTGCAGGAACCGGTGAGGGGTTCATGTGGAAGCCAGCGCAGGGAGTGAGTGATTTGCCAAGAAGATTGTCACAGTATCGAATTCAACTAAACTGTATTCTGTTTCCTCCCTTTATGTTGGACAGCTGCCCCAAAAAGGTGGCAATTGGGAGATATCCTTTAACAAAAATGTTTGAGGAAAAAAACAAAAAACCCTATCTAATTATTAGAAAACACAGGGTATCATATGGAATTTTCTGGCTAACTTGGAATTTACCAAAACACTTACTGTGTTTTTCATATTATGAAAAGTGACAGCCTTTTTCTTTTTTCTGCAGTTTTTGGCCGGGGCTGGATTTGAACCTGCCACCTCCAGTATATGGGGCTGACGCCCTACTCCTTTAAGCCACAAGTGCTGCCCTCTTTTTTTTTTTTAATTTAATAAGAATGGTGAACTAAAAATATTGTTTTGAAAATAACAAAATTTTGAAAATAATAAAATAGCTTCACATTTTAATACTTATGGTCTCAAATAGCAGAGGCAGATGCAGATAATGTAAAGGGTAGGTGTGAATGGGTATGAGCCTTCAAATGGTTCCCAGAAGGAGCCTTTTTGCCATTAAAAAAAATTCAACTCCAGCGGTGGCAACAGTATTTAGTAAACCGAGGACCCTGGTTACTTAGCTTGTATTTATTTTTGACTTTTAAAAGTTACATCTGAAAATTAACTTCTAGGAATTAGGAAATGAAAGATTATAATAACGAGGAGATTTTACAGATCAAACTTTTGCTTATAAATTTTGTATTGTGTGGGCAGTCTTTCTATTTTATTCTGCTCTACCGTCAGCCAAATATGTGGATTGTCTCTGCATATAACTATTATATTATCAGCCATAATGGTTTTTCCTCAAGGGCAATTTCTCAAACAAATGATTTCAAAATCAATAAACACCCCATAGCCTCCTGTTTCAGAATTTACTTATTCATGAGATGCTTATCTCTCTGTAAATTCCCAGGAAGAATTCTTATTGCTTAATCCCACCATATTGGATTGAATACTTATCAGTTCAAAATTAGTTCTTATTAAATTTTCCTGGCAACTTTGTAACCGTCTCCGGGGTTTCCCCCCAGAGAGTTATTCTTACTTTTTAAATCTTACATGAGTAGAAACTCACTTGAATGTTGTAAAGGCTATTAAAACATTGGCCCGCCTATTTGCAATGGGTCTCATTTCAGTGTGAGTTGGGGTAAAGGCCATATGCCCACAAACAGTGATTTGTAAAGAGACTATTTTGTAAGCCTGCGTATTTTCATTATTCTACCTTAACAGTCTCCATCACTGATAAGTAGTGACAAATTGAAAGCCCCTGTGCAGTAGAGGCTGATGTAGGTGTCTTCCTGTTTTTCACCTCGAAGGCTGTTCTGCTGTCCTTTTGTCTGCTCCCGGGATCATTAGCCCCTTCTCTCCCAATCTAGGGATGTGATCTGGCATCCACGGAATCATTTTACCACATACGTGGCCAGGTAACTAGAGAGCGATGGTCTGTTCTTACGGCCTGATTGTAAGAGAAGATTCGTGCTCAAGATAGCTGGAGCCTCAGAAATAATGCTGTGCTGTCGACTCATTTGAATAATCTCTCTACTCATTAAACACAGCTGCAAGGCAAGAGGCAGCAGAGTTCAAAAGGCAAGCCAAGGGAATATATTAGTAATAGAATTATAGTTTAAGCCTTTAGGCATGTTTCCCCAATATTTTTGTACTTCATTAATTACAACAAGAACACTTTTGTCACTTACTTAAAGAAGGGGGGGGTAGAAGAATATTTTGACTAAGAGACGTAAATAAAATGTATATATTTTATAAAAGCGTTAGGTATGCTGCAATTAAATCTTCAGAAGAATGCTGGAAGTTATCCAACAAGTCATTTCTGCATTGTACAATTAAAATCCCTGATGAGCTGGGATTAGAAACCGTCGGCGCGGTTTAGCATCGTGAGTCACTTTACCCTAGGCGTGGTACCTGGATATCCTCACACCGTGTTCCTGAGCTGTGTGTGTGAGCGTGTGTGTGTGTACACCTGCTCTGTTAGCTGCTTTCTGGTCTAAATCTCAGAATGCCTGTTACCTATACCCACTGAGAACGTAAAATTTATTAAAGGGCTAGAAAATATTTAAGAGGAGAGAAAATAGTGGAAATAAAAAATGGAAACAAAATGCAAAAATTTCCTTTGGAAGGCCTTAAGGGCAGCATTTCCTCTTTCTTTGAGGTTCAGGGTCATCTTGGGTTTCTCTGGAGTTGTAGGCTCTAAGGTCATGTTTTTGTTCCCAGTCTATCTTAATCTTGTCCATTGCACCGTCTTGCATGGATGACTCAGAAACGTGACATTTTAAGTTATTAAAACATATTTAAATTCTGAAGGGTTTACCTCTAAATCCAATTCTATATCCTCTCTTGGGCTGTGGATTGAATCGAGTTGAGTTTTATTACCCCAGGGACTCATGTGCTCTTCCAATAGGGAAGCAAATGGTGTTCACTTGTCACCTAGTTTCTACAGGGAATTTGAGGAGATACAGAAGTCCAGGTGTGGACAGCTCCATTGTTTCTCCTCACCCCACATACCTGTCTGCACTGACAGATTGTGAGAGTACATGTTTCACAATTAGAGGCTGCAGCATGACTCTAGTTCTTTATTTTCATTCTTATTTCTTTATTAAATTCTTTTTAAAACTGAGACAAAATGGTGATCCAAAGTAAATGCTGTACTGTGAAATCAAACTACTGACAAGTTTTGTTATTTTTAAAACGTATCATAATATATCCTGCATTGCATGAATAAAGAATTCCTTTTGGGTGGATTTTCTAGATAACTGATTATTACCACTTGCGTGGCAAAGTTTGAAGAAAAATAGATAATTTGTCACTTGGTTTTTGGTTTTATCTCCTCTTATATGTGACTTTTATGTGCTAAATAATAGGTCAGAAGTTGGTATGGTAGGCTGAAAAATGGGCCTTCAAGGATCTTCCTAATCTATCCTAATCTTGAGAATCTGTGAATGTTAAGTTATATAGCAAAATGGATCTTTGTTAATGTGATTTAGTTAAGATTCTTGTGATAAGAAATTATCCTGGATTATCCAGTTATGCTCCATGGATCCTTTTAAGGATATGTGTAATCACATCTATTTTTGTAAGAGCAAGGCAATGAGAGATTAGACACATACAATGAAGAAGGTGATATAAAGATTTAATGGTGAAATATTTCAAAATACTGGCCTTGAAGATTGGAGCGATGTGTCCATAAACCAAGGAATGCTGGCAGCTACCAGGAATTACATGAGGCAAGGAATGAATTCTTCCCTAGAGCTTTGGGAAGCCCATGTGACACCTTGATTTTGATCCAGTGATACTGATCTTGGAATTCCAACCTCCAGAACTATGAAAGAATAAGTTTCTCTTGTTTTAAACCACTAAGAATGTGATAATTTGTTACAGTAGCAATAAGAAATTAGTACAATAAGGCACTCATAATATGCAAACATTGGGACCTACTAGATAGGCAAATGAGTCCATGCAATATTTAAAAATTCTATTTTTGCAAATAATCTTCCAGGCTAGTTGGAATATAGCCCAACTATCTGTTTCAATTCAGCATTTGTCAACCAAAAGTTTATCAAAAGGAAAAGAAGTCTACTGATGGACGAAAAGGAAAATATAGACATATACTCATTAGCTCATCCCTTTCTCTTGTTTCTGACCTGTAAGTATTGGTTCTTTAAACCTAGATATCCTTTCTCAGCAAGAAAGTAGATGGCATTGGATGGGATGCAATGATTGTTTTTTTTTTCTTTTTGGAAACAGAGTATTACTCTGTAGCCCTCAGATGAGGGCCATCATCTTAGCTCACAGCAACCTCAGTAACTGGGACTCAAGAGATCCTCTTGCTTTAGCCTCCCAAGTATCTGGGACTATAGGC
>NW_003852402.1:22354861-22467973 GCF_000181295.1 Otolemur garnettii
ACCTAATAAAGGAATTGCAGGGTCAAATGGCAGGTCTATTTTTAGTTCTCTAAGTGTTCTCCAGATGTCTTTCCAAAAGAAACGTATTAGTTTACATTCCCACCAGCCAGTGTAGGAGTGTTCCCTTTTCTCCACATCCACGCCAGCATAGATTTTCTCTTTTTAGTATAGACAGCTTGTCTTGCTCAGCTGGTCTTGAACTGATGAGCTCAAGTGATCCACTCACCTTGGCCTCCCAGAATGCTAGGATTATTGGCATAAACTACTATGTCCAGCCACAATAACTCCTCTAGAATCATGATTTGGTTAGTGGTGTGTGCCCGTTTCAGTATATCTTGCCTATTGTGAATAAGGCTGCAATGAATATAGGCGTTTAAACATGTATTCAAGACACTACTTTCATTTCCTGTATGTGTGTGTGAGTATATCCATCCTGCTGTGGGATTGCTAGATCATATGGTAGTTCTGTTTTAATTTTGTGAGAAGCCTCCATACTGTTTTCCATAATGACTGTACCAATATACATCTCCACCAACAGTGTACAAGGGCACCTTTTCCTTCACATTCTCACCAAAATTTGTTGTCTTTTGCCTTTTTGATAATAGCCATATTAACAGATGTGAGGTGATGTTTCATTGTGGTTTTAATTTGCACTTCCCTGATAATTAATGATGAGTACTTTTCAAATGCCCTTTGTCCATTTATGTCATTTTAAGAAAAATGTTTATTCAGATTCTTTGCCCATTTTTTAATTGGTTTATTTTTCTTGCTATTGAGTTGTTTGAGTTAGGTACATATTTTGAATATTAATCCTTTATCAGAGGTGTAATTCACAAACTTTATTCTTGTTCTGTAGGTTGACTCTTCACTCCATTGATTGTTTGCTGTGCAGAAACTTTCTAGGTTGATGCAATTTCTTTTATCTATTTTCAATATTGTTACCTGTGCTTTTGGGGTCATTTCCCAAATTCACTGTCCAGATCAATGTCAAGAAGCTTATTTCTTATGTTGTCATCTGGGAGTTTTATAACTTAGGGTTTATCTATATAAACCTTAATCCATTTTGAGTAGCTTTGTATATATACTGTGAGATGAGTCCAATTTAATTCTTCTGCATGTGGATATCCAGTTTTGAAAAACCATTTTTGAACATACTATCCTTTCCCCAGTGTATTCCTGGTACTTTTGTCAAAGATCAATTGATAATTAATGCATGAATTTATTTTTGCTCTCTGTTTTTTTCCATTGTTCTGTGTGTCTGCTTTTATGCCAGTACTGTGACTTTTTGCTCACCATAGCTATGTAGTATATTTTGAAATCAGGCAGTGTGGTGCCATCTTTGTGCTTTTTGCTGAAGATCTCTTTGGATGTTCCAGTTCTTTTATAGTTCCATATAAATTTTAGGATTGTTTTTCTATTTCTGTGAAGAATATCACTGGTATTTTGATAGGGATTGCATTGAATCTGTAGATTTCTTTGGGTGGTATGGCCATTTTAACAACATTGCTTCTTTTAATCCTTGAAAATGAGATATCTTTCTATTCATTTTTGTCTTCAATTTCATGAATGTCTTGTAGTTTTCATTGTATATGTCTTTTAGCTCCATTATTAAATTTTTTCCTGAGTATTTTATTTTTGTATCTATCGTAGGGATTGTTCTCTTAATTTCTTTACAGGGTTCATTTATTTTTCTTGCCTAATTGCTATAGCTAGGACATCTAGTACTATGTTGAATAGATGTGGCAAGTGTGAGTATACTTTTCTTGTTTCTGCATAGAGGAAAGCTTTTAGCTTTCAGCCATTGAGTATGATGTTAGTTGTGAGCTTGTCATACGTGGCTTTTACTATGTTGAGGTACGTTCCTTCTATTTCTAATTTGTAGAGATATTTTATCATGAAGAGTATTGAACTTTTTCAAAACTTTTTTTGCATATTTTGAGTTTATCATATGATTTTTATTCTTTTGTTATTTTGATATATCACCTTTATTTGATGTACACATTGACAAGAATGTTGACTTGTCATTTCCTTTTTTTATAGTGTGTCCTTGTCTAGCTTTGGTATCAAAGTAATGTTGCCCTTGTAAAATGAGTTCAGAAGCATTCCCTAGCCTTCAATTTGGGGGAAGAGTTTGAAAAGGATAGGTGTTAATTCTTCTTTAAATGTTTTATAGAATTCATCAGTGTGGTCATCAAATCCTGGGCTTGTATTTGTTTGGAGTTCTTTGGTTGCTGATTCAATCTCCTTATTCATTGTTAGTCTGTTCATATTTTCTACTTATTCATAATTCAATCTTGGTAGGTTCTATATTTATTGAAATTTATCCACTGATAAATTGTCTGATTTTTTTTTTGTGTATAATTGTTCATAGTAATCTTTTATTATCCTTTGCATTTCTGTGGCAATGGTTATAATACCTCCTATTTTGTTTATAAACTTAATTATTTGAATTGTCTTTCATTTTTTTTTACTCTAGCTAAGATTTTCTCAGTTTTGCTCATCTTTAAAAAAAATGATGACTTGTTGCTGTCATTGTTTTTTTTTCTATTTTTTTTTTTTAGTCTCGATGTCATTTATTTCTGCTCCAATTTTTATAATTTCTTTCCTTTAACTAATTTCCTTCCTTTAACTAAGTAATATGGAAAAAACATTTTTGAAATGTCTGAAAAGACAGTTCAGTGGGAGTCTAGTTTGGAAAAAGAGGAACTCATGCTGAATAGAGCAGAAGCACAAACTATAATATGTTAACTAGACAAACAACATGGGATACAATGAACAAAAGTTTATGAATCTAAATTGCACATTTGAGGCTGGGGACCCCCACCAGCATCCCACTATTTCTAGTGATGGGTGTTGAGACACGTCTCTCGGAGCCCCTGACAGGCCAACAAGTACAGACAGTACAGACAAGTCCCAGTTTTTCTTTTTCTATTTCTTTGAAGTATAAATTTAGGGTTTTTGGATATCTTTCTTTCTTTTTTTCTCAAGGTAGATGTTTATCATTATAGATTTCCATCTTAGAACTGCTTTCTCATACTCTGCTTCTTCCATGACCTCTCTAGTACTTCTATTCTTCACATGATGATGTCTCATAGGTCCTATAGACTTTCTTCACTCTTTTTTATTCTTTTGTTCTTTTTTATTCTCACTGGATGATTTCATATGACCTGTTGACCTCTCTTCAAGCCTTCTACTTCTTTCTTCTGCTTGACTAAGTGTCCTGTTAAAGATCTCTGTTTTGGTCTTTCTAATGGTTTCTATCCCTTTGGTGATTTTGTATCATTGTGTTTCCCTCATTTGTGTATAATTTTCATGATTTCTTTTAAATAACAGAGCTTTATGATGATTGTTTAAATTCTTTTCAGGAAGTTCATAGATCACCATTTCTTTAGGATCAGTTACATGGCCTTTATTTTATTTCTTTGGTGGTGTCATACTTCCTTGCTTATTTGTGATCAGTTGCTTTGTCTTGATGTCTGTACACTTGAAGAAGACCCCTCTTCCAATCTTTATAGGCTGGCTTTGCCAGGGAAAGCCATTCACCAGTTAACCTGTATAGAGATAAGGGCATGCTGGCCAATGGGGTTCAAGGACAGATTTGCTACTGGAGTTCTTGGGTGGCTGGTCTAGAGAGTCTGTGTCCATGTGGGTGAGGCTTGGTGCCTGAGTCTGCAGAGTGGTCCTAGAGGTTAGGTCTGCAGAAGTGGACTTGGTGCCTAAAAGTATGGGAGCAGGCTTGAAGTCTGGGTCTGCAGAGGTCAGATCAGCACTGGGGAAGGCCTGGGGCCCCAGTCTGCAGGGACTAGACTGGTATTAGGGTTCACTGGGGAATAGCTAGTTCTAGGGTTTGAAGCAAAGTTGAATGTTCATTTCACTGTCCTTCTCCCAAGTGCAGGGTATTTCCATTCATACTCCACTTCCTGGAAGTGGAGGAGAGGGATGGAGATAATAGGTATGTGAAACTATCCTACTCTCTTTAATGTATCTTTTCTTATTTCTGTGTCATATCCAGGTATTATAATCTCACTTCTTTCTTAGCTCTTATGAGGAGAATTTTTTTTTCTGTGTGGATGGTTATTTAAATCGATGTTTATGTAAAGGAATAAATACTGAAAACTCTTATTTTGACATCTTGCTGATGCACTAACCCAATCCTGATATTTTAAGGTCCTCTCCATCAAGGCTGTTACATCAGAAGTAGGGAGATCAGGTTTCTCATTTATCAGTTACCTCCTAAGACCTACTACCATTATCCCTAATAGCTTTATTTTACTTAGGGAGAAAATTCAGAAAGAAAATGCATCAAAACATTTCTCTGACTAGATTAATGAAACCGGAATAAAATATATCTTCTAAACAAAAAGTCTGAGCTATTGAATTTTAAGATCTGTATGACTTTTGATTCTTTATGAAGAAGAAGAAATAGGATCTTTATCTAGATATCCCCTATAGCCAGTGTAACACCTGTTTTCCACTTTCTTCTTCAAGTTTGTAAATCTTAGAGTTTGGAATTTTAAGAAATACTCCATGTATCTTTAAACACAATTATTGCATAGGTAGGAAGACTTCACTAATTTAGAATAATAATGTATAAATGATGGAGGACAGTGACAGCTGAGAACATAGTTGTGGAAAATTCTTAACGAGAACTTTGATGTCAACTGTAATATGTAATAGACACTAAGATATAAGTGAACATTAGTAGAATAAAGCAAGTTGAATTAATTTAAACATTCTTTCACACTGGACTAAAAAGATAAAAGTCACTTAACATGTCTCTTCAATGGTCTGATTTTAAAAATCTTAAGGCACATTCTTGAAGAAATCTTTCATTTCAAGAACTTTTAGTTGGATATAGCTACTGATTTTAGACTAGGTTCTCTCACCAGTGAAATCCCAAAAAAGGTTTTACCAGTATGTATTATTTTTACCTTCAGTGAAAGAGAAAATGGACAGATATTTTTGGTAATTGAAAGTTTTGTCCTTCTATTTAGAACTGAGATTATTGTTACTTCTATGTGCTGTCTAATTATTCATCCTCTTTCTAACTTAAATCCAATGCAATTTTTCTTCTTTCTTCCCTGACTCCATCAAAATTGTTCTTTGGAAAGAGGAGCAATGGTGTAGTCATTAAACCCATTAGATTTTTAGTTCTTTTTTTTTTTTTCTTTGACTTCTTGGAAGAAGCATGTGATCTGGTGTCTGCAGTGAACCCAGTGGCACAGTGTGCCCTCTGCCCTGAGAAGAATTCTACTGGACTGGAAAAATTATGGCCTGAAGGCATCCATCATCCTGATTATTGACTCAAATTGCTGACTTCCTATACTCCATTCAGTACTCCCTTTTGGCAGGCCCAGTGCTGTACAATCTAAGCTCTGATTCCAGGGCAGCCCATCAAAGCTCTGACTTCACAGGCCATCAGGGGAAGTCCACAGTTCCTTCTACGCCAACCAGTAGAAGGGTAAAGTAGTAAAATGTTCCATTGAACATTATTTCATAGTTTTCAGGGCATATTTCCTTCACATTTTAGTGTCTTTTATAATTCATGGCATTTCAAATCACTGTAATTGACATTGACTTCTCCCTCGAAAGATTTGAGTTTCCTTCTTTCCACTGCCAGTCGCTTGGGCCCACTAACCTGAAATCACTTTAAAATAAATTTTCTGCTTGAGGTCTTTTTTGGCCACACTGATAGTGTGAATTCAGACCAAAGCTTGTACCTTGGTGCATATACTCAGAGGAAAGTTTTTAATCTCCTCCACATCTAGTGCCAAGATTGTGGTATCTGTTCTTCACTTTCCCTTTCTGTGTTGTGAGTTTATTTCTCATTTACTCTTATACAGAAGATAGAGCCCTTTTGGGTTCAAGATTTATGTGAGGGTGCTTTTCCTCTCTTAATTGTGAATTTAAAAATCATTCATGGTTTGTTCAAAGATAATAGGAGAACAACAAGAGCTTCTGTATGTAGAAGCTCTTCACCAGATAGACTTGATTTATATCCTTGAGAGAGAGCTTAGAATTTTTCCCTCATAATGGCACCTTTTGTCTATAGTATACATCATTCAGCCTCCTCCCCGCAGCACCTCTTCAAACTTTCCTTGAGGTAGAACAAGCCTGACTAAAGAAGGCTCCATGTCCATGTTTGTTTTTTATAATAATACCAACAGCGTGGGATGGAGCCTTCTGCCATGACCAGCTCAACTAGGAGTGAGCTTGATTTTTACTGAACTTTATTAAAATGAAAAGTTTATGCTTTATTGAGATTAACGTTGACCCTAGTCATTTATGCTCCCACTGTATTTTTATTTTTTAATATTTTTATTGAGGTAAAATATATATAGACATAATTTACCATCTTTGCCCTTTTTATTCTACTGTGTTCTTGACCCCTATTCTTGCTGGACTGGCAAGCAAAAAGCTTCACATTTCTACCATTCTCTTCCTCATGTACTAGTATGTTCTACCTCTAAATTTACTAATTTAATTCCTTTTATCTCAATTAGCCTTGAATTTTCTCTCTTGCTATATACAAAAAGACTAACCTGAATTTTTTTTCCCATTGGCATATCTCACATAACTCAAATTGTAATGCTGACACTTCCTCCATCTCAAAGGATTTTCTTTTCTCATCTTAGTCTGTTTAGGATTATATAGCAAAATACCATCAACTGGGTAGCTTATGAACAATAGAAAATTATTTCTCACAGTTCTTGAGGCTGGAGATCCAAGACTAGGGTGTTAGCTCCTTAGATGTTTGCTGAGGGCTCATTATCGACTTATTAGATGGCTCCTTCTTGCTGCATCCTCCATCATGAAAAAGGCAAGGCAGCTCTCTGTGGCCTCTTTTGTAAGGCACTAATCCCATTCATAAGGGCTGCACTCTCATCACCTCATCATCTCCCAAAGGGTCCACCTCTCAATACCATCATCACCTTGGGGGTTATAATTTCAACATATGAATTTTGGGGAGACACAGACTTTTAGACAATAATAATGTAGTGATAGAGCAGAAAAGGCAGGTATAGAGAACCTGTGTGCAGCCATTTTGACTAATACCACATCTTTACCACCCTGACCAAGTAAGTTACCAGCAAATGACCAGCCCATGACACCCCCAAAGATTGATGAATTATTAAATTGGATGTCTTACAAACTGTACTTACTTCTCTGTGACAGCAGTTTATGATAAACCTTTATGGCCTAACCATAAGACCATGC
Source organism: Otolemur garnettii (assembly GCF_000181295.1). Classification (NCBI taxonomy): domain Eukaryota; kingdom Metazoa; phylum Chordata; class Mammalia; order Primates; family Galagidae; genus Otolemur; species Otolemur garnettii. Next base: position 22,362,080 of record NW_003852402.1, read on the forward strand.
TTATCATGTATGACTGCTTTCCAGAGGAGTTATTGAACATTGAAAAAACATTACCACTACCCTATAAGGAGCCTTCTTCTGCTCGGAAGAGGACTACTATTCTATGGAGTGGGATTTATTGTTTGTCTCTATCTCAATAAACTTCTCTGTCACTAGTTGGCTTGCACTCAAATTCTTTCCTCTGTGGAAGTCAAGAACCCATATGGTGAGTTCAGGGGGCTTTCCCTTCGTTGAGACACCCTCTTCATCAATAGCATTTTCCCCATAGATTCCAAATTTATGTCCTTTTCACATCCAGATTATATTCATTCCATTTCAATGCCCCAAAAGTCTTAACTTTTTCTAGCATTATCTTAAAAGTCTCAAGTCCAGAATGTCATTTAAATGTCATGTAAATCAGATATAGTGAATCTCAGGTTATGATTCATTCCAAGGCAACTTGCTGTCCAGCTGTGACGGTATGGAATGAATCATATTATGTGCTTCCAAAATACAGTGGTGGAATAGGGATAGGACATTTTGATTCCAAAAGAGAGAAACAGAAAGGAAGGAAGAAGTGGCAGGTCAAAAGGAAGTCCAGAACCCAACAGAGCAAACAACATTAAATTTTAAGTTTCTAGAATAATAATTTTTTGAATTGATGTACCACTTTCTGAACACATTGAGGTAGCAGTTTGGCCCTCTAGTCTCTGGTTGGCCCCATCTCCATGACTTTGCAGCTTATGTAGCAGCTCTCACAGTATATGCCTATGGCTCTCTTAGGCTGGTATGTGGCCCCAACCTCATAGCTCCACTAGGTTTGGCTTACTGGGGACCCTGATGGCCCCACATTGAAAGCAGTCCTCTCCCTGAGTTGTATGCTTAAGATTCTGGGTGACTCTAACCTCATAATCTAGGTGGAAATAGCCATGCCTTCATGATTTCTGCAGTTTGCAGCTTGGCAGAAGTGTCACTATATGATTTCGAGCAAAGTTTATTATTGTCTGTCCCCTCAGAGGGGCAGCCACATCAGTTGATGCTGTACCTGGGCCTGCTGCCCAGGAGCACTACACCAGAATGAGAGGAACAGAGCCTTGAAATCATTTCATCTTCAAAGTCTGGGCCTGTGTTGAGAGGGGCAGCCCCCAAGATCTCCAGAATGCTTTTAGGGGGGTCATCCTTTCACTGTGTTGATGAATAGCACCTGGTTTCCACCAATCCATATTATTCTCCTTATCCAAATGTTGCTTAGCATTGCCATTGAAGTTCTCTCCCAAACACCTTTCTGATTCCTTAAAAAATGGCCAGGCTGAGAATTTCCCAAATCTTTTTTTTTTTTTAGAGACAGAGTATCAGTTTGTCACCCTTGGTAGAGTGCTATGGTGTCACAGCTCACAGCAACCTCCAGCTCTTGGCCTTAGGTGATTCTCTTGCCTCAGCCTCCCAGGTAGCTGGGACTACAGGTGCCTGCCACAATGCCTGGCTATTTTTGTTGTTAGAGTTTGGCCGGGGCCGGGTTCGAACCCACCATCCTTGGTATATGGGGCTGGCACCCTACTCACTGAGAATTCCCAAATCCTTAAAATCTGCTTCCTTTTGATTAAAAGTTCCACCTTTAAATCATTTTTCGTTTCCTACATTTTACTATAAACATTCAAGAGAAGCCATGCTACTCCCTCAACACTTGGCTGAGGGAATTAGCTATTTTATTAACCAAATATCCTATTTTATTTTATTTTATTTTTGAAACAGTCTCACTCTGTTACTCTGGGTAGAGTGCCATGGTGTCAAAGCTCATAGCAACCTCAGACTCCTGGGCTTAAGTGATCCTCTTGCCTCAGCCTCCTGAGTGGCTGGGACTACAGGTGCCTGCCACAAGGCCTGGCTAGTTATTTTATTTTTAGTAGAGACAGTGTCTCGCTCTTGCTCAGGATGGTCTTGAACTCCTGGGCCCAAGCAATTTACCCACCTCTGCCTCCCAGAGTGCTGGGATTACAGGCATGACCCACAGCATCCAGTCATAAATATCCAATTTTACCATCCAGTTTCTACTGTCCATGAAACACTAGGCCATGAACGCAATTCAGCCAAGTTCTTTCTCACTGTATAACAAATATCACCTTTCCTCCAGGTTCCAATAATATGTTCCCCATTTCCACCTGAGACCTCATCAGAATGACTTTTAGTGTCCATATTTCTACCAACATTGTATTGGGTATTCTCTAAAAAGATTGAAGCTTTTGCAGTAGCTCTCTTCTGAGCCCTCACCAGAATTGTCTTTAACAGTCTGTTGATGACAACATAGGGTTTTTTAGTATGTGGTTCAAAACTCCTCCAGCTTCTACCCATTACCCAGTTCCAAAGCCACTTCTACAATCTTTAGGTATTTGTATAGCAGCACTTCCACTTCTTGTTATCAGTTTTATCTCAGTCCCCCCGCTATAATAAAATACCATAGACTGGGAAGCTTATAAACAATAGATACACATTTCTCACAGTTTACCTGTGATCAAGGGACCAGCAGATTCAATGTTTGGTGAGGACATGCTTTCTCACACGTGGTGCCTTCCTACTGCGTTCTCACATGGTGGAGGGGCAAGACAGCTGTCTGGGACTCTTTTATAAAGTTAATAATCCTATTTATGTGGACTCAACCATCAGGACTTAATCCCCTCTTTTTTTTTTTTTTTTGAGACAGATTCTCACTTGGTCACCCTCAGAAGAGTGCTGTGGCATTATAACTCAAAGCAACCTCAAACTCTTGGGCTTAAGCCATTATCTTGTCTCAGCCTCCCAAGTAACTGGCACTACAGGCACCCACCACAATGCCAGGTTATTTTTTAGAGACAGGGTCTTGCTCTGGCTCAGACTGGTCTCAAACTTGTGAGTTCAAGCAATCCACCAGCCTCGGCCTCCCAAGTGTTGGGATTATAGGCATGAGCCACCACGCCCTGCCCTCTTAATCCCATCTTCTAATATCATAACTGTGGGGGTTGGGATTTCAGTGCATGAATTTTAGAGGAGACAAAAACATTTGGACCATAGCACTTGTCCTCTTTGATACCACACTCTCCTGGTCTTTCTTGGCCTGCTCTGGCCATACTCAGCCCTTGATGTTGGGGTTTCTCAGTATTCTCCCCTAGATTCCTTTATGGTCTCACTATATGTACCTTCTTTTAGCCATCTTATCTACATACTTACAGTTGTAATTACATTCAGTGGGCTGATGTTTCCCAAATCCCTATCTCCAGTCAAGTTCTTCTGCTAAGCTCTACACCCATCTCTCCAGGTGTCCCCAGACATCACAGTCACCTGAGACTCAGTAGATCTACAAAGAGATCAAAACTTTTCTCACAAAAGTACGACCCCTTCTATATTTCCAGCCTTGGTCAGTGGCCTCATCTTTCAGCCCTGGGTCTTCCTCCAAACCTAGATATTATCCTCACTGTACCAATTACTAGCTTTGCAGGCTAATTATTGTTTTTCTCTAATTCTCATTTTTCTCCATTTATAAAATAGGAATAATACTGCCTATTTCATAAACTTAATAGGACTTTACATATATATATATATGCAGTCATTAGCAAAGTGAGCGATATGTGGGTCATTATGAAAGTTTTGAGATATACATATACAAAAATCAAGAAACGTAAAATCTGCATGGATTTTATGTTTCTTGATTTTTGTGTATCTTAAAACTTTTGTAATGACCCAAGTATTTAATAGATAACAGAACCAGGAGAACACACATCATGCATGTTAACATAACATGTGTGCTATATTAATAACTTCAAAATGATAGATCTGGAACAAGTCAACACAAAACGTACAGATAACAAAAATGTATCTGGACTTCATCGAGTAGTCATTATTTATTCAACAATAAATAAAGAATGTGCAGTGAGTTAAGCAAAATGCTAGGTGTTGGAAAACAATGGGGAACCCTGTCCTCAAGGAAAGCAATCTAGTAGGAGAAAATAGGGTTGCATGGGACATGCTTGTGGTGAAAAATTACTCATTGTTTATCCAAATTTGAATCTAATTGAATGCCCTCCATTTTGTTTGTTAGCTCACATAACCCTAGGAGAAGGTAAGTGGGCAATTTCACCATAATGTGGAGTGATGAGGGTGATCTGCGTGTTAAAGACGTACACATTTGAGAGACTTGATTTTATTTCCTTTGGATACATACCTGGAAGTAGCATTTGCTGGATTGTATGGTCATTCTATTTTCAGTTTTATGAGGAACCTTCACATGGTTTTTCCTGACAGCTACTTCAATATATATGCCCACCAACAATGTTCTGGGCTTCCCTTTTTGCCACACTCTCTGCAACACTGGAGAAGAACTACCCTCGCAGGTGTGAGGTGATACCTTACTTTAGTTTTGATTTGCATTTCCCTTTAGATTAGTGCTGTTGGGGACCTATACGTATACCTGTTGGCCATTTGCATGTCTTTTTTGGAAAAAATACCTCTTCATTGTATTTACCCATTTTCAAATCAGGTTATTTGTTATTCTTTCTGTTGGGTTGTATGAGTTCCTTACACAGTTTTGTTATTAACCCTTTATCAGATAGATGGTTTGCAAATATTTTCTCCCATTCTGTAGGTTGCCTTTTTTTTTTTTTTTTTTTTGAGACAGAGCCTCAAGCTGTTGCCCTGGGTAGAGTGCCATGGCATCACAGCTCACAGCAACCTCCAACTCCTGGGCTCAAGCAAGTCTCTAGTCTCCAAGTAGCTGGGACTACAGGTGCCCGCCACAACCCCTGGCTATTTTTTGGTTGCAGCCATCATTGTTGTTGGGCGGCCCGGGCTGGATTCGAACCTGCCAGCTCAGGTGTATGTGGCTGGCGCTTTAGCTGCTTGAGCCACAGGTGCCGAGCCTGTAGGTTGCCTTTTATTTTAGTGATTGATTTCTTCACTGTGCAGAAACTTTTTAGTGTGATGTAGTCTCGCTTGTTTTTGCTTTCGCTACTGTGCTTTGGTGTCATATCCAAAAAATTGTTGCTGTGTTCATTGCAGTGTTATTCGTAATAGCTAAAATATGTAAACAACCTAAGTGTCTATGAACAAATGAATGGATAAAGAAACCATGGTGTGTATGTACACAGTGGAATATTATTCAGCCATAAAAGAAGGTAATCCTTCCATTTGCAACACCATGGGTATACCTGAAGCTCATTATATGTATCTCTCATGTAAGCTGTTTAAAAACAAACAGAGAATGTAGACACTGCCTACTCCCTCCACAATTTGCTTTTGCATACATTTTTGAAATGCCTATGTTTGGAATCTTTGCTGTGTCAGCATGAAGTTGAAATTGCAACCACGGTTTTTACTGTAAAACAAAGCAGAAACAAACATATAACTTCCATGACTGAACTTTCCTTTTTGTTCACTGAGAACCATGTTTGCTCTCTCTAATACAAGTGTTTTCTATCCTTGCATAGCGAAGGCATAAATCTAATCTCCAAGGTTTATTTGTCAGAGAGAATCACTAGATGTGGTAAGGAGCAAGGGTTTGAGTTTTTATTAATTTGGGATTCAAGTTCACCTGAGATTTAATGTGCACAAGCCTTATAGGAAACTTTTCAAAATAAAAATACGACTAAGGGAAAGTTCTTAGACTTTTCAACCAGTAAACTTATAAGATTCAGTTGGCCAAATGAAGGGATTTCATTGTGGAGGCTGTGAAAAGAATGGAAGTAAACAAGTTTCAAGGCAAACTTTTCATGCTCTGAATCACCGAATATCTTTTTGTTTTTCTGGATAAAGAAAAGGAGAGAGGAAGAGAGAAAGAGAAAGACCTCAGCTATTTTATAAAATTCAAGAAGAGGAAAATGCTTCAGGGCCTGAGCTCTTCGTCTTCTGCTGTGATTGGTCAACTACTTTCTCCTTTAATTATGCTTCTCAGTGGTCTTGTTTAACAAGCAAAATGCTAGATTGCTTTCAGAGAAGGGAAGAAACACCTCACTTTATTTTCCAGTATATTATTTTCAAGACAGGTAGCCACGGGGATCACACTCTAGAATGTTTGACAAATGAGATGAAACAAAACGTTCATGTTCGGTTTTTTTAAAAATTGTTTTTGGTTAATAATATTAGCAGCTTTTAGCCTTTTTGTATGATTTACACAAATTGGAGACAAAAAAGGAAGGAAGGAAGGAAAGAAGGAAAAAGTATACAAGAAAAAAAGAAAGACATACACCAACCATATTTCCCAGGGGATTAAGCACATTAAAATCAAGAGGCACTCTCATTGTAGGATTTAATTGAACAATTTCTCAGTAACTGGTATTTAGTTTGCTTTATTTATATTTAATGTAACTGTAAGTAGGAAGCCTGTGAATTGGATCTCTGGGCTAATCATGCTGATGTGTTTAGGATGAAACTCCAGGGCTTTGCATAGCAGACAGAGTTCTGTGGTCAGGTCAGCGCTGGGTTATTGAGTTTCTAAGGTTGAGAATGGGCCGTGATAGCGTACACTTTTCCAGATAAGGAAAAGAAAATTGCAGCTGGAGGCAACAAGAAGAGTCAAGAGTAATTTGTAGCGAGTGAGCAAAATGAAATCCTGCAGGAGGTCAAGTTTGTTTTCACCAGGAGGTGTCACTGTTGTCAACACACGTTCCCCAGGATGGAAAGAAGATAAGAAGAGGTGACAAGCATTTTTTGACAATAAGAAGAGAGAATAATTTCTTTCTTTCCTTCCTTCCTTCCACCTGCAATTTACACCTCCTATTTCTGTTTGGTGTTACGAGTATGTTAAAATGCTGTTATTGCCATCAGGAAGAAAAATTCAGTGGTCGGGGAAGAAGGGAGAGCAGTTCCTCAAACTTTTGGGTCACCAACTCAGATGCACTTGGAAAAACACTCGATTTTCTCTCTCTTTGATGGTAATGGTTCTAAACCACTGAAATATTGCTATGAGAAAGCTGTGAGAACTTTTGCATCTCTCTATTTCTGCACAATTCAGTAGACATTTTTAAGATTATTCATGATCGGTAGGTTGGACATACTTCTGGATTCACACTCTGTGCTATTATTTAGGATTTTTAAAAAGCAGCATTAGAAAGTTCTGACTCATTTTTATTTTTGCTCATGCCTCCAAGTTGGAGAGTGTGGGTTGAGACTCTGGCTTGATGTAATCCATCTATGTCATCTTCTTTGCTAAGTTATTTACTCTGACCAACCGTGGCTTCCTTCTATGGAAGATGAGGATAATATTACTACTTACTCTTGTAGGAATTTCGAGAGGATCAAGTAAGAATAAATGAGATTATGTATGCAAAGCACGTAACACAATGTCTTAGATATGGACAGAATTCAATAAGGGTTGACTACTGTTCACTATCAACATGAACGTCTGGACAGTGGAGATGGCATAGCAGGGTTTGAGAGTCATAGTATTCTGCTCACCTCCCTAACTTGTCTGTTGGCAGTTGCTGTGGGATTTGAGACACCTTCCAAGGGTCCTCAAATTTTTTAAACAGGGGGCCAGTGCACTGTCCCTCAGACCGTTGGAGTGCCAGACTGTAGGCCCTGGGACGAGTCAGCAGCTAAGCAGGACAGGCAGCGGTGGCAAAAACACCCAGCTGGCCGGATAAATGTCCTCGGTGGGCTGCATGTGGCCCATGGGCCATAGTTTGAGGATGCCTGCAAGTTATGCCTTCACATTTCTTTACACCCCCATACCTGGCCTCGCTCTCCATTTGATGATGCTTCCTGCGACATTTCCCTTGATTTAAATTGTTTTGTCTCTCTCCTTCTTCAGATATAAGTTCTTTGCTTCCTTTACACTCCAGATCAACTTCTACCTTCTATGCTTAGCCTTCCTCCTTTTTCTTTGGCTGAATTTCTATAGTGCTCTGAGTCTATATTTTACAAACTTGATTACTATTATTACTGTTCTTTTTTTCCTTTCTCCAGTAGCATTAAGTGTGTAAGACGTACTTCCTCAAATACATGATTTGTTTCTTAAGGGTCAGAAGGACATTTCGCCTTCCTTTTATTACTTGTAGCACCCGGCTTAGTTCTGAACACATGAGAGGGATCGAATACATTTTTGTCACTGGTTGATTTATTGAGAGTTCAGAATGTCAGGGAAACATGTTGAGGCAAACACCAACAAGTAGTCTTGCAACTCTAAGTAAGATGAAGGAATTCAGTGGGGACTCAGAGTAGAATGTGGAGAAAGAGGACATTGAGAGAAGTCAAGGGGACCAGGTCTGGCAGTTGAATTTTTTTTTTTTTTTTTTGAGACAGAGCCTCAAGCTGTTCCCCTGGGTAGAGTGCTGTGGCATCAAGCGATTCTCTTGCCTCCACCTCCCAAGTAGCTGGGACTACAGGTGCCCGCCACAATGCCCAGCTATTTTTTGGTTGCAGCCGTCATTGTTGTTTGGCGGGCGTGGGCTGGATTTGAACCCGCCAGCCCTTTATGTGTATGTGGCTGGCCCCTTAGCCACTTGAGCCACAGGTGCTGAGCCTGGCAGTTGAAATTTGGGAATAAAAAGAGAGCTTGGCTAGCGCCACAGCTGATAGAGATATCTCTGTGTGAGAGAGACAGTGACAGTGCTGGAGCCCTGCTTTGGAGTCCTGACTCTATCACTAACTGGTTGTGTGCTTTTGGAAGAATCACATAACCTCTCTGGGCCCATGTTTCTTTGGCTGTAAAATGAGAAACTTGGATTAGAGGACATCTAATGCCCCAACTGATTCGAAAACTGTATGCCTCTAAGCTGGGAGAGAAAGAAAGAAAGAAAGAATTTTAGATAACATAGAGTGGGCAAATTCCTGGGAAGCAGTGTTCCCATCTTCTCCCCAGAAGTAGGGAAGAAATGCATGTGGGATGAAGCATCAATCCTGTTCTGTCATCAACACACTGGGAGGCACTCACCCCCCATCCAGCAAGTATCCATGGAGCCCTACTATGTGGCTGGCACTGCGTTCATGCTGATGATCAGATGCTGGATGAAACTGACAATTTACAATGAAGTGGGAGGAGAGATAGGAACACGGAACAGATAAGCTGTGGCTGCACTGAGTCCTAGGGAGGACACGTATGTGATACTGAGAAGGGTCGAACTTGGACTGGAGTCTGGGAAACCTTCTGCGTGGAAATTATCTAGGTGAATGGACAGGAGAGGAAAAGACCCAGTAGTGGACAGGTTGGAAAACAAGACCATGTAGAGGGGACTTAGAGAACTAAAGGAGAGATTGATTTGGGTCCTGTGGAGTGTTGAAGGGTGGGATCATGGGGGGATCATGGGGTCTGGCAGTTGAAATTTTTTTTTTTTTTTGAGACAGAGCCTCAAGCTGTTGCCCTAGGTAGAGCATTGTAGCACTCTACCTTGAGAAGAGGTAGAGTCCTTGGAAGAGGTAGAGCCCTTCCATGGGCCCTTGGAGGCCATGCTAAGAACATTCTCTTTTAATTTAAGGAAAACAAGAAACCTTGAGTGGGTGAGTTGGGGATCAGCTTGGTGGTATTTGGGGTTGAGGTGGGCTGGAGTGGGTGAGAGTCAGATCAGTGCGGGGCAGAGGAATGCAGGGATGTGATAGCTACAGCTTGGTCAAGGGAGGAAATGGTGGGAACAGAATGAGTTGCCTCTCAGGATGTGTTTCCTCAGCTGCAAAGAGAAGGACAGGACTGAACCCCAGGATCTTCTCTGGCAATTTCTCTGGTTTAGTGGAATGGGCCTGCTTCAGGAAGGAAAGTGTTGCTATTGCCATCTTGTGACTGGTTTTGGCCACACTGGTGTGTGTAGACACAACTCTTCCCTGTGGCCTTTTGGGAGGGGTCTTGTCCTAGATTTGGGGGTTCCTCTCAGAATTCCTCAGAAAGAAGCTTTAGGTATAGCCTGAACTTAACCTGTTGAACTTCTGACAGCTACCTTTTAAAATTTTTACTTTGACTCAAATGAGAACATTGGATGAGGGATTGTTTAAATTTTCCTCTGACAGAAAGGCCTCTAGTTTTTGAGTTTTGATTTTGGTTTTTTCTCTGTTTACTCTCTGAAGCAGTAGACACATAAACAAACAGCTTCCTTTGCTAGTTTTAATGCTGGCTCCCCTAGAAGAAATAATGAGAACACTTTAGAAATATTTTCCCTCAGGAAGCATAAATCTCATGAACATCTCAAGAAGTCTACACCATGGCTTAGGTTTCTTGATAGAACAAGAAGAGGGGCAATCTATTGTAAATTTTACTGAATTTCCCCTGACTCTAAAAATGTGTGCTCATTGTAGACGATTTTAAAAATGAGGACGACTATAAAAAGGGAAATTAAGATTACTCATAATCCTACTACCCAGTGGTAAATACTATTTAACATTTCCATTTATCCATCCACCACCTCTTTCCTGCCAAATAAATATGTGAGGCTATTTAGACATAGAAACATACATTTCCTTCTTTTGTTTCTTCAGGGAAGCAGAATGTTTAGGAATATTCTCTCTGCAGTGAGGCTGCTTGGATTCAAATTTATGTGGGTAAATTCAAGAAATTTCTCCATCCCTGAGTCTCAGTTTTCTCACCTACAAAGGGAGAATAATAAGAACACCAAGCTCCAGGACTCTGTACAAACTAAATGAGATTAAGTATGCGAAGCCTTTACCACAGTTCCGGACATTACTACTCCAGTTTGCATTATCAAGTATAGGTTATTTTTGCAATGCTATTCTGCTTTATGGTTTCCGTTACCTTAGATTTCCTTTCTTTTTCCTTTGTTCTCTGTCACTGTCAGTTTCTCCTGTGATTTGGAAGGTACACATTCTATTTTTATTTCCAGTGGCTTTTTTGAGTTTGATTTTAAAATCTTGCAGCTTGTGCAGAATGTGATGGTACTTTTTTATAAACCACCCCCCACCATGAAAGAAAGGGGCTGTAACTTTTTGTAAGAAATAGATTAAGGATACCATTGTGAGATGGGAAAACTGAAATATGGAGAAGTTAAGTCATTTTGCCCATGGTCACAGAGGTTTTTTTTTTTCTTTTGTTTTAGGCAGAGTCTCACTGTGTAGCCCTGTGCTGTGGCATCATCATTGCTCACAGCAACCTCAAACTCTTGAGCTCAAGTGATTCTCTTGCCTCAGCCTCTTGAGTAGCTGGCACTGTAGGCATATGCTACCATGCCTGGCTAGTTTTTCTATTTTTAGTAGAGACAGGGTCTTATTCTTGCTCAGACTGGTCTTGAACTCCTGAGCTCAAGCAAACCACCTTCTTCAGCCTCCCAGAACAAGATCACACAGTTTTAAGAAGTGCAACTAAGAGTCAAACCCAGTTCTCTCTGACTTTAAGCCTTTTATGTCTTGGCCTATATCCTTATTACCAAGTAGTCACTAGGTTTCTTTTTGAATGCTTTTGGGTATGACTTTCCACTTTCTGAATCAGCCTAATCCTTCTTGAGGAGCTCTGTAGGAAAGTCTTTCCTTATACCGAAACAGAATTTTGTCCTTCCAACGGTTTTCCCTGGCTTCTAATTCCCATTTCCTACAAGATAATGCTTACTTGTTCTCCGTAGTCAAACAAACATTTCCTGATTCTCATTATGTGCTTGGATTCAATGCAAGTTCTTGGGGGGGGGGGGGGTTAAAACATGATCTTTGTTCTTAAATAGGCTCTTGATGAAGTAAGACCCAAATATATAATGTAATTCGAGAACAATATAAAACTGTAAAGAATTAGGATAAAAATATACTGAGCAAATTACCAACTTATCAAAGTTCAACGCTGGGGGAGAAAAGCACAGAGGTACAATTTCCAGTGATGGTTTCTCTCTACCCCATCTCTTCCTCCATCTGAAATGATACAATTATAATTGAGAATTGGGGATTCAAAAGTGCATTATTAGAGCTAAATGTTAATGCAATAGCAAAAGAAACTTCTGCAGGGGTCCTTAGATGTTTGATGTAAATGTAAAACAGAATTCACTAAAATAATAAATGTCAAATATAAAATCCATTGTTTCCAATTACTGCCACTTCACAGACTTTAACTACCTAATTTAGCTAAAGCATGAGGGGAAAATATTTTGCGCTTGAAAATGTAAATTAAAACATTTTCCAATGCAGCCACAATGCTGCATTATTGAGCTTGGCAGCCCCACACCCCACTCCATTGCCTATGGTCCATTACCCTGGCCCAGCGCCTTGGAGCTTATCGGGACTGCAAGACATTCTCTGCTTCAGACTCTGCTCCTTTGATAAGGGTTATCACTTCACTAGATGTAGAAAGCTCAGATGTGCCAACTTGGGGCTTTCACCAGAAATTTATGGTGAGGTGAGGGGAATGCTGATGGGTTTTCTTTTTTTCAGAGCCTCAGTTTTTTTTCTTTATTGAAAAAATGAGGATACTTCATCTCCACGAATCCTTTGTGCACTTGTGTGAGAACACAATTCTTCTGCATGTTCAGAGTCCTTCTTATAAGAAATTTTATTTATTTATTTAATTTTTTTTATTGTTTTGGGTTAATTTGAGGGTACAATGTTTGCATTTGTTAGGTAGAATCCCTCTTATAATTGGGGGATGACATATAAAATAGTGCCATGTAGCTAGTGGTTATCAGGAAGACTCCAAGATCAAGGAAAGCCCACACCATGTGCAGACCTCTCTGACATATTTTATATGTCAGCTATTATGTGTCTGCCCCCAAGACGTATGCCATGCACCCTAACATTGTGCCCAGTAAGTGAGAGCACATTCACCTCCTTCTGTCTTCCCCTCCCCTCTTCCTCGTTTCCCTTCCTCTCACCTTGAATTGATTTGAGTTTTTGTCTTATGTTGGCATGTATTAAATTGTCTAGTGGCTTCATAATAGTATGACGTACATTGGATACTTGCTGTTCCATTCTTGTGATACTTTACTAAGACGAATGTGTTTCAAATCCATCCAGGTTAACACAAAAGATGTAAAGTCTTCATCTGTTTTAGTAGCTGAATAGTATTCCAAGGTATACATATACCACACCTAGTTATAACACATTTTAGGTCTTTAGATTACGCAGCTCAGAGAACAGGCAGGTTGACCCATTCTACAGGGAATTTTTTTTTAAGACAGTTTCGTCTCACAATGTCACCCTTGGTAGAGTGCAGTGGTGTCACAGCTCACAGCAACCTCAAACTCTTGGGCTTAAGCTATTCTCTTGCCTCAGCCTCCCAAGTAGCTGGGACTATAGGTGCCCACCACAATACCCAGCTATTTTTTGATTGCAGTTGCTATTGTTGTTTAGGAGGCCCAGGCCAGGCTCGAACCTGCCAGCCATGGTGTATGTGGCTGACACCTTACTCACTGAGCTACAGGCACTAAGCCTACAGGGAATTTATTTTAAGGAAATTGGAGCAGGTCAACTTGAATACATAGAATGCTCTGTGTGCTTCTCTCATGAATTAGGGGGGCTGTGTGACTCATGGCTTCCCCCCACTTGTACATACCCCATTCTCCCCTTATTGATGACCTCAGAGTTTCCTAGGTACTGTGCTTTTCAGAGTGGTCTGCACATAGTGTGGGCTTGCCTTGATCTTGGAGTCTTCCTGATAACCACTAGCTACATGGCACTATTTTATATGTCAGCTATCATTCCAAGTGTATTCCATATATAGTTACTCTTCAAATGCTCATGATAAGCCTATGAGGAGAGTTCTCTTATCATCTCCATTTTAGAGATGAGAAGACTGAGATGAAGAGAGGTAATATGCCTTGCTCAAGAGCACACAGGTAGGAAGTGATGGAGCTGGTACATGGATCCAGGCTGACTGGCTCCAGCCTTTATCCTTGCTCTAATCTGTCTCCTAATAGTGTTTGCTCAGATTTAACTTCCTTCTGCCACTGCCTGATTCTCTTTGTATTTTTAAGTGCAGGTTTCCAAGGGAAAGACTTGGATTGGCCCAATTCTTCATCCTGTGCTGCTTCTGGTCCAGTCAACTTTACAGTTGAGTAGGCTGAAGGAATCATGTGGTTTTCAATGTGGCTGCCTTGAGAGAGTTATAGGAAGAGCGCTGCCCTGATAAGTGAGCAGAGGGGTAAGTGGTCTGTGTAACTGACTTCTTAAACCCACTGATACTATTTTTGACATGTAGGATTAAAATGTTTCTATGTATCCATAGGCTTGTCTCTTATAGCCACTGAGTCAGTTATCTTGGATATCTGTCTGTCCAACCTTTCAAGTGTTCATACATACTGCTGTTACCTCATGGAGAGGAGGGAGTATTGTGTCACACCATGAAGCATACTGCCAGCTGGTTTGTTTGGTTTGCTTCCTGTGGAGCCCAGCATGGCCCACCAGGTTAGCACATCAAGCTCATGGGTGATGTGCAGGATACAGAGCAGGAATAAGAGTGACTCTGTCCTGGGGAACTTAGAACCTTCTCAGCAGATATATGGCAGCACTAGAGCACAGTATAGAACAAAGCCCTGATGACAAAAGGCAAAGGCTACAAATGTTTATCAAGAGTCAAGCTGTAGTCTATTTTGCATTGCTTTAAAGGAATACCAAAGACGAGGTAATTTATAAAGAAAAGAGGTTTATTTGACTCGTAATTCTGATTTAGGGAAAGTTCTTGACTGGGCATCTGGGGAAGCGCTCAGGCTGCTTCCACTCATGGTGGGAAGTGAAGGGGAGCAGCATGTGTTGAGATCAAATGGCGAGAGAGGAAACAAGGGGCAGAAGGTGTCAGGCTCTTTTGAACAGCCAGCTCTAGTGGGAACTAATCGATTGAGAACTCACTCAATCAATGAGGGCATAGATCTATTCATGAGAGAGCCATCCAACCCCATGACTCAACCACTTCCCATTAGGTCTGACCTCCAACACTGGGATCAAACTTCAACATGAAATTTGATGGGGGCAAAGATACAAATGATAGCATCAATTTCCTTGCTAGATGTTTCTGCATATCTCAGCTGGTCTTCACAATCATTCTGAGATACATTTTATAAGCTCATTTATTAAGCCATGACATAGAAATAGTAACTTCTTCAAGACATGGTTGACAAGCAACAGACATGGTTCTCACCTGCAGGTCAGCCTGAGTTTGCAGTGACAGTGCCATGCCTGCCTTGATTAACACTCAAAGTCCTTTGTTCTAAGAGTACAATGTGACCCTCTCTGCAGGAATGACTGACATGAGTTTTTTTAATGTAATTGCCTCTGAAAGCCACCTAAAGTTGGAACTGATTTAGCAAAGCTTATTTCTGAAGCCAGTGAAAAACAAAGATTTTGCTATAACGAAATTTTAAAATCCTCTACATTGGGATTTGCTTTGCTTTGTGGATAAGAGCAGCAGGAGTGTTCCTGAGCTCAGTTCTCCCTGAAGTTTGGGTGATTGCTGAGGTGGGGTCTAGCCAAATACAGAATCTATAGAAAAATAGATCCTCAGCTAAAAGCAGCTCATTCTCTTTCTCTTTATCTTAGGTGCTAAACATGGGCTTGGCTGGGTCTTAGGCTTGCAAAATCCCTTCTCTGGTATTTTGCACAGTGATTAAAAGCTTGGACTTTTGTGGTACAGAGACTCAGATGTTGTCTTGACTCTGGCATTTATCAGCTATGTGGTATGAGGCAAGCCATGTGATAGTTAGTGAACTTATGTGCCTGATAATAGATGGTATCTATTATTGTTAATTATTATTATTCCTCTCTCTCATCATCCAGACCCTGATTCTAGGGAAAGCAATTTTAAAAGTGTTTTCTAATTTTAGACTCCTAAATTAGCCTAAAGCCAATTATTTCCCCTTTCCTATTTGAAAAATAAAGTTTACTTCTCACTGGAAATGTGATTGAGGTGTTCTTCAGGCTGGAGAGAAGATTGTCGTTAGTGCCAAATGATAAAATAGCCTATGAAAAATAAAAACACCACACCTATGGTGCATCTTACGAGGGTACATGTGAAATTTACCAGGTGTAGAATATAAATGTCTTAACACAATAACTAAGAAAATACCGTGAAGGCTATGTTAACCAGTTTGATGAAAACATTTCAAATTGTATATAAAACCAGCACATTGTACCCCGTGATTGCATTAACGTACAGAGCTATAATTTAATTAAAAAATTACTAAAAAATACATAAAAACAAAGTCAAGTGTCACCCTGAAATTAGCACCGAGCAATCCCTTTAGTATGCATTTGTATACATGCTCATGCTTCTATTCAGACACAGAGAGGGTAGTAGACCTTTTCTTTTCCTTCCAAGAAAACTCTGACCAACCTTTCTGCTTCTAAGAAATGTGCTATTTCTCACCCTAATGATGTGGTTTTGATAGATTCAGATATTTTCATTCATTCCACCAACTGGGCCTCTACTGATTGGTCTGGGATGGGCATGTGATCTGTGTTAGGCCAACCGGAGCACTTTCTATACTTTTAGAACCAGAGATGGGAGAGCATGAGGTGCAATGCCTCAAGGTGTTGGTGGCCATGTTTCCTATCAGGTAGAGGATGACAGTGTGCAATATTGTGCAGAGAGCAGCAGAGATGAAAAAGAAAGAGTCCTGGAACTGTTGGGTCCTACACCTACATGGGACTGAATTCTGCCAACAACCTGAAAGAACTTAGAAGGAGAGTCTTCCCCCTGGCCTCCAGTTAAGGAATGCTGCCCTGCTGAACACTTGATTTTAGCTCAGTTAGATGGTTAATCAGTCTGCTGTCCTACAGAACTGTGAATAAGAAATGAGTTCTAAGCTGCTAAGTTTGCTGTGCTCTGTTAGGACAGCAATAGGAAATTAATACACTGAGTATTTCAGCATTCCTGATCCTGCCTCCAAATGCCAGCTTTGGAGTTAATATAACTCAGAATACCCTCACACATTTTCAGATATTCTGTAGGTGGGGGCCTGGGGGACACGGGTGAGGGAGTACACCCCTGCCTGAGACACTCCATGGAGAACTACAGCTAGGAAGAGGGTTGGCTAGGAGGCAGTGGAGCCAGTCAGGAGATGGTTGTTATTTTAAGCTTTGAGACAAAATGACCTGGAGGAACACAGTGGCTGTGGGACTAGGCCCGGGGATGAGTTCGAATGATAACTAGGAGGCAGAACCAACAGGACCCATCAGTAGTGTTGATGGTTTTGGTTTGGGTTGGGAAGTGAGCATCTCTTCTGTTCCCATCCTCCTCTTCTGCCTCCACCCTTGTACTCCCGTCATTGTTGTGCATGTCTAAGAGCAAACAGAGCTTTTGCAGGAACCTGACATTCCCTCCAGTGAGCAAGAGGACCACACTCTGGAAGCCATTAGCAATTTGTGTCAGGATTAGCCAATGAAGGGAAATGACAGCAGCGCTATTGCAAACCCAAAAGGCCCCTTATGGCCAAAGTCACCGAGTTGGTAAAATGCAGTAATTGCTTGAACAATTTTCAGCCACTCCATGCTAAAATTGATGATAGGAAATGAGGAGAGATTTTATACTTCCCAATGGAAGCAAATCAGGAGGTCCAAACAGCTGAAATGCAATTTGAACCAGGGTGTTTGGCTAAGCCCACCAAACTCCTATGTGCAGTTTGAGGACATTTCACCCTAGGGATTTTTATTTATACTTTGTCCAAAAGTGCTCATGCCTTTTTCTTACACCCTTGTAGCCAACTCCTTTTACTAAATTCCTCCTGGGAGAAGTACTTTGTGTGCTTTCTGTTTTTCTGAGCTGGCTCTGATGGAGGCAGAGCACACAGAGACCCATTTCAAACTCTGGGTTTGTTCTTGAGGTGTCACTGCCCACTTGATCCCCAGCCCTAATCTAGTTCCTATGGAGTTCCTTAGCCTGGTAACTGGAAGGACAAGCCCTGCTTAAACTAACCCCTCATCTTTGGAAGGTGAACAGAACAGAGAAAATAAACAGTTACCCAAGACAAAACCAGTGTCATGGGAATATGTTCAAGTTGATCTTAGGTGAGAAATTAAAATTCCCCTTGCATTTTCAAGGATTGCATGTTCTTGAAAACAGCCACAGTGACAGGAATGAAACACTGAGTAAAGTAAAAATAACATAATTGATAGGTTACAACAGAGAATCTGAGTTTTTTTGTGCTATTTCATGAATAGAGATCGATGAATCCCATGGGTTTTGTTGGCATCAGCACTTTAGGGGAAATGTTGTGTCATGCAATATTAAGGCTAATGGGCACACGTAATTTATACAAAGGTTTTGCCTATCAAAAGCTAAAGTTTACCCCACTCTCCTAACCCCAGAAAGCAGAAAGGGTCGTGGCATGGGGTGGTTTCACTGTGGATCTGATTAAACAGAATATTTTACCATTCAACATAAAAGTCCATTCAAGTGGAGTCAATTAAGTGCATTAAGACAATGAGTAGGCATGATGTCACTGGTTGGGGTCGATACTTACCTTGCTTTGGAATCCTTTTCAGCTTCAAGAGACCCTCTTGCTCTTTGCCTTGACACAGAAGAAAAGCCAAGGACAGAAAGCAAGCCTCCCTGTCCAACTTTCTTGGCGCCATTTTCCTAATGCTGACTCTATAGCCAGACTTGCATGACTTTATAATTATAGCTATTTGCTTGATCTTGGATAGGCAAATCGGCTTGGGAGCCGAAGGGATGTTTTATGTCAAGATGCTCTAACTTTGGTTGGCAATTATCTTCTGCATATTCAGGGACAGTGACAGCCATCTCTCCATTCTTGAATATATTTCTGGCCTTGTCAGACTTCAGTCCCAGCAAGGGAGGGAGAAGGGCCCTCCACAGATGAGATAGCTAATGAAACTATAGAGTTGGGATTTTTTTTTTCCCCTATGAAAGAAAATCCATAAGTGACAAAATCTCTCACCAAGTCATTTTTCCTCCCAAACATCTTGCATTGTGCATGTGCGTGGCACATGCACAAATTAGGTTTACAGATTCCGTAAAGCAATTCATCTGCTCTGAATGTAATGCCAGTAATTTTTCAAGGAAGTCAGCAAAACGTGGCTCAAGAAGGAAAACATTGCCAGTTATTTTTAAAGAATTCTATTGTTTTTATTAAATCTGCTACTGAGCGGTGACTAAATCATTTACTCTTTACATTTAATTTTTAATTTTATGGTATCCTCCCCTCAAAATGAGGTTGAGTTTTAAATCCTCATACTCTTAATGTCCCAAGCCGTGCAGTCACATAAGGGGTTTGTTTCAGTAAAAATGATTACTGGTGTCTATAATAGAATTGTAATAACTCAATAGTGTTTTATAAATTTTTGATTCACTCTGCATTTTTTATTTGACAGCTTGCCAAGTTCCAGTTTTTATCTGATCATCTTTGCATCAATAATACATGAGGCTGAGATCTTCTGAAAAGCAGATACTTTTCTTTTTTTCACTGAATGCTTTGCTTTTGCCAGCAAAAATATTGATTTGGATTTAATAATCTGTAGTCCTTTTGGTTTGATCACACTTAGCAGGAAACCCTAAAAAGAGCTATGGCCGTGTATCTGCCAACATGGAATCAATTGCTTTTCCCTAATAAATGCAATCATTGAACACCTGATCCATACTATTGCTTGTTATGTGAAATTGATTAAAGGGCTGCTACGGTTGGATTTGAATGGCCCGAGGTTTCCCCATTCGGATCCTTTCAACCAAAAAATGACAATCAGAAAAAGCCAGGCCATAGAAAAATGATGTTTCTGATTATAATTTCTTTTCACCTCCATCAACATACAGTTTGTCAACACTCAGCTCCTAAATGATTCCAATAGTATTTCTGATTTTAGTCTGTTCTTGTGCCCCGCTGCTCACGTGAATGACAGTAGTGTAAGGAGCAGAGTCCATCCCATCACCTGCCTCCAGCATTGTTACCAATAATCAGGAAAATGAACTGACGAGGAATTGGGAGGGCCCTCCAACAACATCTTCATCCATGGTCTTATTTTTTTCCATCTGTGTGGAATGCAACCAAGGGCATCTTTTTAAAACTCCAGCATTCCCATTTTAAATAAATGACAAAATGCTGGTAAGTAAGAATTGCTAACCCAATAGTTGTCAAGCAATTAAATCAGAATCTCTGGGGTTATGATGTGGGAATTGGAATTTTTTTAAAGCTTCCCCGGATCATTTCAACATGCTGCTTATGTTGAAATCCAGTGTTCATTCTAAATTGAAATCTTCCTGCTCTTGGTATAGCTGGGCGCTACCAGAATCGTGTATGGGCTTGCTAGAAACACAGAAATGTCAGATCTCCTGCCCCCAGGTCTACTAAATTGGAATCTGCAATTTGGGCAAAAGCCCCCATTACCATTCATAGGCACATTCAAGTTGGACAAACTTCATCCTAAACTACTATTATATGAAACACCATGAAGTTAGGCAAGCCATTTTGTAAGCAGACGAGCAGCTTCCAGTGTTTGTAGAGGAAGTGGATATAGTGGAAGGCAGTCCCAGGTTTTTACCCTAGTAATTCCGGTTATTAGCTGTGTGAATCTGAGTAAGACTCCTTAAGCTTCAATTTGTTCATCTATGTCATCAGACTAATAAGAGCACCCACCTCCACGGAGCTATTGTGAACATTAATTGAGAGATTGCATGTCACCTGCTTAAAACCATGCCAGATGTGTTGTAAGCAAGCCATCTATTTTAGTAGTTAATACTAATATTAATAATAAAATTGTTGTCTTCAGAGACCCCTACTATTGCTGAGATGCCTAAATGTCAGTACTAATTCTTGTCTTATTTATCTGTTTACCCATAAAGCCAATCAGAGGTGGCCCTGATGTCTCCTCTTACATTTTCAGCTCATACTTAACCCTATTCATCATTTGCAGGAGGGACGACCTGAAGGTTAATGGATGCCCAGGAAAACAGGCCAGTGGTGAGCTCAATCAGAATGCCTTCCTAGCTCCCAAGTCTGGGTGACTTCAGTGTAATTGTCTTTGGAAGCCACTTGTCGTTGTGTGTAAAAGGAAGGACTCACAAAGCCGGCTTCTGCGTGGGGCTAACTCTATTCACCTTAATCTGGCCTGCTTTGGAAAGCTTTCTTGGCTCTTTCCCACCAAATCCAAACAAGGACGGGAGATTTTATTAAAATGACTTGGGCCCAGCCTGCTCTGTGCTCTGATCCATTGAAGGGAGCCAAAAATGTCCCCTGGTGTCCATAGAAACATTGTTCTTATTTTTCAAAATTAATCCAGCTGAATTTGCAAGGCTGCATCACCTCCATCAGAGCTGCAGACGGCCAGGACAAAGAGCTGTTTTGATGTTCCCAGCTGGGAACCCTGCCCTCAGCAAATACAGTTGATATAAATAAATGGTCTCTTGCCTGCCTACATTCATGCCCATCTGTTTGGAGGGCAGGGTGCCCAATCAAAAGTTGCCTAGATGCTCACCACGGGCACTGGTGCCAAGGAATGACGATTTGCTGGCAGCTTGCCTAAGGCTGCGAGTACCATCTTTTCAGTCGTGGGTTCTTATTCTGGACCAGAATGGGAACACTGGCACTGCACGCTTCCTTACTGTTGATCACACCTGTTGACAAAGCTGTGCCAAAGCAGAAGAAGAGGGAGAGAAAGAAAACTGCTGTGTAGGGGCATGTTTGGGCTCCCAGGGCCTGGCAAGCCCGAGACAGATTCTAATTAAGTAGAGAAAATCTCTGCCCATGGATGTTCTGATGGGGCACAAGACTGGCAGGTCAAACTTTACATTGCTTTATTGCAGGGGTGGAGGACAAGCTGCTCCCAGCTGGTGACTCTGTCTTGTCTAATATTTTCATAATAGAACACTGATCTTTGATGATGTCTGGAGCCAAACAAGCTGGGAGAACACGGTATCCCCTGGCTCCCAATTTTCACCCACCTACCAGCAACAGTAAGTCCTGAGGTGCACAAGTCACAGGATATAAAGCCCAGGACCTAATTGTATTTTGTGTGGGCTGAGCTGGAGAAAGGAAATGAAGCCACTTGAGACAGAGCATGATATGGGGACATTTTTATGCTGATAAAAGTGAGTTAGTTCCCTCTGAACTTGTTAAGCACAATCAGAAATAAGTTAATGTACTCAAAAGTAAGTAAATCATTAATCCCCAAGATACTTTGTGGACCCCTAGAGGGCTAAAACTGCGGCCTCAGCTGTGGAATACCACGAGGAAAGACATCGAGCAATTGTTGACAGGACGTTCTCCCTCATCCTGTGGAGGGAGAACAGGTTGAAAAATTGACGGTTGAAGGTATCAAAGCAAAATACCTCATTTGTACTCAGAAGGGCATTTTGTTATTTCTTTTGGTTTTGATTGTAAATTTGCATCTTTTCATTTCATTCTGAATATTCTATCAACTAAACTTGTGGCTAAATCACAAGTGGAAGGCTGGACAATGATTTGTCAAGATGTCCAAGTGCCATTCCCCAGAACTTGGGAATATGTTAACCTTATTTGGCAAAAGAGATTGTGCACCTGTGACTAAATTAAGTCTCTTGCTGAGATTATCCTGGATTATCTGGGTGGGTTGGATGCAGTAGTCAGCGTCCTTATCAGAATACAAGGCAATGTGATGAGGGTAGCAGAGACTGGGTAATGTGTTTTCAAGATGGAACAAGGAACAAAAAGCCAAAGATAGAAGTGGCCACGAGAAGCTGAAAGAAGGAGGTAGGGGAAGGATTGTCCCACGAACCTTCCAGAAGGAACCATTTCTGCTGACACCTTAGCTAATAAGACTGGATTTACACATCCTTACCCTTGTGTAATAGACACGGGGTGGCCCAAGATAGGAGAGCCCTGAGGCTACACAGAGTTGGAGCACAATAGCACATTGGCTGCTCTGATAAAACCAACTAATTGAGTTAGTTACCTTTCTCCCAATTCACTGCCTTTTCTTTTTCCCTTTGCTTGAATCCAGAGACCATAATAAAATTCAGTATCTTTGTTTTGATTTTTTATTAGAATTGTGCAAACCCAAGGTGTTTTTTTTTTTTTTCTAAGAAGTTCCCTCTTAAGTGTCTTCATTTGATGTTAAGCCTACCGGGTCAGGATGTCAAATTAATGTCAGTACTAGGTAATGCCTGTTCTAACAGCAAGCATTCAGTTCCTAAAGGCAGGGAACAGTAT
Organism: Otolemur garnettii; assembly: GCF_000181295.1. Lineage (NCBI taxonomy): Eukaryota > Metazoa > Chordata > Mammalia > Primates > Galagidae > Otolemur > Otolemur garnettii. The sequence goes on from NW_003852402.1 coordinate 22,385,065, forward strand.
TAGAGCAGCCCTTCAGATTTATGTTTAATAACATTCATATATCTTTACCATGTGCCAGGCACTGGGCATTACATATTAGATATTTGAAGTATCTCTTCGAGCAGCACAGTGGATTAACTGCGAACTTGTTGGGCCCACAAGCAGCGTGAAATGGCTGCTGTTGTTAAAAGTTAATACTTACTGTATTCCCATCAGCGACTACCTTAACACTGTAGGGCAGCTGCTGTTGCTGAATGTTATCAGCATGTGCCCATCCACATACCCATCCATCACTCCATCTCAGCAGCTACACTGGTCGTCATTTGCCTACCTGCAGTGGCCTTGACTGGCAGGCAGAAAGCAGACACTAGGAAAAATTCAGACTTTACCTATGGTTAAATTATGTTTGGCCAGGTTTAATTATTTCTTTCTCTCTTTCTCTCTCTCTCTTTCCTTCCTTCCTTCTTTCCTTCCTTTCTTCCTTTCTTTCTTCCTCTCTCTCTTTCCCTCTCGCTCTCTTTCTTTTTTTACTTACAGTGGACCTACTTTGCTTTTATTTCTTCTTGGATGCAATATAAAACATACAGGAAACCATAAGTTCATACAATAAAGATAAATAACCAACTTAAGTTGTCTCATGGACTAACCCATGTAATCCAAAGCAACACATACCCTACAAAAGGAAGATCCTGGTAAAAGTTAACTATTTTACCTTTTCTTCAAAGAGATTAAAGTTTTAAACATTTATTTTTATATGATGTTTGAGAAATGGAGAGAGTCTGCCAGTTTGCTTATTATTTATTTCTATTGAATAAAGCCAAATGATGTCTTTCCAAATTTGGCTGAGTTTCATCCCTGCTTCCTATTGACTAGCCTATTTTTAACATGCATTTCAAGTGCGTGGCATACTGAAAAATTACCCCCATGGCTTCTAAGTCTAATAGTTGGGCCTTATTCTGCCCAAGCTTCCTTTTACCAAAGCAAATAAAAACTATTTTTCTTGATGTAGTCGTTCTTTTCTCCATGTTATTTTCATTTCTGTGCTTGCAATCTAAGTTAGTGATAATTCAATCTTCTATTATGATGATAGCCTCAATATTTGAGATGCCTATCAGAGCGAAATAAAAGCATTTCTGTAGAATTCAATAGACCGGAGAAGAAAATAATCAAAATACTGTTCATTCACGCACTTATCAACAAACACTTATTGAACATTTTTAGTTGCCTTGCTGTCCTGAATTTTTATTTATTTATTTTTCCTTTTTTAATTCTCTTCCTTCCTCTCATAAATTTGCCACCATATTTCAGAAACTGAGAATTCAAATATAAATAAAATATAGACACTAATGACTTAGAACTTAAATAGCAACAATGCACTGCATCTAGTTCTGCTATGGAAGGGTGCACAGGTGCCAGTGGAGCATCAGAAGAGACAGCCCACCTGTGTACCAGGGCATTAGCACAGGCTTCACAGAGGAAAGAACACCTAGGGTTGAGTAGGAATTCACTAAGTAAATAGGGTTGGGGGGGTTAATTTTCTAGCTCTACGTCACAAATTATTACAAATGTAGTAGCTTAAAACATTTATTACCTTATAGTTTCTGTGGGTCAGGGGTCTGGGTCTGGGTTACCTGGGTTCTCTGTCAAGGTTACACTCCCCACATCAAGTGGCTGCATTATCATCTGGAGATTTGGCTGGGGAGGACGCTATTTCAAAGATTGATCTTGGATGACAGATTGTGTTTTCTTGTGGTTGTATGACTGAGGGCCTCAGATTTTAGCTGGGGCTAGACGGAGGCCATTCTCAGCTCTTAGAGGCCACCAGCAGTGCCTGGGGGGCTGTCCAGGGTTTCTTGCACGGTGGTTGTTCCTAACATGGCCTCTTACTTTGTCAATCCAGCAAAGAGAATCTCTAGTCTGCTAAGACTGTTATAGAACACAACAAAATCATGGAAGTGTCATCTCATCACCTTTGATGTATTCTATGGTTAGAAGCAAATAAGGTCTCACCTGTAGCCAAGAGGAAGGAACCACACAAAGGTGTGAACCCAAGGGTGAAAGACTCATGGAACATTGGAAGTCCCCATGAGGTCTGATCACCACCCAGGATGATAAGAGGAATGAGAGGAGCAGGTAAATAAGACAGTCTGTAGAGAAGGAACAGTGGTTCTATACAGCTGTAATAGGATGGAGGAATTAATGCAGAAAGACTCCAGACTGGACTGATAATAACTATTGCTAACACTCATATAATGCTTATTCCATGCCACAGTACTTATATATGTTAAATCCTTTAATCTTTACAAAACTCCTGTGAAGTATTGTTACATCATCCTTAATAGATGAAGAAAAAAAGGCAAGCAAAACCAGGTAAGTTGACCCAAATTCTAGTGCTTAAACATGGTGGAGTTTGACACAAATTGTTTGGCTTCTCAGTCTGTCTTTAACCACTGTGCACACTGGGCAAGTATTGAGGTCTATAAGGAATTATGAAGAGTCTTGCGAGGGAATCTGGCTGTGTCCCAGGAGGCAGTGAGGAAACACTGGGGGAGTTTCACTCAGTGATATGGGTGCTCAGACAGATATGTGGCCATCAGCATGGAGGGAGCAATGGGGCTACAGACACTGGTGCAGGTAAGGCAAGATGAGTGACTGGATGAACACAGGGCCTACGGGGTTGTGGAGAAGAGAACGGACACGAGACACTTGGCAAATGTACATGATCTGATTGTGAGATATGGGAGTGCTGTGGTAAGGAGAGGGATGTGTCTAGGATAACTTCCAGGTTCGTGGTCTGGATGATTTGGTCTGCAATGGTCTTATGACATACCCTTTAATCTCTTAGTCACTAGAGGGAGGGGACTATATTCTTGTTCATTGCTCTATCTGTTGGGCCTGACAGTGCCCAGAGTTCCAAAAGCAAACACTTGCACTTTGCTTTGCTATATGCCAAGTACTGTTCTAAGAATTTCTGTTATATTAACATGGTTAACACTCAATAACACCGCTCTGAGACAAGTGCCTTAGTTACCTATATTTTACAAAGAAAAAGGCGACTAAGGCACAGCAGCATGGTGAAGGGACTTGCCCACACTCACACAGTTAGCATCAGAGACAGGGTTTGAACTCAGGTGGGCTCTCTCCAGAGTTTGGGAGCTTAATCATTACACTGTATCACATCACACAAACACAAGAAAGGTACTCAATAATATTTTTAAATGCTGTTCTGTGACTTCACTGAAACAGGGCAACTATTTAAGAATATGATATAGTTAACTTATCAATAGCCTTCATGGCATTTTGTATAAATATCCATTGTCCCATTTAGAGAACAGTTACTCTAAAGATGTGTTGAAATGTCTTCCTTTCTCACTACCTCTGAGCCACTCAAGCGTGAGGACTAGGTTCCATTAGACACTTGTGCAGGGCACTTAGTGACCATTTCTGGAATTGATTATTTTCTTAGACATTACAGATAAGATTTATAAAATCCAAACTGCCTTTATTCTGTTATCTCCTTTAATACTGACATCAACTCAAAAAAGTAAGGGCAATGGGTCCTGCTATTCCTATTTTAAAGCTTCAGACATTGAAACAGAAGAAAGTGATCAAATTAAACCTGAAACATCAGTTGCAAGTACTCATCAACCATTGTTCCTCATTAGAGTAACTTCAGATAGGTTTCAACTATTTGCTTGTTTGGCTGGAATAATGGGGACCAGTGCAAATGTCCAATTCTAGGCTCAAGTATAATGGCAGTGATTCTTTGCAATCATTTTCTTTTTTTTTTTTTTTTTTTTTTTTTTTAGAATAACATCAGGGAAACATCAAGGACGTGAGAACATGGGGTACATTAAAAACTAAAAAGACACAGGAAAGTATAGCAACTGGCATTAAGTGGCTAATTAAATGGCTATCACAGAACATAGTTGTTTTTTTTTAAAAAAGAGTCTACTTATCGAATAAATAAGTTAAAAATAGGCAGCTAAGGGAACAGACTGTGACTGTCAGGCTGGCTTCAGCCCTCGCCACATGAGTGCTGCCTAGCTCTGTCACCCTGACCTCTCATCCACTCACCAATTCAAAACAAATTTGGGAAAATAACCTTTATCAGCAGTGTGGCTTTCAAACCACTCCATAGGTAAAACGAACAGTCTTTGTTTTCTCCTTCAAAATTCACCTCTATTCTTCCCTTATCTGTATCAATTGTTTCATTTCCTTCCATTATTCAAAGCCCATCTTTTCCCCATTCTTTACCTAAGAGATAATACACCTTAAGATATAAAAATATCTTTTTTTTCTTATTTCTTGTTTGCTTGCTCTGTCTCCTCTGTGACCTCCACTCTCCATCCCTTGTAGACTGATACCACCGTCTTCTGCTTTAAGAATCAGCTCACAGGTCCTTTTGGGATAGGCTGAGTCCTAAGATGACACCAGTGGTCCCTGTCTGTTAGTATTCATGTCCTCGAGTAATCCCCTCCCCTCAAGAGTGGGCAAAATCTGCTGATTTTCTAAGTATTGTCAAAAGTGATAGGGTGTCCCTTCTATGGTAAGGTGCCACGCATCACAGTGTCCATCCTGTGAGTAGACTCTTTCTTTTCCCTTCTAGACTTGTGTGCTTTGATGAAGCAGGCAGTTCTATTGAAGGAGTTGATATGGTGGGGAACTGAGGCAGCCTCCAGCCCACGGTGAGGAGTTGAGACCCTCAGTCCAGAAGCCCACACCAAGAAATGAATTCTGCCAACAATCACAACAGTTTGAAAGTGGATTCCTCCCCTGTAGAGCTTTCAGATGAGACTGCATGCCTGGGCTATAACCTTAGTTGCAGCCTTGAGCCTTGCAAGAAACCCTACAATATAGGACCCAGCTAACCCTCTTCCAGATTCCTGACCTGCAGAAACAGTGTGATAATGTATGTGTGCTGCTTCTAGCCATGAAATTTAGGAAAGGGTAATTTGTTATGCAGCGGTGGACTGCTACCACACTGTCATCCCAAGCAGCTTGCCTGCACCCTAGGCACCTCTCCTTTGGGCGGCAATCTGTATAGCTCTATTCTTATCCTTAGAACATGGTATTCTAATTATGTTTGTCTTTGTTTCCTGTTCTGTGCTAAAATCATTGAGGGCAGTGACCCAATTTATCTCCTAGCACAGCACCTGGCTCAACAATGATTCTGCATTAAGTAATGAACATGTATTCAATAGCTCTCTCTGCTCCACTGCCCTCCCAACAATCACCTATAATTGGCACCATCAGGATAAGAGAAAATGGTTCATCTCCAACCATTGTATATAACTTCACTAATTCTTCCTGTCACCCTACTTAATTTGTACCCCTCCTTTTTTTGAGATAGAGTCTTTCTTTGTCACTCCTGGCTAGTGTGCTCATAGCAACCTCAAACTTCTGGGCTTAAACCATCCTCCTGCCTCAGCCTCCTGGACTACAGGCACCTGCCACCATGCCCAGCTAATTTTTCTATTTTTAGCAGAGACAGGGTCTTGCTGTTGCTCAGGCTGGTCTCAAACTCCTGAGGTCAAGTGATCCTCTTGCCTTGGCCTCCCAGAGTGCTAGGATAACAGGCATGAGCCACCATGCCTGGTCCCCTTTGAACATCTTATGTATGTCAAAAATTAAGAAGAGCAGACTCTTCAGTGTGGGCACATTGTCTTCTTTGATTGTCTCCTTCAATCTTAAGAATTAGGAATTGGAATCCAACATAGAAATGATGAAATTTGTGTTTCACACAGAGTTGTGCAGCCAATGCATGGCAGAGCCAGAGTGAATATCGAAATATGTCTGATTTTTAACTGCACGCACCCACTGTTCGTAGCTATGCCACGCTGGGTGATCAAGTTTTTCCTACACACTTGGAAAAACTGTCAAGATGAGAATAACAACACAGATAATGCTAATCAAAAACATTCATTGAGTTCTCATTGTCTGACAGGCATTGTTCTAGCCCTATAAACATATTTACTCATGAAGCGTTCACAGAAAGCTACAAGAGGCAGGTGTTGTTATCATCTCCACTTCGTAGATAAGAATACTGAAACAAAGAGAAGTTAAGTAACTTGCCCAAGGTCACGCACCTGAGAAGTGACACTGGGGGTACAACTCTGGTGGTGTCAGATTAGAAATCAGCCTGGCTTTGGGGGACATGATTCATCCTAGCCATTTTTATTTGCTCCTATAATAGGGTGACAGCCCACTGCTTACATGCATTTGCATCTCGAGTTTCAAAAATAAAATTAATTTGGAGATCCATTTCTCCGTTTTTAATGAGCATCAGTTTTTCTCTGGAGACAGGGCACCCCCATCCTGGATCCCCACTGCAGTGTGGAAGCTCTAATTAAATCTATGCAAAGTGCATTTAAAAAGGGAAATAATGAGAATCTGGACTTCAGAAAGACATGACTCTGATAGTAACTTTGAACACACTGTGGCCAGATTTTGTCCCTTCCTCTTGGCATCCTATGGCTGTGAGCGATGTGAAGGAGATGAAAAACATAAATTAATTTTTGAGAAAAGAAGGCTTAATTGGAAGATTTTCCCAAGAAGGGGCATAGAGCATTTGTTGGCCTCCAATTCATTTGTTAAGGAGAATTTATACATTTAATTTGATTTTTCTCATCTGTTGTAATTGCCACATAAAAAGTGGAATAGTTATGCAAGACTTAGGAAATGGAGCAGCTCCCTACCCTGTCCCCAACCATGCACGCCCCACAGAAACTACTACTTTAGAGTCTTTCAGAATACCTTGCGACAGATGGGCTAGGGTGGGAGAACAGTTCTATGAGACGACTTGAGAACAGTAAACAGGTAGATGGAGAAGTAGCTGTCACCACTTCAGAATAAAAAAATGCAAACCCAAGAAAGCCCGAGGTGTCATCTATGGTTTAATAAATTAGCAACATGAAATCTTAATGGAACATGCAGGGCTGGTTGATTGTTGTAAGTTGAAACACACATATATGCTTCCAATGGAATGATTTTGAAAATCACCATGACACTATGTACTACATATCATAAAAATGGTCACACCTCTTGGTCCAGGAGTGTTCGGGTAATTTATCCTAAGAAAATAGTACAACAGAAGCCAACATGTTCATTGTAGTATTGATCATGGGACAGAAAGGATGAAAAAGAGAAGGAGAGAGTGAAAATGCCATGTTTAATGAATTAATATAAATCATTAGATAGATTATTGTTCAGCTGTTTAAAGTGTTGAGCATGAAGGCCATAGAAAAACATATTCAATCTTCTGTTAACCAAACAAAGCTAAGCACAAAGTGGTTTACTTTTTAATGTTAACTGTGTATAAATGAGCTTCCCTACACATGGAGAGATGGCTGCAATGCAAGAGACGTGGGTATTAGAACTGATTTGACGAATGGCTTTGGGTCTGAGTCTTTCATTTATGAACTATGTGTGTCCTTGGGCCATCAAAATACTATTTTGCTGAGACTTATTGGCTACATCTATAAAATTAGAAGAAAATATCAATCTTTTAGTGTTGATGTAAACTTTAGGAAAAATATAATTAGTAGTATACAGTATCTGACATATATAGTATCTGATATACAGTAATGGCTCAGTAGTTACAATTATTGCTAACATATATAGATTCACACCAGAAGGTAATATTTAGGAGGGTGGGGGAATCTATGTCAGGGAGATGGAACTATAGCTACTGTTTTTCTCCTGAAAATTTAATATATACGTAGGAGTATATATATGATATTTATATTATAAATATAAATATCAATTATATATGATTATATATAATTGTATAATTTACATATAATTTTTATATAGTATAACATATAAAAACGGAAGATGGAATTGCAGGTACTGTTTTCCTCCTGAAAATTATATATATATGATTATATATGATTTATACATAATAAATATAAATACAAATTATACAGGGTAGCCATAAAGTTCATGTGCAATTTAAAATTGCATGCGGACTTTATGGCCACCCTGTATATATATGATTATGTATATAATTACATGTAACAATAATTTTATATAGTATAATTATGTGTGTGTGTATGTATATAAGGGGTTAGGAACAAACACCATAGTTAACAGCAAACACCATAGTTTCATCCCCCGAAATAGCTCCCTCACCCACCTATACACAAACGTCCCTATATTCACACATACATAGGGTGCCAGAAAAATGTATACACATTTTTAAAAAGAAAAAAACTGTAATAAATTTGTAATACTCAGGTCATGTTTAACTTCTGCGATTATCAGAAGTGTTCATTGTGACTTATGTTCCTTTTTTGTTATTAGTATATATAAAGTTTTGCAACTTTAATACAGTTTCTTCCCTTCTTAACATGTGTATACTTCTCTAGGCACCCTCTGTATATGTGTATGGACATTTTAACTCAATGGAATCAGAGTACCTTTGTCAGGAAGACCCACATCCCTGAAGGTGCCATAAAGACACAGGCCTGGCGTGGAGGGAAAGCAAGGTTGGGGGCCTCGGCCTCTGGCTCCGAGTTCTCTTTTAACTGTCCTTGGCTCTTCATAGCTCTTTGTTCTCCCATGGACAATTGCTCCTGAAAATGTGCATTCCTGCTAAATGGCATTTTAACCCTGGTATTCCCATAACTTGATGCTATTTCCTTAACAGACATTTGCATGGCAGATGGCACAAATGGCCTAGCAAATATATACTGGGTCAATTGTTAAAAAACTGCCAGATTGATGGCTTTGTTGGCTGTGTGCCTCCAAGCAGACACACGACAGGAAATTGCACACAGGCTCAATTTTCCAGACTAACTTGGGGGCTTTCTGTCCCTCCCTTGCTAAGGGCCATCAGTAGGACAGGTGAAGATGGAGCTAGTCTGATTCTTCACTTTTAAATAGACATTGATATGGGCAGATGGGTTGGCACGCAATGTGCTGAGCTGGGGCCTAACCTTTCTACCGCTAATCCTGCCTGCATCAGATTTACTCGGAGACGGAAGCCAACATCTTAACCTGTTCATGGCCAGAGCGTTCTACAGGATAATACTAACCTTTATTCCAGGAGCGGCATGAAGGCTGATTTAAAAGAACATTTTATCTAAGTGGTTAAGGAGGACTTGTTTACTAAATGCTTCTTAGTCCCTAATTACTTCTGGAGAAGAACAAGCCATTGACTTGACTTTAACTCTTCTTGGCCCCTTACAACTTTCACCTCTCTGGTGAAAAGCGGGGCACTTTTTTGTGTATGCATTTTGTACATTCAAATAGGTTGTAGACTCCTTGAACAGAGGGAACATATCTCATAAATGCTTGCCTTCCTTATGGTGCTAAGCATGGCAAATACTGTAGGCCTTGCTGTTTATCAGAGCCTGATAGATGTGTGCAAACAGGTACGCTGGCTTGCTTCAAATGCTATGACAATGGCCAATCCTATCCTTGGAGGGTCCCCTGCCCCAACCCATCTGTGGCCATAGTCCGACCACTGGGGTAAAGAGTTCAAAAATTTATTAAATCAATCGATGACTATGAGCTTGACATGATAGCAAGGTAAGATTTGACCTGAACCTTTCCTTGTTCTTCTACCTTCTAGATCCTCCTCCCTCATCTCTGTAATCTTGTAATTTCCTATTCTAATGACCCTGAGCTCACTTCAGAAGCTGACGGGAAGGCCTTTTCTGTTCTCCCAGGGGAAGACTGTGCTGCTAGTGTTGGCTTCGTTAGACCTGGAGGGTGGCCAAGAGACAGCTGTTTGCAGGAGGAAAGGGACAAGTAGAACTAAAGCTGGGAAATGTGAGCCAGGAGGGGCATGCCCTGTGAGTGCCTGGTGTCCCTTGCACAGCAGGGTGGAGCTGGGCCAGAAGACAGGGTAGGGGTGAGGCAGGCTGGGCACTCTGCACCTTGCACAGCCATGTTCAAGGGCAGCAGTACTCTGTGAACCAAGGGCTCTAAATTTGAACCTGGTCTTCAATTTCTCAGACCAGAATTACATGACAAGGTATATTTTTCAAGGTAGACATGACTTTTAAATATACCTACATCCAGTGTGTGTGTGTGTGGGGGGGGGGTTCTATTTGCTCACTCCTGAGCTCTGCAAATTTCAGGGACAGGCTGATGTCAATGAATTTAACTTGCAAAATAGTGTTGAGATAAAAAGGAGATATCAATCTTTATAATTTATCAACTTATTTAACCTTCCCATAGATAGATACCTTTGAATGTAGTCACTGATAGAAAAAAGAAAAAGAGGAGAAATTACTCTATGCGTTTTACCAGGGGGACTTTCCTTGCAGAACCCAGAAACCACCACCAAGTCAGTTCTGATGCTTTCAACACGGGGGAGTGCGAGCTAAGTCTGGGAAGAACCTGAATTACAGAGTAGTTTGAAACAACAACCTAATTTTGTTACGTATAATCACCCAAACTGATGATCAACTAAGTATTGCTAAGTTGAAGTCCTATGAGCCTCCTTTAGGTGAAAAGATAATTAGCTCATTAATGGCTCATAATGAAATGAAACGGTTCTCACAGCTCTTGAAAACTTTATGTTCTAAAAGATCTTAACATTTTACCTATGTTCTTTTACATGGGTAATTTTCCTAGGTCATTTCATTGCTTGACCTTTTGTTTTCTAACAGAAGGCGAACTTCAGCTTAGTCCTGGTGAAAATGATCCATCACTGATTCTGCAAGAGGAGGGCCCAGCTGGCGAGGCTGGTTGGGATCGATTATTTATTGCTCGTGTACTCCGCAGGACAGGTAAGTTTTCGGGCCCAGTGTCCGACTTCCCATCTTTCTTCTGGGATCATGTCAGGAGACAGCAATCATCAAGATAATGATTATTACAATTTATAGAAACACTTTATTGCTCCTTTTCAAATGATTTCCCAAAAAGTCCCACGATAAGCAGGAAGAAATTAAATTCAGAGGGAAAACAAGAGCTTTATAGGCCATCTGCTCAGACTTTCAAATTTAAATTTTATACATAAGAGCACATTAGCTGTGGGGAAAAAATGTGATCACATTTTGTAGCTGTCTGAGCAAAGAAGAAATTTCCCTCTTTGGGCTTTTCTGCATGGAAGTAAAAGGAGCCGTTTTGCTGAAGAAAATGAAATGGCTTCGGTATGGGGGAAATTTGCTATTCACCATTTTATATTTATGGAGTGCTGAACTTACACAGCCCTTTATAAAATATGAAATAACGGTCTACGCCTCTGGAGCTCACAGATGACGCTAGGCAAACACAGTGTTCTGGGCACCTCACAAGGAGGAAGCCGAGACGGTGACAGCCCTGTTGTGCAGGTGAGTAATGGCTGGCAAGCGGCAGAGTCACAGGATGACAGAGTAGCCGCCTCCACACGGGGGAGGGGAGGTGGCTCCTCTGAACCTCTTTCTCCCCAACCCAGGCCCTCAACTCAGAGCTTGGTGCCCACGGCCTGGGCCTCTAGGAACCTGCTTTCTCATCTGGGGACAGACAGCCATGGGATAGAGCAGACAGAATTAAAGAGTCAGAGATCACGCTGAGTTAAGGCGAAGGGGCGACAGCAGCACTGCTCACATTGCCCCATGAGCCACTGCTGGCGACTTTCCTAGGAATGCTGGGGACAGCATTTGATTAGGTCAGACTGCTCCTGCTGGCTCCAGCCTACCTGTGTGACACTCCATGACAGCAGGGAAGAAAGGTCACGGTGAAACACCCAGACAATTAATGCATGCCAGTGCTGTGCGCACTGCCTGCCTCCCTCGCCAGGCTGCCAGCACCAGAGAAACCTCCATCTTCATCAGACAAACCAAGCCTCTTTCCCTTCCTTTGTTTCGCTGTGAAAAGATGAAGGAGGCACAACGCGTGTCCAAACTGATGGGAGGAGTGCTGAGCCCAGTAGATAACGCAGTCATTCACAGCCAACCTTCAGAGCGGATGGGCACCTTAGAGCAACTAGTTTAGAGAAGAATGCGAAACCACGTTCAAAAAATCTCCCGTTAGAGAAGAAACTGTGAACTGAGGGTCAGGAAAAACAAATTAAATTCATTTGAGTTAGTGCTATTTTAGAGAAGCCTAGAAAAGCTTAAATTAACCTGATGCTAAATCAACGATGGGGAATACAGAAGCCAACAGGAATGATAAACAGTGAAAATCACACTTCATTTAATCGCAGGATCTTAAAAGGCAAAATTGCACAGTGGTTCAGAGGGCAGGCTTGGTATTTGAATCTTAGATGGACTGTCTGCTAGCTCTGTGAACTTGAATGAGTTAATTACTCTCTCTTTGCTTCCTTTCCCTCATCTATAAAATGAAGCTAATGACAATACTTACTTCTGATGGCTTTGGTGAAGATTAAATGAGATGATACACACAAAATTCTTAGCAGTGTCTGAGATTCTGAAAGTGCTCAATAAATATTAGCTAGTGCAATGAGTTTTAAACCAGGCGTTCGTAGTCCTAGACTGGTCCCCATCTGCACCCACCATAGTTGCTCAACTTTTGAATAGTTTATTTTTATTTCCATTTAAGATTGTATTTGAACAACATCATCTAAGTTAAAAATAAAAAAAAAAAAAGCCATTGTAAGGCATCTGATCCAGTCTGTTTACTCAAGTAGATTAGGGATCTTGTCCCGATTTATTGTTCATCCTTCCTCTTCCTGAACTTCTTTAAATACTAGGCCCTCACCAGTCCATAGTCCTTTATAAGTCAGGATTGTTCAGATTATTAGAAAGTTTCTTTTCATGTTGACTGAAAAATCTGCTTTTCATCCTTGAGTTTTAGCTTTGCTATCTACAGAAGACTGAATTGTGTTCTGCAAAAGATCTCTTGAAATATTGGCAATGTGCCATCCCACTGTTTGGGATCTTTGAGTGCAAGCAACAGAAATGGACTCTGGTGATAGTATGAAGAAAATAAATCTCTTGGTGGGATATTAGGCTGATCACAGAATTGAAGAAAAGGCTGGAGAACAAGGCTTAGAAGAAAAGAGAGGAACCGTGGTCATTCTGGGTTCTGGCCGCATGACCCACTTCGGTTTCCCCATTTCAGGTTTTTTCAGCTCCTCCTCGTAAGATATGGTTTCTGTTCTCATTGTCTATTGTGGAGAGTGTTCTAGTTTGCCAGCGTCTCTCAAGAGTGGGGCCTGGAAAGGCACAAAACAATCAGGGCATCCTTCAGGGAGCTTGGTGAATCCTGAGATCTCTTTCTTTCTGAAAGTCATCATGCTTCCATTCATATGCTGTAAAATTGATTTGCTTTCAGAGCAAACATGTCTCAAGACCTATTCTGAGCTTTCAACCAGTTCCAAAAAAAAAAAAAAAAGGGTAGGGCTGCCAGATTTACTAATAAAATATAGGATACCCTGTTAAATTTAAATTTCATGTAAACAATGAATATTTAGCATAAGCATATGCCATGTGTTTTATCTGGCAATTCTTAAGGGTTGTTTGTTTGTTTAATAGAATTTGCTGTTAAACACTGTTTATTCATCTTGTCTACTTTGCTTTAGAACCTAAAGTCAAGAACTTACATTTATTTAGACTAAATTCCATTCTATCAGTTTCCAGTGTGTCAGGAATTTTAAACTCTTGATTTTATGAAGTTTGTGTGTTCGCTTACTTCTCAACCCTGTATCCACAGCTTGATGTCACGACCAGCTTTTGGAGGGGGCTCTAAGGCATGTGGAGGCGAAAGGTGATAAGAATGCATAGAATGGAGGGTGGTGGTAGGGAGACAGCCAGCCAGAAAGGACTCAGCATAGACAAAAGGAAAGGTTAGGGAAATGGGAGAAGGAGAAAGAAAGAAACATAAATAGAAAGTAAAGAGAAAATGTATCAGTCGGGTTCTCAAGTTCAAGAAACTAACTCTGCTCGATTTAAGTAAAAATAAGTAAATAAAATAAAATAAGAGCAATTATGTGAAGACATGGGAGGTTCACATACCCAACCAGAGTCTTGGATAGTGGGTGGGAACTCAGGGCTAAGCATCTAGAATTGCAGCAAAGGCTGTGAAGTAGCACAGCCTGGATGCAAGGGCACCTGGGTTGCCGCTGGGCTTATGAGTGGCCTCCACGTGGCCCCTTCCACAACCTCAGGTGGCAGGGGAGCTCTAGGTGTTCCCCCGTCTAAGCTGAAGTCACAGCTGGCTCTGTGGCAGAAGGTTCAACACGATTTTCAAAAAGGGATCAGGGTGCAATTAGGAAGGGACATCCGTTCTGAACAGCCCAAAATAAATAAATGAATCAATAAAAAAAAAAAAAACAATTTACAATGGTTTGCTTTTATAATTTTTTAGCTTTGGGATGGTATGAAAGTGACATGCATTCAGTAGCAACTGCATTTTGAGTATCGTATGACCATTCTGTTTCTCACTTTCATACAGTATTCAATAAATTACACAAGATAATGAATACTTTATTATAACATAGGCTTTACATTGGATGATTTTGTCCAACTGTAGGCTAATGCAAGTGATGTGTACTTGTTTAAGGTAGCATAGGTGAAGTTATGAGGCACCATAGCTTACATGGACTAATTGAATTTTTGACTTAGATTTTTAACTTATGATGGGTTTAGAGGAACGTAATCTCACTTGTCATCAAGAAGCATCTGTATTCCCTATGGAGATACTTAAAGAGTAGAGTTCTTTGCAGATGACTCCCTGTGTTCTACCTCCAGCCCAGGCCTCTCTTCGATGCTAATGATCAGGTTAGTCAGTTGCCTACTCAGCATCTCTGATAGTGTAAGTCCAAGCCAACAAAATATATCCAAAATCAAACTCTGCCCCACCCCACCTGGCTTGTGTCTTCTTCTAAGTTTGTCTATTTCTGTGGCATCTGCACATTCCAAATCTATCATCATCCTTGACACCTCCCACTCCTTCATGCTTTATACACTGCCATCTCCTACTGAGTTAACGCCTTTTAAAAGTTTTTTTTTATTTATTTAAATATGTTGAAAGTTTGCGTGTGTTTACTCCTTAGTATCACCTGAATCTATTTATTTCTCGCCATTTTCACCACCTCCACCGCCTTATTTCACGCCAGTCTTACCTCTCTCGCCTTTACTACAATGACCTCATGACAGACATCGCTGAATTCTCCCTGCCCCCCTGTAAACTCTTCTCCAGCTTGCAGATTAAGTGATTTTTCTGAAATGCATGTTTGAACACAGCACCAAACTCTCCTCCCTTCATTTCTTAGCTTGAAATATTTCAGTGGGTTTTCATTGCTCTTAGATAAAGACAGAGATCTCTAACTTCACCTTTAAGGTTTTAAATGGGCTGCCCCCTAGATATTTCTTTTTATCCGAAATTTGCACCCAGGGTTGGAGAGAGGTTGGGGGAGAGGAAATGGTCCCTAGTGGCAGTATCCAGAGTAAGGGCATCGCTTGGGTAAGATTCAAAGATTCAAACTCTAGGCTTAGAGTTAACTGCAGCCTTTATTGGGCACCAATGGTGTATATAGTTCTCAGCCTTACACACACATTTACTTACCTAGGGCACAGAATCTGGTACAGGCGATGGTGCTCACACCTTCCAGTTGAGTTACGCTGCGGAGCTGTTACTGGTAGCCTGAAACATTCTGGCCACTAGGGGGCCTCATTGATTATTTTCCCCCTTGAAAAGAAAACTCAACAAATAGTCGGGAAGCACAAACTTTCACTGAGTCTCTGCCCCTTCTGGGTTTTGTGACCTGTGTGAGGACTTTGAATATTGTGCTGAAAGTGTTTTGAAAATATTTTTTATTATCATTGGGTATTTTTGCATTGAAAACAGTTAACAATAAATGAGTGCCTTCTATAGTCCTTCTGTAGGCGACCAGGGCAGCTTGGAGCTCTGGAGTCATCAGCAGTATGTGACCCTTCTCCCCACTTTCTTTTGCACTTGCAAGAGGTGAAGTTAGGGTTTCAGAGAACTGTGTATCCCTGGAATTCCCTCATCTCAATCCCCAATACTCATGTCCTTACCATCACAATCTGCCAAAGAGGTTGTCAGAATCAACCCTTCTACAATCTTTATTCAAAAGTAAGGTGACCAGATTTTAACATTGGTAAAGTGGAACACCATTGACAGGGGAGTGGGATGGGGGATTCTTAATTAAAAATTTGGTCTATATGGAGCAACAAAAATTTTCATAGAACGCAAAAATAGTATTGTAATATATATATTTTTAATTTCAACATAAGTACAATTTACAAATATAATCCATTAAAAAAATTATATATAGGGTGGCACCTGTGACTCAAAGGCGTAGGGCACTGGTCCACCTGGGTGACCTTGCCCAGGAGGGGAGTAAGGAGTTTACATTAGCCTTTTCATTTCTAAATGAAGTTACATTAACTTCTTCATTCCCAAATGGAGTTACATTAACCTTTTCAGCAGCCGAAAACTGTATATTCCCTTCCTGTTGTCCTGCCATTCCCTAGCTTGTTGTGAATTCTTTCCAAAAATCGGGATTTTTTTAAAATGCGGTGGGACACAGGACAAATTGTTAAAAATTGGGACTGTCCCACCAAAAGCGGGACGTCTGGTCACCTTATTCAAAAGGGAACGATAGACCCTGGTTTACCTAATATTGACATTCCCATTCCCTCCTCAGAATGTCCAAAGTAGGATAACAATTTTCATATTTACATCAGGCTAATGTTTAAGAAACTCAAGACTGCTAGGTTACCCATTGTGTGTTCCCTAAATTCTTACCTTCATGTGAGGTCTGAAAATTCAGTTTATAAACTCATTCTAGAAAAAGGCTACACACCTCACTGCTGAATATCATTATGGTCACCTTTGAGGTACTCCCTTTGGGAAGCTCTGCACCACTGCCAGCACCTAGTTGATCCTTCAAAGCAATTTGGAATTTTTTTTTCTGGAATGGCCATCATTGTTTTACCCTTGATGTCCTGAATGTTATCAAAATGTCTTCTTTTCAATATTTCCTTTATCAGGGGGCAAGATCCAGTGAGTAGCTCACAATTCTGTGGACTAGAAATTAGGCTGAGCTCAAATGGGTGGTTTTTCTGGTCTGTTCAAGCTCAGCTAAGAAGAGTTGAGCTTGCTTGTATGTCCCCAGCCTCAGCTAGGATGGGTGAGTGGCTAAGGCTCTCTCCATCTGATTTCTCATTCTGCAGCAGGCTGAGGTAGGTGCTGAAGGGATTTCCCACACAGGAGCAGGAACAGTAAGGTCCCCTAAAGGTTAGCTTCAGACCTTGCATGAAATTTCTCTTCCATTCTGTTGCATTTGCTCTCGGAGCAAGCCACAAGTCCTGCTGAGATTCAAAGTGTAGGGAAATAGATTCCCTCTGTTCATGGGAGAAGATGCAAAGAGCTAGTGGCCACTTTTAGCAATCCATCTCACAATCATTGACCGATCATTCCCAGATTTATACTAGTAGCCAGACTTTCATCTGAATTCCAGACTCCTATACCTAACTGGTTATGTGACCCCTCTGATTGATTTCCTACAAGGTATCGCAAACTTAACCTGTCTTCCTGGTATGGAGATGCCATTCTTGCAGTGGTCCTTTACAAAGCTCTGATTCTTCTTTCATTTTTCTCTGTATCATGCTACAGCCAATTCATGCAAATCTGGTGAACTCAGCTTCAAATACCTCCCATGTTCTCAATCTTTCAGTTCCATCACTATTAACCTGTATGCCATGATTATTTCTCATTTGGATCATTGCAGTATCATCCATCCCTCTTGGTCTCCTTCCTCCTGCCCTATCTCCTTTACAGCTATGGGGATCCTTTTAAAATGAAAATCAGGTGATGTACTCCTCTGTTCAAAACTCTCCCATGGCTTCCCAACTAGCTTAGATGACAAGTTCTCAAAGGAAAAGTATGATGGCCTTTGAGTCCTTCAATGCCCTAGTCCCCCACTCCTGCTCTGATCGTGTCTGCTGTTTTCTCCTTTGTGTGCCCTGCTGCTGCCTCACCAGCCTTCTTGCTGCTCTGCAGATAAACGCCAGTCTTGCTTCTGCCTTGGGGATCTTGTAGTATGGCTTGCCCCTTTTGTCAGATGTGTACTCCAAAGCCATATTACCACTGATGTCCTTTCCTGTCACCTAAAGTAATAGCAATTCCTCCTTCCCCAGCATCGGCCCTCCCAGTTCCATTTATCCTGTTTGGTTGTCAGCATCCATGCTTAGCATGGATCCATTCTCAATCTTTCTGTGTATCTAGAAGTTGCCTTTATAGATGGCACCATCTGGGCTCTCTTACCTGTTGGCTTCTGGTTGGACTGGGCCAGTGAGAAGCACTGGCAGGACACTGAAGGGAAGAGGATTGAGAGGTCCTGGTGTGTCACCCTGCTTCTCCCTTGCACTACTGTGCATCTGGCAGTGGCTGTGCTCTCTATAGCTCTGCTACTGTGGGATGTCCCTTCTTCTATATCTTTTGGGTTTTATCATTTTTTCCTCCTTCTGTCCCTTTAGGACAGGGTGGTCTTGGCTTCTGCTAACCCTAACTTTACCTCTTACAAGTGCAAAAGAAAGTGGGAGAGAAGGGTCATGTACCGCTGATGACTCCAGAGCTCCAAGCTGCCTTGCAGTCCCTGAATGTTTTATCATCTTTTGTTTTTCACTTATTTTGCTCATACTTTTGCGATATCTCGCTTAATGTTTTGACTGCAGGGATGTTGCTGTTGATGTTACTGTATGACCATTCTCACTTTCTCAACTTTTGGGAGTGCAGTTATATTCTATATTCCTAAAACTTCTCTAATTCACTGCAGCCTTTTCTTTAATTAACTGGAACATAACTGCCTTTCAGACTTTTCTGCTTTTATTTTGGTTAATCCAACCCAAGTGCATTGATTCCTTAAGTCACTTATTAGTCCATTGATGGTTGGTCCCTAGCTAGTTCTAGGGGCTGGGAAGAGAGGATGAAATTTTTTGGAGGAGCCCTCCCTGACTGTGCAGGGATGCACCTATTGACCCTCTCAGTGGTAAACAGGGCTGAGGGTATTTTTGCCATGTATGTGGGTGAGCTGGAGCTGCAGGATAGATTCTGCCCTTCAGCACTGGATCCATTGCTGCTGTGTGGCCTTGCCTCACTCTAACCAGCTAAAGGATTTATTATGGCTCTTTAATGAGTTTGAACCAAAGTAGTAGGAAGGTAGTGAGCACCCATCTCTCAGTCAGTGATGCATCGTGCAAAGACCCCACCTTGACAGACAGTCACACCTTGGTGTAATCCCAGCTCCAGCTTATGGACCACTGAATGACCTAGAACAAGACACTGGCCTGCTGGGCTTCATCTCTGTCCTCTACAAAGCAGGGACAGTAACATCTGTTCTGTAGCATTCCTATTAGGAGCTCTCTAAACTCCAGCCCAGTGCTTAACACGCACTGCCCACTCAGGGCCCAATGTTGTGCTAAATAAACTGTTCCCTGGGATTCTTCCGTTAATCTCTGCAATGACCCTGTGAAGTTCAAAAACATTCAACTCCTCATTTTATTGATAGAAAGACTGAGGCACACACAAGCAGACAGATGGAGCTTAAATAACATGCTTGAGATCACAGGGCCAGGAGTGGTGGTGACTGATCTCAGACTCAGACACAGGAACACAGAGCCTGTTCCTCTCCTTGTCATGCTGCAGTGCCCAGAGTGAGCTTACCAGAGTGTCACTGGCAGGGATGTTGCTGTTGATGTTACCGTACAATCATTCTCATTTTCTCAACTTTTGGGAGTCTGTGACTATTTAAAAAAACGCCCTTTCTCTCATTCAATA
This sequence comes from Otolemur garnettii, assembly GCF_000181295.1. Lineage (NCBI taxonomy): Eukaryota > Metazoa > Chordata > Mammalia > Primates > Galagidae > Otolemur > Otolemur garnettii. Next base: position 22,404,745 of record NW_003852402.1, read on the forward strand.
ATTACAGTTTCTTAAAAACACACTAAATGCCATACACTGTCCTCATCCAGGAGAAGTGAACCAGATAGGCATGGCTCCTGAATTCCTGGAATCACTTAGTGGAGAAGATGTCTGTTGAACACAAAGTGCTAAGTGATGAATCAATTTCAGGTATGATAAAAGGGGAGGTCAAGAGCACTAGGGATGGTGCTAATAGGGAGTTCTAACCTTGGAGGTTTGGGGGCCAGGAGGGCCTCTCAGGTCAGAATGATTCTCCTCTTCTTCCCGGTAACCCTACAGAAGAACGAGGCTAGTATTTTTCTTAGGAGATGCAGAATAGGCTGGCAGAACTACTTTCATGTTAAATTTCTTATTTAAAAACTCCGACTCATGGTTTTCAGAAATCATATGTCAGACCATTAGAGAAATAGAATTAGTGAAGTTGGTTAAGTATGACAATATGATAAAGTTTCTTAGTAGTTTTTTTCCTATAGGAGTTTCCTTCTTAACGTTCCTTGCATTTGTGTGAGATCATATCCAATCTGCTCTGTAGCTGACCTGTCCTGATAGGCTCCCAGAGTGGTGGAATACACTCCACACGCAGCCATTAGGGCTTCTGCTGCTAGTTGTTTACAAATTCTCCATAGTTCCCTCAAACTCAGGGTTTATACCCTTGATGGTATTCTACCACAATATCCTCCCAGATATATTTTAAGATTTACATTTATTTCAGGTGTTAATGTGCTTAACCCAGGGGGATCAGTTGTTTTTTCCACAAAATGTTGTGGCTCTGCATATTATATTTCCACCTAAAAATATAGAGGAGGATTTGTGAAATACTTATGCTAAGAAATTATGAGACAGACCTAATTTATAACATGTCATAAATAATAATAAAGCACTTCTTAATTAGAAGCTATTTCCCCAAATAAAGACATACTGTGATCGTTTGTTTCTGTGGCCCTTTATTTTTTTTTTTAAATAAATCAATTCATCAGCGTATCTGAAATCCATAGACCAAACTGGCAGAAAATCAAGATATTAATTTTATGTGGGAGAGAAAAATCCCTAAAGATTTCCATTTAAATGTCTACAACTTTGGATTCATTTCAGGTTCTGATTTAAAATCAGGGGTTCGATATTTCACAGCAGATTATAAGGCAGAATCCAGAGAATTAGATGAGACATTTTCTGACTTGTATTATCTACTTGATGAACCAAAGACTTGCCTGCAGATTCATTTTCAGTGTGATTTCCCTGTTGAATACATCCTGCATGCCACCGTGAGAGGCCGGCAGGACAACCCCAGGGAAGAGGTTAAAAACGATGCTTTCAGAGATTAAAATGTCACGGGACAAGAACTGAAAAATTGGAAACAATGGGCGGGGGGGTGGAGAGAGAGGGAGCGGGATATCACCTACAGTACAATAGAGCACAGCGTAAGAAAGAACACATCCAATTCTGTCACCAACATGATCATTTTGGTTCCTCTTCTTTAAACACTCTTTAAGCTTTCAGTTGTAATTAACAAGAACTGCGATTTAAGACATTTCAGAAGGACTTTTGTTAAGTGTTGAAACATAAGAGAAAAATATTGGCCTTTCATCATCTCTAAAAGAAAAAAAAAAAAAAAACCCATGATGTGTGTATATACTTTGGAATCAAAGTCCCTTTTAAGTTTCTTGGAGCTGATCATAAATAGAATCCAAGTCTGATCTCTCCAAATAATAAAATAGTTGAAACAAACAAAATGATAATGCACCCTACCTTTTAAGCCCTTGGGCCACATCATTTAAGAATAGTGCAAGTAAGTGCTATTAAATTAGTTCTAAGAATTCAATGCACGGGGATTTGTACAATACAGGGTGTTTTTCTATATAGACACCACTGTTGATCCATCAGTACAAAAGAAACTCTGTCTGACTGTTTTCCCAAGAGTGGTGATGGTATATATGCCCAGAGCCTGCCACTCACCCTTTCTAACTCAGTGTCCCTTGGGATGGATGGTGCTGGCTACAGAGTTTCCTCTGAGGGGAATTCACAGCCTCCTTCTTGTCCTTTCTGAGTGGAAGAAGCAAGCTCTAGATCTACAAATGCTAGTACCCACTTGAGCAGGCTACTTTCTAGAAAGTGTGGTTTTGATGGAGGTTCAGATAGGGATAAACAACAATCTAAGACTTGGGAGGCATCCTTAGAGACAATCTTTTTTTTAGACAGAAAACAGAAAAGCTTATGTGTACAGCTGGTATTTACATGAATTCCTCCCATTGATGCCTGGGACTTTTGAAGACAAACTAAGAGATGGGAAGGAAGCAGCTGTCTGTGCAGATGTGGTCAACAAATAGAGTTTGGAATTCTGATCTATGGGTGTAAAAGCTTTTAACCAGACACTTGTACATAGGGACCTGGGGTGGGGGGGAAGAGCATCTAACTGACCTCTAAATGGTGGTATATTTGAGATTTATTCATGACCTTCTTTCTCTGTCCTTTCTCCTCCTTAAGTGAGCCCGCCTAGTCTCAAGTATTTAAGTGAATTCTTTTTGGAGGTGACCTTTGTAAAGTCAGGATGGTGCCCAGCTCATAGTCAATGCCATTGACACGTCTGCTATCATTATGATAAACTAATTCCCAGTGTCGACGTCTGCTTGAATGTCTGATAGGTATTTCCAAATTAAGTTCAAATTGGAATTGCAGGTTTTACTGTTCCCCCAAGCCAATCTCCCACGTGTTGTTTTTCCATCTTCGTAATAGCATCTTGACCTAATGACTGAAGCCGAAAGCTCAGAGATCACTGTTGATTCCTCTCTTTCTCTTATTCTTCACATCCAATTCATCGACAAGTCATTCTGGCTGAACTTCTAAAATACAAAACAAATCCATCCACTCCTCTCCAGCTGCACTGCCTCTGTTCTTGAACAAGCCCCCACCATTTCTTGCCTGGAGGACTGTAGTGACCTTTCACCTGTTTCTTCTGCTTCCCACTCTTTGTCATAATCCATTCTCCGCACAGTGACCAGAACTACCACTTTAAAATGTGAATAGGCGCCAGGCTTCTTATGGCTCAGGAATGACTTACTATTTAACATAAACTCCAATCCCCTTCCCACGGAGTCTACCCAAGCCTTTAACATTCTGGCTGTACCCTATACCTTGCTCTCAATACTCACGCAGACAGCACTTCTCTCTGTTGCTTCCATTTGCCCCCCTGGATAGATGGTGGGGGTGCGGGCATAAAACCTTGAATCTTGTTAACAGAGAGAGGCTGCACATACCATGTGAAAGAATAATAAGGACACAAGAGAAGAGGCTTAGTGATTTCCTTAGAAGAAATGGGCTAGAAGTGACGCACAGGCTCTCTTCTCTGATTCCTAAAGTTAAGCGTTTCAATTGTCCACAAGACCTCATCATCTCATTGACGCAACAGCAACATTCCAGAGATTTCTCTTTTTCTCCTCAAATCACACATCTTTCATGCTCTACTGGATCATCCCCATCACTACCCAAAGATGTTATAATTTTTCCCTTCTTAAAAATAAAAGAAAAAGAAAATGCGGTGAAGGCTATGTTAACCAGTTTGATGAAAGTATTTCAAATTGTATATAAAACCAGCACATTGTACCCCATAATTGCATTAATGTATACAGCTATGATTTAATAAAAAAAAATAAAACAAGGAAAGATATAAAATGCAAAGTATAATAAAAAAATAAAAAACAAAGAAACTCAACAATAGCCCAACTTGACCCCAGACCTCCCTGTATTGGATAGTGTTGGTGGTGTGATGGGTGTCTACAGAAAGGCTGTCTATTCTTACTGTTCCAGTCCTTCTCTTCCAATGCCTTTTGGAATTCTCTCCAGTCAGGACTTCACACCCATCACACCACCAACACTGTTGAGGGCCATGCATGGCGTTCACTTACTGAGTCTTTAACCCTTGTCCGACTCTTCCTACCAGTGACCCAGGGTCACTCTTCGTCCTCCGGGATGTGCCTTCTCCCTTGGCTCCCTGTATACTCATTCTCTTAGTTGCTTGTTGTTACCCTTCTGACTCTTCCTTTCAGTTCTCTCTGCTGGTTTCTCCCCTTTTTCCTTCTACTCTACATGTCCAAGTTTCTCTGGACTCAGAGCAGGGCTCTCTTTCTTCCTAACTTATGTATTTCCTTGGCGATCTTAGGGAGATGCATGTTTTTAACTTCCATCTATGTGTTTATGCTGTCTAGATTTTTATCTCTAGACTGAACAATTCCCAAGTGTTGTCTAATTATCATCTCCACTTGGATATATAATAAACCTCTCAAAATAAAAATGTTTCAGATAAAACCTCTGCTTTTTTTCCCACTCAAATCTCCGCCCCTGTTGTCTTCAACTCAAAAAAAAAAAAAAAAAAAAACACACAACAGTGACTCTGCTTATGATTGATCCCTCTAGGTAGGGGTAAGGGATAAAACTTAGAACCTTGGGTCCATCCTGCACTCTTTTTTGTTTTCAACTCCCACATCCAACCTGTGAGCTCTGCTTTTAAAATATACCCAGAAGCTAAAAATGTCTCTCCCCTACTATCCTGGCTGAAGCATTATCTTTTGCCTGGATTTTTTTCAATATCCTCCTAATTGTTTTTCCTGTTTTCTTCCTGTCTGACGAGAATTTATTTTTAGCATGACAGCCAGACTGAGCCTTTTCAAACCTAAGTCAGCCCAAGTCACTCACTATTCTGCCCAAATCAGTGCTCGTTTTCAGTGAAAATGAAAAGTCTCCATAATGAACCCTGAAGGCTTTATTTCCCAGTAGAATATAAGGTTCCTGTGAGTTTTATATAGAGTCAGCCATGGCACTGAGCACATTATAGGTGCAGAATAAATATTCATTAAATCAATTAGTTAAAAAACAGACACTTCTCAAGAAGGGACACAGAGTAATACTTTTTGTTAATAATATCTTAAATTTGCTCAGAAACTCCCAGACAAGGATAAAATAAGTCCATATAAAACCTGATGGTAATTGGGTAGTCTTTTGCCCATCGGGTTCTCTCCTCAACTCCTAGTTCTCCTTCCCCTCAGTCATCCCACTCTAGCGACATTGTATCAAGCCTTCCAGGCACACCCTTGTCTGGGGACTTTGTGATTCCCTTTTCTTGGAACCTCTTGCCTCAAGTATCTGCCTGGTTTGCTCCTCCACCTCGTTCAATCGTTTGCTCAAATGAATCTTTTTTTTTTGCCAGCAAGTAACTTCCTGACCATCCTTTTAAAAATTTTAATCCCATGCTCACACCAGCCTACCTATTTCTCCTTTTCTGAAGTATTTATTTTTATACATCCTATCACTATCTGACACTCTATAATGCTATATTTTTCTTTGATTAAGTTCCAATCTAATTTTTCTGCCACCAGAATACTCCTCTCTTATTTTTTTGGAGGCAGGAAAGAGGTTGGTGGGTTACTTGTCATTATCCTACTGTTTTTTTTGTTTTGTTTTTTTTTTTTTTTGGCCAGGGCTGGGTTTGAACCCTCCACCTCTGGCATATGGGGCCGGTGCCCTACCCTTTTGAGCCACAGGCATCACCCTATCCTACAGTTTTAAAAGAGAAAAACATAAATATGAACTTACTTGATGATTTTATTATCTATTTTAGGTTATATAAAATAAATAAAGTATTTTTGCTTATAACTTTTTTGAACATGGTATTTCTTGACACAATCTCCAGGGTGAATTCCAGGCTTCCTCTTGCATGTCCCAGAGTAGAAAATGGTTTCTCTCCTTCCACTTTTGCATTTCCTCTGCTGCAAATGATGTAATCTTTATTTTTTTTTTCATTTTACATTATAAAATGCATCTTTCCATCTAGCCTTTCTTAGTGTCAGAAGATGATGGTCTTCCCCTCTTTCTTGAATTTCTGTTTCTCACATTGCTCACAAGCTGAGAGATGAGATTTCTCCTGTAAGAAAGGTGTGTCTGTACTTTTTCCCCACTCTCCTTACCTAATGAGTAAAGCATGTTGCTGTTCACAACTGCAACTTCCATCAACCAGAAGAATACATTTTTCTACCATTTGCAGGACCTCTTTGTAAATCCATAACATCCACAGACTAATCAGCTCTGTCTATTCGTCCCATAAACTTTGTGTTCTAAAATGTCTCATTTTTTCTTTCTTTTTCTATACTTTATTTTTCATATTTTAAACTTAATTTCAATTAAAAACATTACTGTACACATTTATGGGGGATAATGTGATGATTAGATATACAATGTGGAATGCTTAAATTAAACTGATTAACATAACCATCACCTCACTTATTTTTTGAGGTAAGACATTCAAAATTTACTCTCAGTTATTTTGAAATATAGACTTGCATTGTGCACATTAGGTGAGACCCCACCAAATGCCCTCCTACATCCCAGCAATCGTCCTCCCTTTTCCCTTCCCATCTTCCACCTTTCTCTTCCCCCTTGCTAGACTATATTTGTGTTTTAATCATTCGTATGAGTGTGTGTTTATATATTGGTTTCATATAGTATTGAGTATATTGGATACTTTTTCTCCATTCTTGAGATACTTTTCTAAAAAGAATGTGTTCCAACTCTCTATCCAGGTAAGCATAAAAGATGTATACTCTCCATCTTTTATGGCTGAATAGTACTCCATGGTATACATATACCATAATTTGTTAATCCATTCATGGGTTGATGGGCATTTGGGTTGCTTCCACTACTGGACAATTATGAACTGGGCTGCAGTAAACATTCTACTGCAAATGTCTTTGTGGTAAAATAATTTTTGTTCTTCTGGTTCGATACTTAGAATGGAATTGCAGGATCACATGGAAAGTCAACTTTTAGTTCCTTGAGGATTCTCCATACTTTTTTCCATAAAAGTTGCATTCATTTGCAATCCCACCAGCAGTGTAGAAGGGTGCACTTCTCTCCACGTCCATGCCAGCATCTGCAGTTTTGGGACTTTGTGATATGGGCTGATCTTACTGGAGTTAGGTGATATCTCAGAGTGGTTTTGATTTGCATTTCTCTGCTGCATTTCATTTTTTCAATTTGAAAAGGCTGTTTCTTCCTATAACCAGTGACCAACTGTGTTTGAAGGCCAAAAAATGGACTCAGCATTGTCACTAATCTCTTGTTATAGAATGAGAGATACCACAAAAACATGTTGGGAAAATCATTATATTAGATGAGGCCCAACATAGGGATTAGAAAGGGTTAAATGTAAACTCCCTGTGGTATTTTTTTGCCTCTTTGGTTCTCAGAATCTCCAATATTTCTATCAACACTTGTCATGCAGGAGGTCCCCCGTACATCGTGTTGAGTGGATGTGATGAATGAGGCAATGAGTAAATGAACTTGGATATGAAAGAACTGAGACCCAGTTGGATAAGAGTTTGAAAGGCAGGCAACTCAGTACCACAAAAGAATATCATTTCAAAAAAAAAAAAAAAGAATATTATTTCCCACAGTTTTTGAGAACTTGGAAGTCAGGTCACTGAATTGTGACTGATTATTATTGAGGAGTAACAGAGAAGAAAAGATATTCCAAAACACTGTGGACATTTAAAAAATGTCATTCCACTTTTCAAGACAGGGTAAAGAATAGATTTAGAAAACCTTAGTTTGCTAGACTACCTTTGATTAAGATTTTAAAACTGATCATTGTAGTCTGCCTCAGCCTACTAAAGGAAGTTTACCACTAAGATCAAATATGAATATACTAAGAACAAGTTGTGTTGAGCTAAATTAATTTCTTATTTGCCTGGTTGAAAACTAGAATGCCAGAGAAATGTGAGAGACAGAGTATATTTGCATTTTAGCAAGTCACTGATGAAAAATCTTCCATTATTTTCTTATGGATAAAATGGGAGAAAATAAGCTAAACCTGATATAATTAGATGGATTAATGAATTGTTTAACAATTAAATTGATTGCTGTCAGCCTGGATAGAAATTCTGCTCAAAAAGTTTTAATCACTTCTTCATGTTTTGGTAAGCATTCTCCACACTTTCCTTTTCTCCTCAAAGTAAGGATCAGTGGTAGCCCGTGGCTGTCTCCCTGGTCTTAATCAACATAATTACCAAAGTCTTTATCAATATTAAATTTTCAAATGACACTTGGTTAGGAGGAATGGTACTTATACTGGACGACAGAATCTGGATTCAACACAATCCAGACTAGTTTGGAAGACAAGTTGCCTCTACCAAGATGGAGTATGCAGGATTCTGTCGAGTTTAAATAGTTGCCTGTACCCATATCACATGGGGCAGACATACCTTAGTAGTAGACCATGTGAAAAACTATACAGGTTTGATTAGGGAAGGTGAAGGTGAAGTTGCTACAAAAGTAGACCCCACAGGTGTTAGCTCAGACTAACAGGGCAGTTGTGGTCCATGTACACTTGCTCAAATACTCCCTGGAATATTATCTTTGCCTGCATGGTCAAAATGACTTGGTTTTATGTCAGTGTTCTAGATTGTAGAAAGAATGACCAGAAATATTATTTTATTTTTTCCTTTTATGAAATGTTTTAAAATTTATATATAGTAAAGTTCATTTTTCAGAGTGCACAGTTCTACAAGTTTTAACAGAGACATAGAATTTTGTAGCCACTACTTTAGGTTCTCTGACCAGAGATCATGGGCTTCTCTTGGAATCTCCTCTGCAGTTCCAGTTTTGGGCTGACCCAGAACCCAGGCTAAAATCAGAGACACCAGCAAGCAGCAACAGCAGTGCTGCTAGGCTACTTTCAAATCCTGTGTTCCCCAAGCAGCTCTTTTCTTTTTCTCTTTTCAGAGTCCTCTGATAGTTGCTTTATGTATTTTCTCCAGGGTGTTTAGTTGCCATAAGTAGGAGAGAAAGTATGGGGTATACTCAGTCCATACCCCTCATGGTTTCCTCTTCAATGCATGGAGTGACACTCTTCAAATTTACTTAATTCTGTTAGACAGAATTTAATAATAGGGTCACACTGAACAGTGAGGGAAGCTGGAAAATGATCACTTTAGCTGAAGGTGGTGGGATAGGCTAAGACTCTTCTACCTAGAATGAGGGAAAGACAGATGTGAGAGAACACTGGGGATCTGCCATAGGGGTGTTAGTGAGGAATACATTCAATTTTGCTTTAAAGGAAAGGAATGGTCAATAAGGTCTCATGCTATGTGTTTAGGGTCTAACACAACTGATTACAATGAGACTCCTCCGGCTCCATTTCTTCTTGGATTCCAACATAATAGATGCAAGAGGCTAAAGTAAGGATTAGTCAAGTCAGTGTATGGAGGCTTTCAAAAGAGAAAGTGATAAACTAGAAACTAGAAAGAGAGAATATTTTGGCAGGACATTTCTCTGACCAAAATTGTAACTTTCCCTTTGAGCCAAGTGAGCAGATCTTCTGTGGAGCCATTTGGAGAGCATCAGAGTCTGTTCATGAGTCAGGGAAGCTGGTGCCTTACTCAGAGCTGAGGCTAGAGGTGACAGCTACATAAGATCATCTGATGTACTCAAACTTATTGAGACAATTCTGGGCCTTGCAGAAGAGGGAGGGCTGATGTGAGATTGTCTTGAATCTGTCCACCTAAAAGAGAGAAAGGAGTTTGGCAGCAAGAGCATGGAGAAGAATGCTGAATTCTAAGGGCTGGGGAAGGGTCTCAAACAATAATAAGCTCTAGTGGAGCATAGATAGTACAAAGAAATTCAGGGAAGAGATCTCCAGGGTTGGAATTCTCAACAAAAGCACACAAATACACCCACTGAAAGAAAAAAAAAGAAAGCATTAAACATCTGTCAAGTACAGAGGAAACAAAGCCAGATTATGATTTAAGACTTGTTTTGTCATCTTACCCACCCCAATTTTGGGAAGGTCAAAAATGAACTAGCAAGCAGAGAAAGAAAGAAGAAAACAACCACCCAACCACCACCTTCATGCACATAGGCAGACATTACCTCTTTCCTATTGAACCTGACCCACGCTGAGGGAGTAGAAAGGACATAATATTAGATCAAATTGACAATTTTGATTAATATCTTGACTGGGTATATTCATTATTGAATTCAGTCTGACATAAAATGATGTTAGGAATGTCTATCATCTAAAAGCAAGAAATCTCTCTCTTTTTTTTTTTTTAGTAGAGAGAGGAAGTTTACACTCTCTGGTCACATTATAAAGGGAAGATAGGAGACAATAGTGTTGCTTTTTAATCGTGCCACAAATGGTACTTCAATATACCAATTACAAGTATGCAATATTTCAGAGGTAAGAAGAGAAAATTTGCTCACACAAGAAGAACTTTAACTATTTGTGGTCACTGTACAGTCAGAGGAATGCAGAAAGGACCTATTTATATCAGTGTGATCATAAAGGGATTCAGAAGACTCATAATAGTGCTTTCCCAAACTGAAGGACTGTCATGAGGAAGAAAGATTAAACTTGCTCAGTCGTCTCACTGATCAACTAGGTCGGGATTTCATAGCATCATATTAAATAAGGACGACTTCTCCAGCCATCTTGGTACCTCACCATTAGGATGGGTTGCCTTGGAATGTGGTGAACTTTGCATGGCTGGAGAGAATCCAGTTCCTTTGGAGGATATGGTAAGGTAGTTTGCAGAGGGCCAAAGATTGGAGAGAGGAAGGTTGCGGTTGACAATCTTTACTGTCCTTTCCTACTTTAAGATCAGAGGTTTCTATAATCCCTCTGTCCAACTGGGTTTCTACTTTTTAGAAACCATCATATTAAGTTTCAAACACTCTGAGTTAAATTTAAAAGTACGTGTAATCTCTTATGTAACAAGCATCTACTCTCTCTGATCATATCTATTTAAGTCTCATAGGAAACTGGCCAACTAGAAAGAAATTCCAGCAGGTTTTTAAAAACATGGAACCCATAACTAGAAAAAAAGATCCCTTGAATAATGGGAGTTTAGCTAAATCTAAAGGATAATTATTACATCTGTGGTTCGTTTTATACTGCTAGCAAGAAACTCTTCAGCTTTCCTATTTCCCTTCCTTTTCTCTGTTGCTCCTGTCAACCTCCATCTTTCAGTGACCCACCAGCTCTTTACAACTTGATCCGCACAGAGGAAAAGAAATCTTTGTTCAGATGAGTCCAGGCCATTGTCTGGATACGTCTCTCTGGAATATAGTGAAGGAAGCACAGCTGCTCACGGCTAAAGATGCTGCATGGGGCTCCGTGTGCTCGCCTGTTCTTTTTAAGAGCTGTTTATGCCAATGGCTCTTACATTTTTCTCAGATTCCACAGTAGCAGGGAGCACATGGTGGGTCCTCAATAAATAAAGACACAAAGATGGCCTATTCCTTTCATGTCTCTCTTTGGGGAGCTGCTGAGAGAAAACCAGATTGGTCTCACAAAGAAAACCACACAACTGTTAAGAGTGCTGGGGGTTGGTTTTATTCTCAAATATTTACTGACCCTGTGGAATACAGAGACGATGAATGCAAGATCCCTGCCACTGGTGGCGTGCTAGTCATCTAGCTGGGGAGATAAAATCTGAGAAATAGACGTAAACAACAATTTAGGTGTGATGCATTTTGTGGGTAAATGAAGATTTCAGCATTGGGAGGGATATTAAGGATTAGTGAGGGTGGCTGAGTACAATGGCTCAGGCCTGTTAATCTCAGCATTTTGGGAGGCTGAGGTGAAAGGATTGGTTAAGGCCAGCAGTTCGAGGCCAGGCTGAGAAAGAGCAAGACGTCGTCTCTATTAAAAATAGAAAAATTACTCAGGCATGGTGGTGGTGGCACACACCTGTGTCCCAGCTAGCTGGGAGGCTGAAGCAGAAGGATTGGTTGAGCCCAGGAGTTTGAGGCTGCTGTGGGCTACATGACACCAATGCATTCTACCTAAGATAACAAAGCAAGACCCTGTCACGAAGAAAAAAACAAAGTTAGCGAGGTCATTCATACACCCCTTTTTCTAGGTGCGTAAACTGAGACCTTTCCCTGCTCTGTCGAGTACTTCGATCACCAGGTCACCTGCAACTCAGTCCCTCGGTGTGGCTGATGTCGCTGCTGGCCTTCTCAGCAGCCACTGGCTTGCTGCTTGCTGCTGTTGGGGTGTCATCTGTGCATCAGGGAGCTCAGCCCAGGAATGAATCATGACTGGTTTAGACCTTGATTATCCGATTCCTCTTTGCCGGTGATTGAAATAAGGAAGACTGTCACAGTGGAATTTAAGAAAAGTCAGCTAAAGGCTTCTGGGAAAGTTTTCCTTCCTGACTTAAAAAAAATAAATAAATAAGTGAGGAGAAGGCCCCTTTGTTTCTCTCCACCTTGTTTCTTTCTTTCTTTTTTTTTTTGAGGCAGAGCCTCAAGCTATCCCCCTGGGTAGAGTGCTGTGGCATCACAGCTCACAGCAACCTCCAACTCCTGGGCTGCAAGTGTCACATCCTCAGACATCTCCACCTTGTTTCAAAGGCAGATGCCGATGTCTGAGGATGTGACACTTGGAGCTGGGACAGACATACTTGTAGGAGACATAATAGCAGACACTGCTGGCCGTGGTGGATAACAGATTGGTAGAATCAAGGAACCTCCATCTAGACTTCTCATTAGATAATGTTAAATACATGTTTTGTTTAATTCTCTGTGTGTTTTCTTATAGTGCAACTATAAATATAAGTTTTATCTTCCTCCTATTGCTGTCTTTTCTACTTATTCATTTTTTCTGGAGCCTCTTGTACCTGGGTTGCTTTGCAAATAATTCTGATGCCACCACAAAACACTCTCATCTCTTTGCCAAACCTAAACCCTGGCCCCTCATGAGGGGACTCATTCTGTTGTAGCCTTTTCAGACAATCATCTCATTCTTCATTCTTCAAATGTCACCAGGATCAGAGACAAAGAAAGTAGCATCCTAGATGTCTATGGCCTGGGCAAACCATTAATTCTCTACTATTATAAGGGGGGAAAAAACCCCTCCTCCTTTGAGAAGGCGAGAGGAAACAGATTGTGATTATACCTGATTATGCATAATAATACCCACCATCTGGCTAAGACATCCTCTACCTCTGCTTGTTGTTGCCACGTCCCCACCCTCCTGGGTGACTCCTTCACATCCCTGTTCTGAAGTCTCTGGAAACTGGTTCACAGACTTTCTTTTTTCTCCAAATATTGCCACCACCAAGGGTGACTTTAGCATCTATGTAGATGACCTTGCCAATACTTGGGCTCCAGAAATAAGCATTTAGCCTCTCATTGAAACAGTCCCTTCATTATGTATCATACTGATGCAGCTATTCTAAAATGGCCAGAGAATTTTTTGACCCTTCTCCAATCAAGAGATGGAGTCTATGTCTCTTTGAATCAGCCTGGGGGACTCCCTTTTCATCAATAGTATGCTGCACAAATGACAATATATTGAGGCAAAGTGAGAAAAAACTGTGCAGCTACTGCCTGGTTCTCTTAGGGTTGTGCATTCCAGGGGAGGCCAGTCTCCTGGTGAGAAGTGCAGTTACTCTGAGATAGCTGAGGATGCCACGGGTAGGTGCTGCAGTCAGTCATCCCAGCTAAACCCCCAAAGACAAAGAGCACGGGTGGGTAGTCTTGTTAGTAAGCCATGCCCTGTCTGAATGTCTGGCACAGAACTTGTGAGCATAACAAAATGGTTTTTTTAAGCTACTACGTCTTGAGATAATTTGTTATGTGGCAATAGTCACTAGAACCACTGCCCTCGGCTTTCAGAAGAATAAAGTTCATTCAGTGATCATTTAAGTCCTCAAGAGAGGACCTTCCTTCTAAAGGAAGACAGAATAGATTGCTGTTAAATCTGATTACACCCAATAATATTAATAGCTACTATTTTTTGTACATGACCATTGTGCCAAGGCCTTCTGTGTAGGTTGAGGAACGTGGGATGATGTTAGACAAACATGAGTTCAAAGTCCTGCCCTGTTACTTCTCAGTTGTGTATTTTGGGCAAAGAGCCTCAGTTTCCTCATCTACAAAATGAGGAAAATATTGATAACACCCATCTCATAAACCAGTCTTGAAGATTAAGAAAGTTACTGTATTTAAGTTGAGTGCTAGTGGCATTCAACAAGTGGTATTTGTTTTGATAACTTGAGAGTAATATGACACACATTGGAAAGAGGTGATATATTAAGTCCTAAGAAAAGAGGAAGTGAACGACAGAATCTGGAAGGTTGGGCAAATAGTTCAGAATTTGGGGGGAACTACACATTTTAAGAAAATCTTTCAAATGAATAGGTTTTGTTTACCTACCATAATTCATCTTTTAATTATTCATGACAGCATGTCTGTAGTCCCTTAAAAATTGTATTTCTGACTCATTATACTATTTTGATTAAGAAATTTAGCCAAGTATTTTAAGAATAAAGCAGAATTCAGAAAAAATAATACATTAGTCTCCGAGACTACCCCACTCCAAGTTGTTAATATTTAGCCACCTTTGTGTTTTAGAAGATGAACTTGGTAGGGTGGTGCAGAATAAATTAAGAGGTGGAAGCCCAGGGCAAGAAGGCTGGTTGGGATATTTCAATTTCCAACATTCCTGTGAGGTAATGAGTCTATGATTCAAAGATAAGTGGGAGTATGGATGGGAAGAAACCCCTCGAAGGAAGGTAACAGGCCTTGGTCTTCTGAGACACCCGTGGTCAAATACCCAGCCCCAGCCCCCAGACTTGTATCATTAATCATTTCTCTTTTTCTTTGGGAAGAAATAAACCTAATGAAAATGTGACTCTAAGCAAGTTACACTAAGATGTGTGAGCGATTTTGTCAGAAATATAAATTCTACATATTGCAGTAAAGGAAACATGGAATGTTTGCCAAGATTTAGTGAGAAATCTTTGTCTAAAAATTGTGCTGGCTTGCTAAATATAGAGTTGCTACAAGGAACAGAGCCAAACTGCCTGTTAAACCCCTCACATGAGGTGACAGGGTCATCCTGGATTTTATCTCACCCCTCACTGCTTCGACCCCAGGGGATTTAGGAGTGGGGTTAGGGAACCTTTCTGTCCTTGAGCCATAGTTCCCCAGTATCTGTGGCTGCCCTCCCTGCAGAAGGTGGCAGAAAGGATCCATATGTTCTTCTACACCTGAGAAAAGAAGAAATTTCACAGGCAGATGCCTGAAAGAAGGCTAGGGACTGCCTGCATTTTATTTAATATTTTTCCTATTAAAGAATTAAGAAAGCGCGGTAGATAAACTCTTGGATTATATGTCTTTGCTTCCTTTTAAAGAAGAAAGGAGGAGGTCACCTCTAATATTAGTAAGCACCTAAAATGTTAATAATTGACAGGATATAAGAAGTGATAATGGCTCGAGGTGTGATGTCTACATTAAGAAGAGAGGATTGAGTTGGGGCAAGAGAGGGGGGTGTGATTTTTGGACATCGTGATGTAGGCATGCAGATCACTGTTTGGAAGAGTGATCTGCATCTTTGTGCAAGCCTGAGTGTGGACCCCGCAGCAGAGCTGAGAGAAGGGGGGGGTGCTAGAAAATGACCGCAGTGGATTGAGTTATGTCCCCCTAAAAGACACATCCAAGTCTTAACTCTTGGTATCTATGAATGTGGCCTTCTTTGCAAATATGGCCTTTGAAAATAGAATTAAGCTAAGAATTTTGAGATGAGATCATTATGAATATAGCTGTACCCTCATTCCAACATTGGTGTCCTTAGAAGGAAAGGGAGAAGGAGATTTGAGGCCCAGAAGGTCCGAGACAGAGAGGAAAAGGCAATACAGAAATAGAGACATAGACTGCAGTGATGTAGCTGCAAACCAAAGGGTACCAATGACCACTGGCAGCCACAAAAGCTTGGGGCTAGGCAGAGAATGGCTTCTCTTTTAGTCTCCAGAAGGAACCAACCCTGATGACTTGACTTGGACCTCTGGCCTCGGCCAGTTGAGAG
The DNA here is from genome assembly GCF_000181295.1 of Otolemur garnettii. Classification (NCBI taxonomy): domain Eukaryota; kingdom Metazoa; phylum Chordata; class Mammalia; order Primates; family Galagidae; genus Otolemur; species Otolemur garnettii. The sequence goes on from NW_003852402.1 coordinate 22,420,604, forward strand.
ACCACACTCTAGTGTTACGCCACCTGGTTTGTGGCCATTTGTTACGGCAGCCTCAGGAAACTAATACAAACACCCACAAAAACACACATACAAAGAAGAAACCCAGGTCTAGGAGAGGGACTTTGCTAGGTCTAGAATAGGGTAGCAGCAGCCACATATGGCTATTCAAATTTAAAGTAGTTAAGATTAACTAAAATTAAAAATTCAGTTCCTCGGTTGCACTACCCACAATTCAAGTGCTCTTAGCCACATGTGGCTCACAGTTGCCTAATGGGACAATGCAGAGAGAGGAGTTCAGTCACTGAAGAAAGTTTAACTGGGCTGTGCTGCTGTCGACAGCAGTTGCTGTGAGAGCCACAAATCAAGGCTCCATCTTTATGGGCGAGTGGCACGCAAGGTGAACATTGGCTTCAAATCTGTCTTTTCATTCACACCTGTGCAAGAAGATAGCAGTTATCGCGGGCAGTGTCACTTTTGATTATGAAGGAACAATAGCAGCAGGGTATAAATATAGCCCAGCCACCTGTGTCAGGTTTCCTCCCACACCCCTCTTCCAAAACAACACACATATTGAATGATAGCATTGACAGGCAATTCCCTCCCAAGCCAACACCCCAAATCATCAGGATAGAAACTATCAAACATGTTGCTCTCCTCTGAATGCTAGGTGACTCATACCCAGGTAACACAGTCACTTAATTTCCTTCCTTGTATATTTCTATTTCTTCTTAAAATTTTAAGAGGGACTTTCCTTGCTTATGCAGTTTTAGCCTCTAGTGGGCTGTGTGGTTATTGAGAACCACAGGAGCTCCTTGATAGGCTTAGAAAACTAAGGAAAAATTTTTAACAGGGGAGTGATGGGATATACACTGATGTGATATATTTTCCCCAGGAGATGAACCTGGCAGTGATGTTAGGATGATTTGAAGGGGTAAAGGCTGGTGGCTGGGTGGTCTTGATGAAAATGGGACAGAAATTGTGCTCTGAACTGCCAAAGCTGCCGTTACCGAGATCCACCTGTTCCGCGCTATCTTTAGCTGCATTTGGGAACAATTTATCCATATAACCTTTCTCTCCCTTACTTCTTTTCCTTTCAGGCACAGGAGAAATGTGCTGCATTAAGATGAGAACCAGAGTTAAAGAATTGTGTGTTTGTGCATGAGAGAGGGAGAAAGAGAGAGAGAGCAGTGGGATATACGTGAGTGTGGTGGCGCATCTTGTTGGTTACAGGTAATATGAATGGAATGACACTCAGTGGTTCCTTACACCCTGACCTCAAACCTACCATCCCTTTCACCTCAAATCTGTCTGTCTTAGTTAGCTGTTGCCTAACTATGTCACGCACCACCATGCCTCCATCTTTTGTTTGTAGCCTGGAATGCTATATCTTATGTTTTTAATACTTACTTTCAAAGCCAGCACATAGATTGATTCCTCTGTGAAAGTTTCCTCCCTCATTCTTCTCTCCTTTCAGTAGATACTGCTATCTCTTCTAGTTCTCCCTCATAGCTATTAAATATATTCATTCACCATGCAGAATTTCAGCTAGCTGCATTGCTATTATTTTCTTTATTTTTTTATCAGCAGAATTGATTTCAGCACTGTGCTCGGTGGACACTCATGGAAAGCAAATTGAATGGAGGTGTCACCTGGGTGAGGTTGTCTTGGAAGCACATGGGAAGTGGGTACCAAAAGTGACTTTCTCAATCACATTTTTCTTGCTATTTAAAACATGCTGTTTTGCCCTGTTTTCATTCGACAAAGTTCCTTGGCCTCTTACTTCGAGGTGGCATGTCACTTGACATCTAAATAAATTATTCACCATGAATAAGAGAGCTCTTCCTTCCCCTCAACACGCACCTGCTTCACACATCCCCTCTGCCCCGTCCCTATTGCAGGCTTCTTCATCTTAGTAAATGGCAGTGCCCCCCTTCATTGTTCAAGCTGGGAAGGGGGGCTTCATCTTTGATTTTTATCTCTCTCTCTTCATGTTTCCTCCTTTCCCATCTAACCCATTAGGGTAAACTGTTGACTCTATCCTCAAATGAGGTCTCTCTTTCCATCTTCCCCTCTCTACTGCCAGCACCCTGGCCCAAACACCCATATCTTTTGCTTGGATTGCCACTATAACTTCCAGTCTTCCATCTCTGCTCTCTACCAGGTGGCCAGACTGACTGTTCAAAAACATAACTTGGAAAATTTCACTCCTCTCATAATGACTTCCTACTGTTTTTCAGCAAAATGAAAATCCCTAAATTTGTCCTATGATGCTCTCTGAGGCCTTCCACCTCCTCCTGTTGGTCTCTCTCCCCCTTATTCCCTGGGACTCCCCAGCACTGAGTTTCTCTTCAGAGCTTGGAACAGATTTTTCTGGTTGGGACAATTCTCCCTCTGCTCCTGGGGTGCTGTTACTTCTCAAGTGTAGGGTTCAGTTTTTATGTAATGTGCTCAGACAGGCCTTCCCTGACCCCTGACCATCCCTAAGTAAGGTTCTCTTTCCACAACTTATTTTGTGTCCAACATAGCTCACAGCCTTTGTCATGGCTGCAGTTATCAGTATGTGTGCTTAGCTGTCTTCTGCTCTCCCAGTGGGCCTCATGCTCTACATGGGCAGAGACCATTGCTATTGGGGCATTCAGTCACTAGTACAGTGTCTGGTATGAAGTATGTGCTCTGTTAAAACTTATGGAATGAATGGATGAATGAGTGAATATTTGGGTTCCTCTTACCATTAATTCGTTTGTGATCATAATCTCGCTCTTGTTTAAAACTTACCTCAAATGTTAGCTCTGCATGAAGGCTTCTCCAGTGCTCCATTCAAAATGAATCTTTACTTTGAGCTCTTATGTTGTTTTGCTTAAAGTTTTGATGTTGAGAAGTAAATTATGGTGTAATTGAGAGAACAGACTTAAGGGTATTCAAGGCTTGGGTTATATCGTTGTCTAGTATTTGTCACCTTTGTGATCTTTGGGGGGCAAGCAACTTAAACTCTGCTTTTTCATTCCATGACACTAGGGAAAATACTCCCAGCATCAAGGAGTGCTCAGTTTGTGGTTCCTTACAATGTGACTTATTGATGGTTGATAGCTACTATTACATTGGTTCATAATTTTCTCTGTATCTTTGTATAAATGACTTGAAAACAAGAAAAGGGAGCCCTACATGACATGACTGTAGGCATTTGATGTCTGTGAAGGAGGTTGAAAGTAGCTAGATATTAAAGGACCACCCCAGGTTCTGAAGTCATAAAAACTCTGTATCAATCCCCAGCCTTACCACTAATTGGCTATGACCTTATGTAAGTTTCTTATCGTTTTGAAGATTAGCTTCCTTATATAATAGGAATGATACTGTCTTAACAGGGGTGTTGGGAGGATGAAATATAACATTGTACAAAGATCAAGAGACAATGTCTAATCATAGCTGCATAAAATACCTTTAACAACCGGGACAGAAACTTGGTCAAAATAAACATGATCAAATCTGACATGCCTAATGATGCTAAGTAGAACTCCTGTCAGTTTCTCAAAGCAGCCAAATTTACCAGAACCTGACTAAAAAGAATTTTATCAGATTGATGATTCCAGGTAAAGTTCTGGGCATTTCTCCAATGCCTATCTGTCTGTTCTAGGGAGTAGCTTCAATCACCCTTGCAATAGTTGTGGATTCAAGGTAAACCCTGGCTGGGGCTGGGTTAGTAATAAAATATGGTGTGTTATAGTGGTATTTGATCAGCTGGTTGATTTGTCTTCTTGTAGAGACAACTGAGAAAGCTGGAGGAATAGAGAACGCAACAATTTCTTTTAAAATAGGAGAATACAAACCTGACTTCTCTAGGGAGTGGGTTTTCAGACATGTCTAATATTCATTTAAGGAAAGAAGGAGATGTATTAAAATATTAAAACATGTTTTTAATGTATTTCCAAAGAGGAGAAACTGGGACTGTGGACTGGTTTGAACAGTGTTCTCTAATCAGTTGGGTCTACTGGGAACCTGTGGATATAATCTCTTGGGAATAGGGGCTTTGCAGTTGTAATTACATTTAGATCAGGTCATACTGGATTAGAATGCTTCCTAAGTCTAATCTGACTGGTGTCTTTATAAGGAAAGGAGAATTTGAATATAGGCACACAGACATATGAAAGTTGGACAATGAAGTTTATGAACTCATCCTAGAAAAATGTGCTACATATCTCATTGCTGAATATTGCTACAGTCACCGTCCTTGGGAAGCTAGGCACCAATGCCAGTGCCCAGTCCACTGTTCAAAGCATGTTTTCTAGGATGAGGTAGCAAACTTGTCATACCTCATCTGATGATAGCTATGATGGCAATTCCAAAAAGAGAGCCCCAAAATTGCTTTGAAGGGTGAACTAGGCACTGGTGTTGGTGCATAGCTTCTCAAGTGTGCACCATAGTGATACTTCAAACGTGACCATAGTGATCTTCAGTAAGAAGGTATGTAGCACTTTTCCTAGGATGAGTTCATGAACTTAATTGTCAAACCTTGTGGAAGGAATAGGGCTGTGTCTACATGGAGGCAGAGGTTGGAGTGATACTGTCCCAAGGCAAGGAATGTCAAGGATTTCCAGCAGATACTGGAAGCTGGAAGAGAATTCTTTCCTGGAGCCTTCTGAGAGAGGATAGCCCTGCTGACATTTTGATTTCAGATTATCTATCCTTCAAAACTATGAGAGAATAAATTTTTGTGGTTTTAAGTTGCCCAGTTTGAGGTGATTTGTTATGAGGAGCTCTAGGAAACTAATACAGGCTAGAATCTGAGTATAAGACCATGAGTTCTATCAAATACTAAGTCTGTATTTTGAGCAACCTTTCTGAGCCTCAGTTATCTTATCTGAAAAACAGAGTATGATATCAAAGCCAAATAAAGATGATATGAGAAAAGAAAATTATAAGCTAATTCCCTGATGAGCATAGATGTAAAAATTCTCAACAAATCACCTGTGTGCAATGGCTTACACCTGGAATCCTAGCACTCTGGGAAGCTGATGCAGGAGGATCCCGTTAGCTCAGGAGTTTGAGAGCAGCCTGAGCAAAGGCAAGACATTATCTCTTCTGAAAACAGAAAAATTAGTCAGGTGTTGTGGCAGGTACCTATAATCCCTGCTACTCAGAAGGCTCACTGAACCCAGGAGTTTGAGGTAGCTGTGAGGTAGGTTGATGCCACAGCACCCTAGTCTAGGTGATAGAGTAAGATTGTCTCAAAAAAAAAAAAAATTCCTGAACAAATTACTAGCAAATTGAATTCAAAGCACGTTAAAAGAATTAAAAGGATTACACACCATGTTCAAGTGGTATTTATCCCAAAGTGCAAGCATAGTTCAACATATGCAAATCAATGAATGTGATTCATTCATTTTGATAACACCACATTATCAGAATGAGAGTTGAAATCACATAATAAAGGAAAAGCATTTGTCAAAGTTTAACATTCTTTCATGTTAAAAACATTTGACAAATAAAGCATAGAAGAAATATTCCTCAACATAATAAAGGTCATCTTATATGACAACCCAATGCTAATATCATACTCAATAGTGAATAACTGAAAGCTTTTCCTCTGAGACCAGGAGTAAGAAAATAGTGTCCATTCTTGCACTTTGACTCAATATAATACCAGAAGCCGAAGCCAGACTAAGTAGGCAAGAAAAAGAAATAAAAGTTATCTGAATTGGAGAGAAAGAAATAAAATTATCTCTATTTACAAATGATATGATCTCATAGATAAAAATAGACATAGGTGTTTCTATATATTGACAATGAACTATCTGAAAAGGAAATTCATAAAATAATACCACTTAGAATAGCATTAAAAAGAATAAAATACTTAGGAATAAACATATTCCATGGGATATGGGGTATGGGAATAAAATACTTAGGAATAAACATTCCATGTCCACAAGTTGGAAGATTTAATATTTTATTCAAATGATCTGCTTCCCATAAAAATCCCAATGGAATTATTAAGAAGAATAAAAGAAAGTCCTAAAGATCATAAAAAACACAAATGTTCAGAATAACCAAAGAAATATTGAGAAAGAAGAAACCTGTAGGCATCACACTTCCTGTTTCAAAATATAATACAAAGCTATCATAATTAAAACAATATGGTACTGAGATAAAGGCAGACATAGACCGATGGAAAATAGATAGTCCAGAAATAAATCATGCATGTATGGTCAACTGACATTTGAGAAGGCTGCCAAGAATACTCAGTGAGGAAAAAATAGTTTGTCAAACAGATGGCATTAGGAAACCAGGTACTTACATACAGAAAAATGAAGTTGTATACTTATCTTACACAATATGCAAAAATCAACTCAAAGTGGATTAAAGACTTAAATGTAAGACTAGAGACTATAAAACTCATGGAGTAAGTAGTAGGAGAAAAAGTTTTATGACATTGATCCTGTGCAATGCTTTCATGGATATGACATCAAAAGCACTGGCAACAAAAGCAGAGAACAGACAAGTAGGATGACATCAAACCATAAGGCTTCTGCACAGCAAAAGAAATGATCAACAGAGGAGAAAAAACCCTCTGTAACCTCTGTAATCCATGAACATTGTTGGCAGAAATATATCTGCAAACCATACATCAGATAAAGAGTTAATATTCAAAATATGTAAGAAAAAAATAAATAGCAAGCAAACAAATAACCCAATTAAATAATGGGCAAAGGACCTGAACAGATATTTGTACAAAGAAGACACAGATGGCCAACAAGTATATACGAAAGTGCTAAAAAAGCATATGAAACTGCATCAGGAAAATGCAAATCAAAACCACAAATGAGACACTGCCTCACACCTGTGAGAATTCCTATTATCAAAAAGAAAACAAGATAACAAGTGTAAGCAAGGATATGAAGAAACTGAATGTCTTATACACTGTTGATGGAAATACAAAATTGCACAGCTACTATGGAAAACAGCATAGTACTATCACATGGATATACACCTACTCCTGGATATATATTCAAAGAATCATAATAATGATCTCAGAGTTACCTGTGCTCCCATGTTCATTGCAGTATTATTCACAATCACTAATATATGGAAACAGCCCAAAGGTCCATAGACAGACAAATGCATAAAGAAAAGTGGTATACACATGCAATGGAATATTAATCAGCTTTAAAAAAGGAAATTCTACCATTTATGACAACATAGATAATCCTTGAGGACATTATAGTAAGTGAAATAAGTCAGTCTCTGGAGATAACAGATAACTGCATGATTCCACTTATATGAGGCATCTAAAATAGTTGGTCTTAGAGATGCAAAAAATAGAATGGTGGTTTCCAGGGATGCATGTAGGGGAACATGGGAGTTGTTCAATGAGTCTAAAGTTATACAAGATGAATAAGTTCTAAAGAGCTGCTATACAGCATAATGCCTAAAATGCATTTAAAAATTTGTTATCACTTAACGATGTTTAGTCATCCTACCTCCTCCCCCCCCACCACAAAAGCTAAAGGAGAGAAACTTTTGGAGGTGATATGATAGATTTGTTTATAAACTTGATTGTGGTGATGGTCACACACATATATGTCCAAACTCTATATTAGCAATGTGCATTTTTTTATATATCAATTATACCTCAATATCTGTAAAAACTGTTGATGCATATATATGGACACATATATATGTCCAAACTCTATATTAGCAATGTGCATTTTTTATATATCAATTATACCTCAATATCTGTAAAAACTGTTGATGCATTTAAAGAATATCATTGTCAGAAAGAGAGAAAGAAGTAGAAAAGTCGTACTTCTAGCCAGACCTCTTGTACCCACTTCATGTCGCCTTGGCCCACATTTTTATCTGGGTGTAGTTGATGGCACTTCCCCTCAGTGGCCCCTCACATGTCTTACTTTCTGACCCAGGGTTTCTCTGCTACAATCCCGTGGGGCACCCCTAGCAACCCTGGAAGTGTCATGGTGTTAACGTCTTGGGGATAACTCTTGACCAAGAGGGATAGGACCCAAGGGAAAAATATTCCCTCCTTGGAACCTCAGATAGATAATTCTAGGACCCTTTTCATACAGCTTCTCACAGCTGCTCTTAACCAGTTAGAATCCAGTCGCGCACAGAGGAGGTCAACCAGATAGTACCCCCTTGGGCTGGCTTTCCATCCTTCCCTGTTCAGTCTTCCTGGTCCCACTTCTTTCCCTGGGGATCACTTTCCCAAAATAAACTACCTGCACATATGCCCTTGTCACGGGCTCTGCTTTCAGAGAACCTAGGCTAAGACACCATGGTAATGATGGTGTTGACCTCACAGATTTGTTCTGAAGTCAAACATTACAATGCGTGTAAAGGGCTTGCTTCATCTAGTGCCTGGCACACAGAAAGCACCCAATAAATGTTAGCCATTTTCTCCATCTGAGATGAAATGTTCTGGAAGATGAATTTGAAATGTGCTGTCATCAATCTCTCTAAGTGTTGAGTGGACGCGTAACGGTGAAAGTCGTCTGTGGTTTTTTAAGCTTCAGCTCTCATCTTCATTAACACAAGTGGAGCTGTAATGGTAGAAACAAGATATGAAATTTCACTCCCCCTCATGACACCCACTTGAAGCCCTGGACCCAAGAACTAAAAGCAAAATAAAACTATTTACCAGCCAGAGGGGAAGGAGAATAATAGCGTGTGGCTTGTAAACTTAACAAATGTAATCACAGTAATTGAGCAGCCCAGGAAATAATTTGACCGGCATAATTGTATTACAAATTGCATATTGCGCAATTAAACAATTGCATTTTGGCCACAAATGGAACTCCAAATATACAATTTGTGGTGAAGGAGAGAGGCAATTTAAAACGAGAAAAGAAAAGCAAAGACCCAGAAATGCATTTTCATTTATATCCATATTGGAGGGTATAAACAAAGTAATAAGGAAAAAGGTCCGTGTATTCCAGGGAAAAAAATAAAACCGAGTTGAATGAATTCTGCCAAATACTTGGTGGATACCTAACCATCTGACTTTCCCATATTAGGGGTTCTTGATTTTGACTCTTAAACTGGATTAATGAAATCCTGAATTTGGTGGAAAATTCTAATATCAATTCAGTTGAAAACATATTGGAAGAGTTGTATCTTATTTTTTCTTGTCGAATGCATGTATTCTTGAAATATGTTGGTTGGCATATGCACGAGAACATTTGCTTTTTGCAAATGTTTTGCTGGTCACATTTCCTAGGAATTTGGACATTCGATCTGATACTGATCAAATATTTACTATATATTAATCTATGAATCTGGATTCTGTGCTAGCGGAAACTTAGTAGACATGGACCTTTTATGACAAGCAGCTTAGATGAGATAAAACTGAGATTAAACAGATTTTTACAAAGAAGTTGTCAAATGATTAGAATTGTACAAGATGTTCAAAGGTACACAGCATAGCCTGATGGAAGAGGCAAGACCAGATGAGGGAAAGGAACCCTGGGGAATTATATTTACACTGAGACTTTAGATACCCAAGAAATAAGTATGCTCCTCGGTTAGACACCTATTTATCTGACTAAGTATTTTATAATTAGAATAGGTTGAGTGTTCTCAATCTGAAAATTTTAAACCTGAATTGCTCCAGAATCTGAAAGTTTTCGAGCACAGACATGACGCTGAAAGGAAATGCTTATTGGAACATTACGAGTTTTGGATTTTTGGAATAGGGATGCTCAGCTGGTAAGACACAAGGAAACCCTTCTGGAACTCTCTGCTTTGGGGACCCCAAATTCTCATGCCTACTGTTGATGGGTACCATAGAAAGTTAAAAACAATTGGAGAAAATATTTCCCTATCAAAAAAGAGCCTTATTGGGCGGTGCCTGTGGCTCAAAGGAGTAGGGCGCCAGCCCCATATGCCGGAGGTGGCACGTTCTAACCCAGCGCTGGCCAAAAACTGCAAAAAAAAGAGCCTTACTAAAACCAATTTTAGTGATTTTTTGACATAAGTTTTATATTAATTTTTGGTTTGTGTCCTAGAAGGCTGGGAGATTTGACCATTGATTTTTTTTTTTTTTTTTTTTTGATAAATGCTATTCAAAACACCTTGGAGTTTAGTGGCAGGACATCCCCGGGGTTTTTTGAAAATTAACAAAACAGTATTCACTGTGGTCCCACTTATGGAATGCTTTACTGTGTGCTAAGGTCTCTGTTGAGAGCTTTGTATGTGTCCTGCTTAATCCTCACGACAGTTCCTATTCTTAACTCTGTTTTGCAGATGGGAAGAGGTGTAGACAGGGTAAGTTAATCGTTTCAGGACCTCAGGAAGTGGAGTATCTGTTATTGAAACCAGCGTGTCTCTGGCAAAATAAATGTCTGTCTCTCATATTTTGCTATAAGGCCTTCCATGTTCAAAGGGAAAAGGAGATGGAGAGAGAGAGAGGAGGGGGATAGAGAGGAAGAGGAAAGGAAAAAAAAAAGAAGGAAGGAAGGAAAGAAGGAGGAAAAGAAAAGAAGGAAGGAAGGTATGGAGACAGGGAGCGAGGGAGAGAGGAAGGAAGGAAGGGAGGAAGGGAGCACCTAGTTACTATGAGATTGGCCCCAAGTTCTAGTTTGCTGTCTAGGCCTCACTCTTAGAGTGTGTTCCTGGAAGAACACTGCCAGCACTGCCTGGAAAACTTGGTAGAAATGCCTGAGTTACTGAATCAGAAACCCTTGTGGTAGGACCCAGCAATCTGCGTTTTATCAAGGCTTTGGGTGCTTATGATGCCAGCTGAAGTTTAAGAACTGCTGGTATAGGTAAATGTGGAAGTCTGCACAATCTGATTCATTTCCTTACATCAAGGCAATAACAATCAGGAAATAGATTCTCCATTCAAGCTGAAGATTGATAGCATTTTGAGAGTCTGGGATTTCTCTCTTCACTGCCTACCCCATGCTGTTTTATAATTGATCTTGCTTCCTGAGCTTTTTTATTTTTGATTCATGTCATCTGCCTTTTAAAACAGATTATCTCATTAAGAAACTTTCCTACCCGCCTCAAGGTGCTGGCTTTGTTTATGTTCAAGTGTGTGTATCTTAATTGGAAAATGTGTCAGACCTACAGTTAGAATGTGAAACTTTGATTGGATCCTGGGAAGTATAGACTTTTCAGATGAATTTAATAAAGAAACTTCCTCCCTACGACAGAGGGAGAACACCATAGGGAAGAAGCTAGTAATAAAAACAAAGAAAGTGAAAAGGCTCAGTGAAAAAGGAAAATAATAGGTATGCGGATCAGGGCCTTTTTCATAAAAAGGAAAATAACATCTCAGTGAGATGAGACATCATTGGACAAATGACATTGTTCTCAGTTACATTTCTGTTGGGTAGTTTCTCTTTAAAGTGTGTACAGTTTTATATAATTTGTGGGTCACGACAACAAGAAGAAATGACTTAAAATGGGTTTTGTGGGGCACCTATTCTGCTATTAGCTCTGCAAGATGGTCCTTAAACACGTTGTAACATGTTGCCTACTCTCCCCCTGTCTGGGAGGTTTCAGTGCATTTTAAATATTCAGAGAAATCACCCAACACATATGCTCTGCATTAAGTGTTTCCTAATTTTATTTGATGTTAGAACTGATTTTTAATAATATAGATTAATATCCTCAGAGCGTGCTGGTCTAAAGTCTTCAAGTACAAATTGGCCCTTGGTCCACTGAGGCCAGTGTTGCTGAATTTATAACAATCTATTTTATCCATCTCACAAATCGACAGATGGGTGGTTGGCACCCACTATATCCTGACTGAACAGTGGGTCTTCAGATGTCATGTAAAGAACACAAGCTGGGTTGCCTGGGCGAAAACCTGGAGACAGAAAACGAGCAAATGACATGATTACCAGCTTTTCTTGCACGTTGTGCTAGGTGGAAAGTCTATCCTCTGGGTACTTGGGTTGGATGAACCCCTCATAGGTAGTTTTCTGGCCCATGTTGAGAAGTATTTCATGAGTGACCCCTTGCTCGAGGTCTAGGAAGTTCTTTTTTCCAGTGACTAATGTGGAGGTGAAGGTAATGAGACTCAGCCTTGGCTAAAGAGTTTTGGGAAAACGTCATTTCTGGAGGCAGTGAACAGAACTAGGAGAAGAGTCAAAGTTGGCCTGAGCCTCTCCCCGCCCCTCAGTTCTTGTCACTGAGACCTTCAGCCACAATAGCAGTCCCACTCATCTGCTGAGTCAGCCTTGCTAAGGCACTTCTTCACCTAGTCTGTAAGACCCGAAATGGCTAGGCCCCAGCTGACCTGTTCTGTCTCATTTCTTATCACTCACCATCTCCCATCCTACAAAACATTATTTTATTTATTTATTTTTGTAGGTTTTGGCTGGGCTGTGTTTAAACCCACCACCTCCAGTATATGGGGCCGGAGCCCTACTCCTTTGAGCCATACATAAGCACTACCCATCTATAAAACATTCTTAAATATACCAGGTGCACCTTCTGTCTCCACTGGGCCATGTTGTTCCATATGCGCCAAATACTTTACCCTTTCCCCTTTCTCAGCTAAACCTCACTCTTCTCTCACATCTCGGTTTAGACATCACTTCCTGTGCTAAGTCTTTTGTGCTGGTTGGGGTTTTTTTAGTTGCAAGTGGCAGAAACCACATCTGGCAGAGTTAGCACAAACGGATATTACATGGCTCATAAAATTTTGGAGCATGCTGGCTAACCAAGCTCAAGGCTCACTTCCAGGACCATGCCCCAAGCCAGACTGCAGGAGTTACTCCGTGAGGAAACTGCCACTCCTGATGTCACCTAGCCTTGGGTGCTAGATATGGACCACAGCCAGGAACCTGACTTGGCTGCAACTGATTCTGCCACCAGCATTGATGTGAAGTCTGAGCCAGGAATCCCATGTTCCAATCAGTGCAGCCACAGAAGCAGTGCCTTGAAGGCCCAGTTGTTCCAGGTGGGGCCTTTATATTCAGCTCTCTTATTTCAAAATCAAATTCACTCATAGGGGAGTCTTATTGGTGTAGTGTAGGGAATGCATATAAGCTCCAGCTGCAAAAGAAACTGGGGAGGCAAATTTTCTGGGTCCTACCTTTGAGAGGTGAGATGTATAAGGCTGGGAATTTCTCACAGATGCAAAAAGGGCCAGCTATCCCCTCACCCCACAGTACTTCCCCATGTTACCCCACCCCCATGTTGCAATTGGATGTTTACTGTTTTATAGCTTTTCCCAGACTGCCTATGAGAAAAAGGACAGAGTGGCATGAATTTCTTTTTATTCACTACTGTATTCCCAGTTCCCAGCTTAGCACTGCTCTGAACATAGTAAGTGCCCAATAAAGATCTGTTGAGAGAATAAACTTGGCTCAATTACTGTGAGCTTCATTAAGTTGGCATACAGGGGACTTTCATCTCATACCTTTTGTATTCGTCTTGTTATGACTCAACCGTGGCCTTGTACTAAGTTCTATCAATGTGTACTGAATTCCATCATGGGGACAAGGAAAACTCCCTTTGGTTCTACTTCCCTGAGACAAGCATTACCAGCTCTGTATTCCTGGAATTTCTGCTTTTGTGTCCCTAACTAGGGAATGGGAATCATAGTCACAGCCAGGAGGATGGCTGGGAAGCAAGGCAGTCCCACCTGCCTAACTTCCTCATTGTTCTGGCCTCCTGACCTTCTCTGTCACTGTGTTAGTTTCTCTTGTCTCTGTCATTCCAGTGCTGATTTAGACTTGAATGGCCTTGATAATTTGTGTTTATTCCTATAGCTCTAGACTGTTAGTTCCAATTCCTTCCTTTCCTACTGGCTCAGCACAGGGGGCCTAGCATTTGTCAGGGTCAAGCCTAAATGAGAGTGGGTGTGTGGAAGAGTACAGCTTTCCATTTTAGAATTATGGATGAATTTCCATACGTTGAATTATGGGTGGGCTATCATGGTGGCAAGGTCCACCAGGAAGCAGCAGGAAACATGGATCTTGGAGCCCAGGCATGAAGTCAGAGCCAGGGATAAGAAATTGAGAATTATCAGCAAAGGAGAGTGAGTACAATACCAAATCATTCCAAAGAGCTAGCCAAGAATGAGAAGAGAGGCAAGGACCAAACTCGCAGCCTGCTTGCAAACCAGGGGGAGGAACTCATTTAGATCGGGAAATCAAGGATGTGAAACACAGAGGAAACAAACGATCAAGTAAAGTGGTGGAGAGATTGAAGAGCATGAGGCAAAGGATACACCTGAAAGGATTTTCCTTAGAGAGAATGAGGAAATGTCCTCAAAATGAGAATGCAAATAGACAAGAAGTGAGGAGCCAGAGAGATAAGGCGGTGGAGAAGGAGTCTGGGGAGTTTCATGGCTGATAGCATTTTAATTTTTTTAGCTCTTCTGCTGATAGTTATGGAGCTTAGATGTCCTTGAGGCCGTGAAAAGAATGGAAAAGATTTGAAAGCTGCTATAAGAAATGGGAAAGGGATGTTTAGGGGTGGAATAAAGCATTAGAATGTAGTAGAAGTGGAGTGTCGTGAATTTGTAGGCACTGTCCAGTGACGGGATGGCAAATTATATTTGTGAAATAAAATATTTTGAGGTGTTGTTGCAGTTTAATAATAGAAAAAAAAAGCCCCACACTCGATAATAACCCAGATTAATGTCCACTGGTTCACATTCTAAATTTCCTTAGCCAAAGTTTAAGTGTGGCATATCTCCAAATAGTAGGGCTGGAGGAACTAGTACCAACTGGATGTCTATGTCTCACATGACAGTGGACTAGGGGTTTTGTGTGACTCTTACTGAGCCCTCCCAGCATCCCTGAGAAGAGGCATCTGATACTTCCATTATAAAGCTGCAGAAAATGAGATAGAGAAAAGTAATTTATTCAAAGTTACTCATCTAGCAAGCGGAAGAGATGGGATTTGAACTTAAGCTCTTGCCAAAGCCTGGACTCTTTCACTTCTTTATGTTATCCTTCATTAAGTCTTGAAAATCATTTTATAGCTATAGCCTTTTATTATGTCTCTATTGCTGGCAAGGTAATCCCCTACTTTGGTAAGAATAGAAAAGTTTGAAGATGTTATTTAATCTGTTAGTCCTCAGAATTCAAGCATAATAGACAATCAAGGGAAAAGACAGGTAATGAAGACTTTGGGAATAATTTACAGAGGTGCTATTGGGAAAGTCTTACTATCTTCTGGAAAAAATGCCAGAGGTTAGCAAAACTTGAAGTGGATTCACAATGAAATATGAGAAAGCTAAGACAACAAGAAGAAATCTCAACTGGAACCATTTTTTGTTTGTTCTTTTCTGTTCCTGGGTCCTATGTGGCTCTTCATCTAGGTTACTTTCTCATATTATTTCCCTCCCTAGCAAATTAAAACTAAGATATGGAGTAAAGAGGAACTCAAGAAGTAATGTCAACTTAATGGGGTGACTGCTACCACTTTAGAGTTAAAAGCAAGTCTGATCAGAAAGCTCAAAGGAATGTTCAAACTACTAGAACTATGAATTTAGCAAAGTTACGAGATAGAAGATTAACATATAAAAATCAATTATCTTAGAGCAACAAACATGTTAAAAATAAGTCTAAAAACTATCACTTATATTTGCGTTTAAAAGCATCTAATACATACAAATACTTTTACCAAAAGAAGTACAAAATTTCTACAACGAAAGTTTCTACCATGTCACCAAGATAAATTAAAGATGTTTTAAACAAATCAAGAGATCTTTATGGATAATAACATTGTTAAAATGTCAACTATCTTCAGATTGATCTATAGATTTAATAGAACTCCAATTAAAACTGAATAGCTTTTATTTTTTGGTAGAAATTGATAAACTGATCCTAAACTTTAAATGGAAGTACAAAGAACTTAAGATAGTCAAGAACAAAGTTCTTGATGCTGCCAGAATCAAGAGTTATTATAAAGTTATAGTAATTAAGACAGTGTGGAACTGGTGTAAGGCTAGGCAAAGAGGTCAGTAGATCTGGGGATAAATAGAATCAGCAGATCTGGGGATAAATAGAATTTAAAAAAATAGAATTTTTTTTTTTACAAAGATGCTAGTGCAATTCAATAGGAAAAAGGGGACCATTTTAATAAATGGCATAGGAATTACTAGATATTTCCATGGAAAAAATAAATCTTATAAAAGACTTATTTTATATATAAAAATTAAAGACAGACCATAAACCTAAATATAAAAGCTAAATGCATTAAGCATTTAGAGTGACATATAGAAGAATTGTTTTCATGACCTTAAGGTAAGAAAATATTTCTTAAACAGGATACAAACAGCATCAACAATAGAGGAAAAGTGGACTTTATCAAATTTAAAAACTTCAGGTCAACAAACATAGCATTATAAACATGAAAAAGCCTGCTATAGGCTGAGATAAATGTTCACAGTGCATTTATCTGTCAAAGAACTTGTAAAAAGAACTCCTGCAATCAAACATCAAAAGACTGGATTAAAAAAAGGGCAGTGGTTTCTATCACTTGATAAAAGAAGTTATCAAAATGCCCTTTAAAAATATAAAAAGGCTCTCATTAATGATTAACATCATTAATCATCAGGGAAATGCCAATTAAGACTATAGAGACTCTACTATACAGAAAGGCTAAAATTAAAGCACAACTGACAATACCAAATGTTGGTGAGCTTGTGGAACAACTTGAACTCTAAAAATTTCTGGCAGGTGTCTAAAATTGTACACCAACTTCGCAAAATTGTTTGGCAGTTTCTACCAAAGTTAAACACACACCTCCTCATAACCCAGCAATTCTACTCCTAAATGTATAATAAGAGAAATTCATGCGTATGTCTGCAAAAGACTTGCCTAAGGATATTTATACCAGCTTTACTCATAATAATAAAGTTGGATGCCTGCCTACACTATATACAAAAAAAACCTCAATATATATTTAATACCTAAATGCAAGCACGGAAACCATGAAACCCTAAAGAAAATGTGTAAATCTTTGTGACCATGGATTCATCAATGGTTTCTTAGGTATGACACCAAAGGCATAAGCAACAAAAATAAATAAATAAATTTCACTTCATCAAAGCTAAAAGCTTATGTGCTTCAAAGGATGCTACCAATAAAATGAAAAGACAATCTATAGAGTGGGAGAAATTATTAGCAAATCATATACCTGACAAGGGCTCAGGCTCCATAATACATAAAGAACTCTTCTATAACTCAACCGTAAAAAAACAATAACACAATTTAAAAAATGGCCAACTTATTTGAACAGATATTTCTCCAAAGGATATATACCTACCCATGGCTAATAAGCACATGAAATGATGCTCAATATCATTAGTCATTAGGGAAATGTAAATCAGAACAATAAGATAAACTTCATTCCCACTAGGAAGACGGTAATCCCAAAAATGGACATAACGAATATTGTCAAGAACATGGTGTTCTTGGTGGTCCTCACACATTGCTGGTAGGAATGTGAAAAGAATTTATCGGTTCCTAAAAATGCTAAACAAAGAAGTACCATTAATTTCTTTCTTAGGTATATACTCAAGAGACACGAAAATATACAGTCACACAAAAACTTGTACTCAACTTTGTAAACACACTACCAACCACTGAATCGTATGCTTTAACAGGGTGACTATTGGGGTATATAAATTGTATCTCAATTAAATGAAAGGAAAATGTGCTGAGTGAAAGTCATGAGGTACGTGCTATATGATGTCATTTATGTGAAATTCAAGACCAGATAAAATCAATTTATGGTGTTGGAAGTTAGAGCACCTCTGGGATCTTATTAACTACAAAAGGGCACAGGGTAACAGGGGAACTTTCTGGAGTGATGAAAATTTTTATATTTTTATGTGGATGTTGGTTATATGGACATAATGTGTCTAAAACTTTATCACGTTTCATACTTGAGATTTGTGTGCAAGATGCCATAAAAAAGGCTAAATGAGAAAGACAAATGAGACTGATGCATTTATTTATAAAAATAAAATGTTCTTTGAGCACTTAGTGTGGGCTAGTTACTGATCTAGGTCTTGAGGACATAGCAATGAATAAAACAGATAAAATCCCTACACTTTATGGGGCTTTGATTTTGGTTGCAGGATAGTGATGGTGGTGGCGGATGCAAATTTTTTTCAAAAAGTAAAATGCAAATTTCAGGAGATAGTGATTATTGCTACTTACAAAATAAGAATGTAAAGAGGATAGAGATTGTTCTAGGAGGAGAGAAGTGCGCAATTTTAAATGCACTGAGTAGCAAAGTCTCCAGTGAGATGGCAATATTTGAGCAAAAACTTGAAGCTTGAAGAGGGTAGAGGAGTGAGCCATGGAGATACATGAGAAAAAGCATTACAGGTGGACGTAACACAGCTTCAGGGGAACAGATGGAGGCATGCCTGGGTAGCTTGAGGAATGACAAGAGGCTACTGTGGCAGGAATAGAGAGTGAGGGCAGATGTTCAGAGGGAAACAGATCGTAGAGCTCAGACAATTAGGAAGACATTAGCCTTTGCTTTGAGAGAGATGGGTTTTGTGCTGAGATATATCACCATCTGTATATTTTAAAGAATCACTCAACTCTGCATTGAGAATAGCTGTGAGTGAACAAGGTACAAAGCGGAGACCAGGCAGGAAACCATGGTAATTACAGTCTCCTATCTATATTAACTTATGGCAAGTGACTTAGAACATGGCGGTAAGTGTGGATGTGATCAGTAGTTAAAAACCAAAAATGTTTTGAAGACACAGTCTCTAGAATCTATGGGGACATGACTTGGGAGATGAGAGAAAGAAAGGAGCCAAAGCTAACCTCAGAGCTTTTGGTCCAAGCACCTGGAAAGCTGAGATTTCATTTGTTGAAACAGAAAAGATTAAAAAGATGAGGCTGCAGAAGGCACAATATTAAGAGCTCAGCCTTGAACATTACATGTTTATTTCAGAACATTGAGAATATCATTCCTTTGTCTTCTGGCTTCTCTTGCTATCATGGAGAACCCAGTTATAAAATTGTGACTCCTTTTCTGGAAGTCAGTCTTGTCCTGCTGCCTTTAGGATGTATCTTGGGTAGACTGCCTATGATGTGATTATGTGTGGATTTATTTTTATTTATCCTGCTCAGATTTCAGTGGACTCTGTATTTTTGACCTGAAATCCTTGAGAAGTTCTAGAAGAGAGCCATTCATCCTTCAAATATCACCAACACCTTCAATTGTTCTTTCTCCTTCTGTTACTTTAATTGAACAAATGTTAAACTTCCTTGCTCAAATACCCATGTGTGCTAATCTCTTTTCTATTTTCCTTTTCCATGCCTTTTTGTGCTGCGTTTTTCATAATTGATTTAAATTTATCTTCCAGTTCATTTAGAGTCTCCTAAACTCTTGTCTAATCTTCTCATAACACATCTTTGTCAAATCCCAAATTTGACAAAGGGGTTCTTTGTCAAATCCCTTCGACATTCTTCACAGTCTCTTGTTCTCTGCAGATATTTTCAAGGTTGTCTTTAAGAAAATATTTAAAGATATCCAACACTCCTTATGGTTTATCTAATAAACTCCATTTTTTCAATAGAAATAGAAAAGAGTCTGCTGGTTCTTGTTCATGGTAACTTGTTTCCTTATGCATTTAAATTTATTTTTTGTGTTGCTGTGTTTGTGTTTGTTTCTAACTGCAATGTCTTCATTTACTTTGTAATTTAGAGAATGAATGTGGGTTCTGTTAGAGTGAATGTGGGTTCCTCCTGAGAAGGTTTGAGCTGGTTTCTACCAGGTGCCTAGAGGCACTACCGGTGAGTCTACCATCATCCTAAATTAAATACTCAGCTTGCAGCATAGAACTACACAGGTACTATGTATTCAGAATGCAAATCACAAAAGAACATTTGTTGTTGTAAATTTTTGAGGGATTAGTTCCCCTCTTTCATTCAACAATAGTTGTCTGAGTCCTGGAAAGGGTATGTTTCTAGGTCACTCATAACTGATAGTGTAGCCCTTTTGGGGTCTCTGTTTTATGGAGAGAGGATTGCCTCTTGGGTTTCCCACCTTAGGCAGGCCTATGTTTCTTTTCTTTTTTTGTTTTTTTCAGCTTTTCCATGCTCTATATAAAGCATGAAAATTTAATCTTATAATTATTCTCAAGGGCAAAGTACTTGAACATGAAAATAAGCTTTAGTACTCTGCTAATCGGAAGTACTTTTGCTTCCTCTCACATTTGGGAGTTACTTTATTACCTGATAATTGATACTGTTTTTTAAAAAAAATTAATCTGGGATTTTTTTGTTATTTTTCAGCAAAAAAATTGATCCACTTTCCAAGATAATATTATCAGAAATGAAAGTCCCCTAAACATGTTGAATTTGAAACATGTTTTAGAAACCCAAGAGGAGTCAGTGGCCAGACATTTGTTTATAAAAGTCTAGAGTCAGACAACCAAAGGAAAGAAGGAGTCTGAATTAGAGATAAATTAGATGTTGGTGTAGAAATACTATTTAAAACCATGAGTCTTTATAAGACCCCCCAAAAGAATGACTACAGCTTGGGCACCTAAGGGTTTGAGAATGGGGAGATGAGGAACCCATGAAAACTAAGAAAGAGACCTTACTGAGGTGGGAGGAAACTATTAAGCATGTGGTCTCTCGGAAGATAAATGAAGGAAGAGTTTCAAGCAGGACAAAATGATCAGCTGCATCAAGGCTGCTGAAAGTTCAACTAAGATGAGGAATTAAATAAGTAGTTCATTGACTTCCCAGCGTCAGTAATTGGGAAGCCAGCGACCTTGACAAGAGCAGCTTTGGTGGAGTGCAGAGGGCAAAGCCTGATTTGAATGGATTGAAGGCAGAACAGGAAGAGAGCAAATTGGAACCAGCAAGTGTCAATAAGCATCTACATGGGTTGCAAGGAACAGGAGAGATGAGGAAGTGATTTTAGCACATGTGGTGTTAAGAGATCTTTTTGACATGGAGAGACATTGCAGCATTCTTGTACTTCTGTGAGAATGACCCAGTAAAGAAAAAATTTTGGTCACATAGCAGAGAGAGAGAAAATAATTTCAGGAGTGATGTTCTTGAGTGAGCAAAGTGGACAAGATTTATGCCCAAGTGGAAGTGTTGGCTTTAGGGAAGGATGTGGACAGAGCACACTGTCCATGTGGAGAGGGAGACTGCCTGGGCACAGATGTAAGTGTGAGGGACATGCAATGGTGTGAGTTTGTGGGAATTGTATTTTCTTATTTTCTTTTTCAGCTGAGAATGAGAAGATATTAGAACTTGGAGGGGAGCAGGGGATGTATGTAATAGTAATCTAGGATAATGAGTGGATAGGGGGTGACTAGGGGGCACTCAGGCCACTAGAGGCTGGAAGATATGAATTTAAAGTGAAGCCAGCCAGAATGGTTAGATTTTTCTTCAGCTCTGTTCAGGTGTGTGGGTAGAGAATTGTATCAATAAGTAGGCAGAGCTGGGGTCATCCAGGTGACAAAATGAAGTCAGAAAATGGCAAGAGAACTAGAGCCGTGTAGAAGGGAGTGAAGTGATTGGCTGTCAAGCCACAGCCCAAACTGGCCCACTGATTGGTTTTCTATGGCCCATGGCCCTACTAGAGCAGACCAGCCTTGTGAGCCACAGAGACAGGGTTGGTGCATCCTCTGTACCCATGCACACCTCTGCTCCCAGAGTAAACCTCTTGTCTGGGGGGCCACACCTCCCCTCTGTTCAAGCCTCATGTTGGGCATCAACTATCCACTGAGAACTCCACTGTTGGCAAACGCTGCTCATCAGGCTGTGGAATCTTAGCCAGGAGTCAGAGATTCAGTGAGTTACTGCATCTCCTCTGGCCAGCTGCCCAAGTTAAGATGGCTGGGATCTGGGTCACCAGGGCAGAGGCTGAAACTGACCCTGCCAGCCCTCTAGGAAATTAGGTGGAAAAGTGTCTACATCATATCAGTGTTTTTATTTCTTGGCATTGAAAGCCTAAGATATGTACTACCTGGCCAAACTGCAGAATTCACCAGGAATTATGGTAAAATAGTGTTGGAGTGAGTGACCATGAGGGAGGTGAGAAATCTTCACTAAGATGGTGCAGGAAGAGTTTGTTGTTGACTGCACCAAGTTGAGTCACAGGTGAAATAGTCTGATGATGTGAGAGTTAAAACCTGGGTCCTAGATCTCTCCACACCCTCTTTTAAAACAAACTTATTTTATTATTAGTTTTTTATTTCAAAATGTTCCAGGGGTACAAATGTTTTTGGTTATATGCCTTGATTTTGTTGTATCTGAGTCAGGGTTATAAGTGTGCCCATCACGCAGATAGTGTTCATTGTACCCACTGGAGAGGTTGCCTTCTCCCCCTTCTTTCCCCTCCCCTTTCTTGACTCCACTGGATTTTACTTCACTATGTGCATGTATATGCTCTTCATTTAGTTCCAGTTTCATAGAGAGTACATGTGTTAATTGTTTTCCATTTGTTAGACACTTCACTTAGGATAATGGTCTCCAGTTCCATCCAAATCGTTGCAAAATCATGAAGTCATCCTTCTGCATCACTGAGTAGTACTCCATGGTATACATAAAACACATTTTGTTAATCCACTCATGAATTGAGAGGCACTTGGGTTGATTTCACATCTTTGTAACTGGTAATTGTGCTGTAATCAATATTTGAGTGCAGGTGTCTTTTTGATAAAATGACTTCTTTGGGGTAAATACCTATTACCTATTCCTTTGGGTAAATACCCAATAGTGGGATTGTTGGATCAAATGGTAGGTCTACTCTCCCTACCCATTTTCAAATTTTTTTAGAAATCATGGAGAGGAAATGGCCTAGGAGTGGCAAAGGTTATTGCCAAGAATAAAAATATAGTTTCAAACAAACATTTAAAACTCACTGTCTCACCAATATCATCACGGAAATGTAAATGATGATTATGTTGAAGTAGAATTTAATGGACACTTGAAAAACTATAAAGACATTAAGTACATAATTGATAGTGTTCCATCAATGTTGAATTTTTAGCAACCTTCAATACAGTTCCGAAACCAACTTTTCCTATAAACTATTCCAAGTGTCCTTGGTTTCAACTCTAACGTCTGGCTCAGAAGTAAACTGGCCATGCAAATTATTCATTGCCTGAAGAAACCAGGTCCACAGGAAGCTAAAATTAGAACTACCATCCAAGGAATTGTCATTCAATATTTCAAACAACTGATGCTCACCTCCATCACAGTCATGACAAGGAACAGGAGAGGACAATGGAATAATTTTTAATGGATGGATTCTTTTCTAGGCTGCTTATTTTTTTGAAAATTATTTCTAAGTGCCCTGTCACATCTGTGGGAGCAGGCAAGAAATGGTGAAGAGTACTGTGTGTAAGCTGAAATCCCTGATCACCGTTTCCTAGTAATGCAACAGTGGGTAAGTCCTTAACCTTCTTGGAACCAGAGTTTTTCAAAATGTTATCTTTGGGTTATTGTGAAGAGCAAATGAAATATGTGCAAAAGTTGTCAGCACAGTGTCTGGCCTCTGCTGAGGATGCTCCATGAGATAAGCCTAAAACTGCACCAACAAGTGCTTCATTGTTTCTCAGACAGCACTCTTCCAGGGCAAGGCCTAGATTGATGCGCTATTGATGAAAAAGAGGCATTTTGCAAAAATATTTCAAATGGCTCTTATATGTTGTTTATAAGGTATCAGTAGTAATGGGCCTCTATTAAAGCAATACAAAATATCATATTGAAACTTAATTCTTTGTACTCATTGATTCTATGTAATGGGCCAGTAAGCCAAAATTTCAGTAATGAGAGCCATTAACTGATACTTATTGGAGAATCTATGTGGTATATAACAGAATTCAAGTGCTTTTAAACAATATTCCCCTCCTCATTCCAAAATCAAATGGATTTATCTGGTGGCCCATCATTTTGTGTCTCTCCATGTAGACCGTTGGTTTTGTTGAGAGGAACATCCAGATTTTTATGAATACCCTCTTAATTCTGTTGAGATTCACCAACTTCCTAAGCAGCTCTGTGGCTTACACAGCTAACAATTTTTAACTTTCACAAAAATTTGATCTCTCATGGTATGGACATTTGTCATAAGGAAACAAAGCTGTTATTACTTCTTGGGCATTCTGTACACCTCAGTAATGAGGTGAGAAAGCAAAGGTCCATTGAGACGTGACTCCTGGGTTAGTTTGACTTTCTAGTTAAGTGGTTTGTTCTCAGAAGATAGCTTTGGAATGGCCTGAAACTCAAATTTCTGCTTCAGCAAAATAAAGATTTACTGTAGTCTGGCTGAAAGTTTGGGACCCCTGGCTGCAGTCACAAGACCTGCTTCAGATCCCTAGATCCCCACCTTATTGGCTGTGTGACCTCGGATGAATTGCTGAGTGTCTCCAAGCTTCCATTTCTTCTGGGAGTTTCTGCTTAGCCAGGCCAGTGATTAGAGGTCAGAATAGCAAGACATCAGGAGGGGTGGTAAGCCTGATCTAGGGGAAATTGAGTTCAAACCAAGAAAAATAACGGTCAGTGGAAAAAGGGAAAATGAAGTTGGAAACTGGAGATGTTGCCACAGAGGTTGAGGCCCAGGCAGAAGCAGAATGAAGAGGAAACGAAGAGTGAGTGTGGGGCAATGCAAAGTAAGAGGCGCCGGCTGTTTCCCAGGAAGCAGGGGCTGTTACCTAATACTCAGTTTTATTGACTTGACTTCTAAGTACTTTTTGAATCATGTTTCAATCACCATGGCTTAAAGCTCACATTGTAAACTGGACGCCCATAGTCAAATTTGGTCCACAAAACAGAGATTATAATAGTATTAAGAAAAATAATATTGGCCGGGCACAGTGGCTCACGCCTGTAATCCTAGCTCTTTGGGAGGCTGAGGTGGGTGGATTGCTTAAGTTCAGGAGTTCAAGACCAGCCTGAGTAACAGCGAGACCCCACTCTGAAAAATAGCCAAGCATTGTGGCGGGTGCCAGTAGTCCCAACTACTCGGGTGGCTGAGGCAAGAAAATCACTTGAGCCCAAGAGTTTGAGGTTGCTGTCAGCTATGACACCAGGGTACTCTACCAAGAGCGACAAGGTGAGACTCTGTATCCAAAAAAAGAAAAGTAATATCTTACTTCATGAGAGGTGTGGCCTAAATATTTTACACATGCTGGCTCATTGAAACCACTCAGCAAGCCCTTGAGGTGGACACTACTTATATTGTTGGTTTACAAATGGGAAAACTGGGATAGCAGCTGGTGGAGTCACAACA
Source organism: Otolemur garnettii (assembly GCF_000181295.1). Classification (NCBI taxonomy): domain Eukaryota; kingdom Metazoa; phylum Chordata; class Mammalia; order Primates; family Galagidae; genus Otolemur; species Otolemur garnettii. Next base: position 22,445,807 of record NW_003852402.1, read on the forward strand.
TCAGGCTTTAAGATGTCAGGCTTAGGAAGACTGGCTCCAGAGTTGAGGCACTTAACTACTATCCTGGAATAGGGTCCAAGAGTAGAGGCACTTAACTACCATCCTGGAGTAGGGGCTAAGGGAAGCATATAGTAAGGGAGCATACCCAGAGGTGGGCAGCAGAATGAAGCCATGTCCTATCTAGTGAAGAAACCAACTGGTAAGGGAAGGTTCCATCCTTGGATAACTTGCTTTATCCATCTCATTGACTTTCTTTCACACTGTTTTCTCAAATATCCCTTCATCACTGTCTTAACTGTCATCAACATATCATCTTTAGTAGGTTCTTTTCAGGTAATATGTCCACCATGTTACTGAATGTTTCTTTGAAAAGGCTTTGCTTTCTTTTACCAATGCTGAGCTTTAAAAACATTGGAAATAGTTGCTAACATTTTAGATTTGGGAGATGTCACATAAGAATCCTAATATATAGCTGTTTTATGAGAAATTGAAGACCAGGGCCAGTTTCGGATAGTGTTCCTGCTGGCAACCATCCTGACATCCAGGCAAGCAGCTGTTCTTTTAGCCAGGCAAGGGAAGCTTCCCCAGAGTCCTTAATCCCCCATAGCACTGGTCATTTACATCACTTGACTTGCCTCTGCAAGCCTTTGAGACTCCTCATTTAGAGGTAGCCTCCAGTGTAGCTGAGCAGGTCAGAATCATACTGAGTGATGTACAAAATATGATTGAATTTAGAATCACAGCAGTTGTACTTAAGTAATTGAAACTAAACTACCCAGTTAAATATACCTGCTTATATGTTTGTAGAGGTTTTGATTCTGTAAATAAGAGCTAAAATCTACTTAACACTTTGCAGTTCAGAGAGAATGCCATGCACTCACCAGATTGGGCCATGCTATGCAGTGCACATAATGAGCAATACATGGAGCCAGGCCCCTTGCATCTACAGGACTGGTTCTAAGGGGAAGTGATGCATGTTATTACCAGACCAAGCCTTTAAGAAAGACTTCCAGATATAATTGTCATCTCTTTTCTCAATCCATGGAATCTTGGATCCTGTGCTTTAAAGATGATGGCATCACACGACAGAAAGATCTAGGTTCCTGAGTGATTACCTGGAGGACAGCTACCTAGCTAGGACCATCTCTGTTAGAGAAATAACTTGTATTTTGTTGAGGCACTGAAACTGGGGGTTGTTTGTTACAGCGGCCAGTAGTAACTGCTGTCACTAGTGTTCTTGACATTACTGTGTTTTAACCACTTGACATACAGAAACTCATTTGATCCTCACAGTTACCTTACGAGTTCTCTGTCACCCCATTTTACAGATGGAGAAACCAAGGCTTTGGGAGGGTGGTAATTTTCCCAAGGTTACAGGACTAGCCAATAACAGAGCTAGGATTTGAACACCTGCTGACTGGCTCTAAAGTGTTGCTATCATCCCAGAGTGGGTGTCAACAAATTTCTGCTGAGCATGTGTGAAGGGCCAGGGTTGAAGCCAGACTGTGGGGATGCAAAGTAAATAGACACACACAGTTGTATACTTAAGAGCACACAGTCTAACAGTGGAAACAGCCTCCTGAATGAATTCAGTGCTTTGACATAATTTTTGAGTGCATGCTATGTATCAGACACTGCTGTTGGGTGAGGAAGGTCATTGCTGGGAAAGCAGTAAAGGGTAAGTCAGGATGGAATCACAGAGGAAGAAGGAACCACTTCCTAAGAACAGCAAGGGAAATTTTCCCTGGGAAATGACAAGTTCTTCTGGCTCCCGAACACTGCTTACGTTTTTTCCAGTGTTATAACAATTCTAAGGGCTCCTTAACCTGCCCCATTTCTCCCCAAATACATGCAACCTCAAGCTCTTTCTCCTCTGACCTGAGCCTTTTCTTCCTCTACCAAAGTGATCGTCACTGCTTAGTTATTTTAAGAACAGGCCCAGAGAACAATTAAAAAATCATCAATTACTGTAAATAAACTTGGCATTCAATATCCCTTATGATATCATAAACCCATGCAGCTATTGACTCACTAACAGGTGAATAATTCTCTAGGATCAATGGTGACAATAATGTTTTGCTAAATTTAGAACCATCAAAGTAAACATACAAGTACGTTGGGGTCAAAACAATTCCTCATATCCACAAGGGAAATTTTCATCAAGTTAATGTGCCATGATAAAGCAAAAACAAGTGGGGGAAAAAATACACTTCTCCTTGAAATGTACCTTTTTTTTCCCCCTGTAGAGAAGTCTAGGATTATTTCCTTTGTTCCTCAACTTTATGATATTCTCTGCAAACAGTGATATTAGCTGAGAAAAAAGATGACTAATCAGCATCAATACAAAGTCTCTCCTTTAAACATACTTGTGAAGGTGTTCAGTAACCTTTAGCTTGGTTATTCAGCAATTACTTGTATTCCTTGGTTTTTGATGTTTTCCTTGGGTTATAAGCTTTGGATACATGTTGGATAGTCTGGCCTTGAAATGTATAAAATTTTTAAATTTCTTTTTTAGTGGCGAGATTTACATTAAGTTGAAAATTTTTATGATCTTACAGACGATGTATTTGATACTTATTACCATACCATGCATACCCTTGTACATGGGGACATGGAGCAATGCCCTGAATTTGAGAGAGGTTGGAGAGATTTGAGTTCTAATTCTGCCTCTGCCTGGCTCTGGGTTTGGCCAGACTTCTTTGTCTCCCTGAGCCTGCTTTCTGACCTATAAAATGGAGTTAATAATACAAACTTCTTTATAATACAGAAGAGTAGAAATGAATAAAATGGCAGGTTCATGGAGGAAATGTAGATGAACAGAAGAAAAAGAAAAGGCATCATTTTTTGTTGTTGTTGTTCATGGTCTTGAATGCATTTCTCTCACTTGTGGAATAAAGCCTCAAGCCTGCTCATAACTGGGTTTCAATGTCCTGTATATTCTCCATCCAATTTACCCTTCTAAATTGATCTTTCCGTAGTAGTTTGGAATTAGACTCAAAAGAACTGGTTTTCACCTAGAATTTGCCATTTATGAGCTATATGGTTGGAACAGGTTTCTTGAACCTCTCTGAACCTTGGTTTTCTCAACTGAAAAATACAGGTGATTATCTGATAGGCAGTGGTGAATGAAACAGGCATGGATATGGAGAGAGGGGAACACTTTTACGCTGTTGTTGGGACTGTAAACTAATACAGCCTCTTTGGAAAGAAGCATGGAGAATCCTCAAAGAACTCAAATTAGCTCTCCCATTCTGCCCCTCAATCCACTACAAGGCATCTACTCAGAAGAAAAAAAACCATCTTATCATAAGAACACATGCACTAGATTGTTTATTACAGCTCAATTTACAATTGCCAAGATGTGAAAACAACTTAAATGCCCATCAAGTCAGGAATGGATTAACAAACTGTGGTATATGTATACCATGGAATACTATTCAGCCATAAAAGATGGTGACTTTACATCTTTTGTATTAACCTGAATGGAGTTAAAACACATTTTTTTCAGTCAAGTATCACAAGAATGGAAAAGCAAATATCCAATGTACCCAATACTAATATAAAGCCAGTAGATGATCTAATACACACTCATATAGAAGAAAAACTCATTTCAATTCAAGTTGGGGGAGGGGGAATGAGGGAGGGAAGAGGAGTTTGGAGTTCTCCCACTGTAATGGGCACAAGGTAGGCGTGTATGGCACACTTTTTGGGTGGGGGACACCACTACAAGAGGGACTCTACAAATTCAAATATCATGACTTGGTTGTTTGTACCCTCACATGAACCTTAAAAATAAAAGAAAGGAATGTTTAGCACAAAACCCCCCACATCATAGACAGTCTTTGTTTGTATGAAAAGTCCTCTGTAAAGTGTAAGACATTTGGGAGATAATGTATCATTATCTGTCATCATCATTTTGACACAGCTGCTGGCACAAGGACCACTATATTCATACAGCTTCCTAGGCCAACATCTATAAAGGCATAAAGGCCTCGATAGAACACAGGTAGATTTCACTTCCTAGTGGGACCAAGTTTCTTAAAATCAACCGTGAATAAGAAATGACTCCAGTGGGATATGCTCGAAAAACGATGCCATTACAAAATGTAATTATGACAAAAGATATGGAACTGAGAAGATTAAAACCTGTATCCTACAGAACATGGCAATTTGGCCAGAAAGAATAGTGAGGAAAAAAAAGGAAAAAGCAAATTCTACCTAGGACAGGTTTTCTATCCTGGGGAGACCAGTGGCATTCGGGAGAGGCTGCCCTACAAACAGCAGTTTGGTCTGAGCCTGTATACCCCATCTTCTCTGCCAAGCTTGTTCTGTATTTAATTTCTTATAGAAGAATTCCTTAGGTTAAATCGACTATCACTTCTTCCCAGACCCAGTAAACATAGTTTTCTATGATCTTTTTAGAAAAGCAACTTTGTCCACCATTCCAAGCAACTGCTGCTGAACCCTATTACCATTACGGGGTGGTCAGACTTAGTTTAGTAGCTACAGACATCAGTATTTCAAGTCCTTTTAACATCCCTTTTTTCTGTTCTGTTCAAATGACCTGTGAAGAGTACTGACCGATCTTTAATGAGACAGTCAATTCACCTTTTCATTCTGACATCTAAAAAGTTTTCCAGTTTGGTATTTATAAAAATTACTGTGATAAATCACATTGAGTTCTAGTTCCATTTCACTTCCTATTGGACCCAATGGCAAATCCACATGTAGTCTCCTTTCAGGTAACAGAAACCTTGCACATTTGAAGAAGGAAACAGCCGTTATTTTCCTGGTGGTTAAAAAAAAAAAAAAAAAATTGTTCCTTTTTGTCCATGGGTCAGGAGAAGCTCCCCTTACAAATCCTGCAAGTTGTTTGTGAAAAGGTGGTTTATATCCATGCTGAGAATTGATGAACCAAAATAAATATAAGAACTGCAGCATTAGGAATCATAGGGCAACTATTTTTGAATATTTATTTTATTTATTTTATTTTTTTATTTGAATATCTTTATTATTATTATTGTTTTTTCTCTTTTTTAATTTTTATTAAATTATAGATGTGTACATTAATACTATAATGGGGTACAGTGTGTTGTTTCTATATGCAATTTGAAATACTTTCATCCAACTGGTTAACATAGCCTTCATGTCATTTTCTTAGTTATTGTGTTAAGACATTTATATTTTACATTTAGAAAGATTCACATGTACCCTTTTAGGATAAACCATAGGTGTGATCCCACCAATCACCATCCCTCTACCCATCCTCCCCCTCCCCTCCCCTTCCTTTCCCCTTTCCCCACATTCTTGGGGTAAAATTGGGTTATACCTTTCCTATGAAAGCTATAAATTAGCTTTATAATAGGGTTGAGTACATTGGATACTTTTTCTTCCATTCTTGAGATACTTTGCTAAGAAGAATATTTTCCTTATTTTTCACTTTAAAATGCATGTTGTTTCTTTTTTTATAATTTTTTTTTATTAAATCATAGCAGTGTACATTAATACTATCATGGGGTACAGTGTACTGTTTCTGTATACAATTTGAAGTACTTTCATCCGACTGGTTAACATAGCCTTCATGTCTTTTTCTTAGTTATTGTGTTAAGACATTTATATTCTACATTTAGAGAAATTCACATGTTCTTTCTTAAAAAAAAAAAAATGACTAAAGACATACACCACTTATCGAGTTCAGACCCAGACCAGGTGCAGGTAATGTCCCCAGTGTACTTGCAAGATTTATCTAATTTAATCTTCCCCAGCTTTATGAGGTGGTGTTATAGATATTAAGTGACTCCTATAAAGCCATCTACTCGCCAAGTGGTAGAGTTGGTTTTGAATCCAGATTCCAAAGCCCAAATTACTTTTACTCTATTTTGCCAATTTTTTCTAACTAGAAGAACTTATAAATAGTATCAATTTTGCTTTGGAAGTATCTATATCAATCCTATTTTTTGCACAACTCTCTATTTTTTTCTGATTATAAAATAGCTTGGCAATGTATGATCCATTGGACAGAACATTCAGCCTGGTTTTTTCAGGCTCTGTGACTTGCTAACTGTGTGATCTCAATCACACCTCTTAGATGCTCAAATCCTCACTTTTCTTACCTGTGAAGTGGGTCTAAATATGTACATTGCAGGGTCATTGAGAATTTACACGTATAAGTGAAAGAGGCAATTCATACAGTGGACTATCTGGTGAATGGAATTGTTCTACAAAAGGCAGTCGTTTTTCTTGCAATACTGAGTAGATATTTACTTGACACTGAAAATAGTTATATACCAATTGATGCTAATGTTTTGAACCAGAAAATTAGAATGTCTCCTTTGTAAAGGATCAGGGAAAAGAAATGGATGAGAAATGGTTTCTTTACACACATAACTGCTCACAATTTTACTGGATGTTGAAGAATTACGAATGCAACCTGCAAGGCAAATAGGCCTGCAAAAGGTCAAAATAACGAATGTATTCCTTTTCTTTTTGGAGCTTAACAGGCTTAGGGTGAAAAGAAATTTGGAGGGTGTTTTTGCTGAGCCTTTTTTATTTATTCCTTTAAAAATATTCCTGCCATAAATTTAACCAGTCTGAAACCTTAAGTTAGAATAATTTTTAAAGTGGTAGGCCAAATTGTTTACATGCCGCCTGGCAGCATTTTTCTGAAAACACTAATATTGCTCTAAGTGGTGTCAAAATGGGCAATTTCTGAAAAAGCAGAAGAGAAATGTTGTGAGTATTTTGTCATAGTACCTGATAGACCTCTGGGTGAAGACTTTCCAATTGAGATTATGGTGGATAATAAGTGAAAGCAAATAAACATCACCTTGTAGATGGCTTCTATTTCTCTCCTTTTATTTTTTCAGTAGCAGCATATATGCAGAAGATACAGAAATTTCAACTGCAGGCTTTTATTGAGTTTAAATCACTGGAGACCGTGCTTAATGAAAATCATTGCACCATCTGACTATAGGAAATCAAACAGGTCAAACACTCTAACCTTGAATTTTAGAACCTCTTGTGACCCTCAGAAGTACATTTCCCTATATTTTTCTATAATAACACCATGAGGTGGGATGGGAGGTAAGGGAGAGGTGGATAGTTCAGAATGATCTTTCATTCCAAGTCCAGCACAACCGTCTAGAGTACATGTTGGTGTTTTAACCATCGTCCTGTCCTCCTTTCCTCTGTTAAGTTTTCATGGACAACATCAATTCCGTGTCTTAATGAATGACGGCCTCTCTCTCTCTCTTTGTCTCTCACTGTCTATGAAAAAGATTCTTAAAAACTCTCAGTTGAGTTTTTCTCTTGTGTGGGCGCATATTAGTTTGTCTACCAGCTTCATGTTAGTATTGAGTACATTGGATACTTGCTTTTCCCTTCTTAGGATGCTTCGCTAAAAAGAATGCGTTTCAACTCCATCCAGGTTAATGCAAAAGACATAAAGTCTCTGTATTTTTATGGATGAATAATATTCCAACTCAATACAAGTCAAGTTAGGAGGAAGAGAAAGGGGGCAGAGGGGAGGGTGGGGGGGATTCGTGTGTTCCCACCTAATGGGCACGATGTAAGGGTATATGGCACACCTCCTGGGTGAGGGGTACAACTACAACAGGGACTTTACCAAATGCAAACATTGTAACCTAATCGTTTGTACCCTCATATTGCTCTGAAATGACATAAATAAATAAATAATGCTGCAATGAATGTGAGAGTGCAGTTGTCAAAAAACAAAAACTAACAAACAAACAAAAAAATAACCTCTCAAGTGACTGAGCTTTACATATGAACTTGAGACTCTAATCAGGAAACTTATTCAACAGTACATAGGATTTAAGATAGAGTCAGGATTCAAGCCAAGTCTTTTGCCCATCACCTTGTTGCTTTTCCCTACATGAGAACCTGAAATGAGAGTTGGTATTGGTAAGAGGATGAACAGGAGGAGAAAGCACACTTCCAGAAGAGGAAAGGACAAGAAGATGAAATGAGTCTACTTTTGTCCCAGTTCAACCCAAACAACTCCAGGCTCCAGGGAAAGGAGAGTCAAGGCATCCTCTCTGCAGAGGCTGGAAACACCGTGGAAGCACACAGTGATACACAGATTTCCACATCCATGCTGGGTGTGGCTGAAGAGATTTGCTGAGTGACAGCCATCCTCTGAATGTTTCCACCTTTGATGTTATTACCCCTGTGACAGGATTGCTGCGAGGATGAGGTGACCCATACAATGTGTTCAGGGCAAGGCCTAGCATAAACTTATTAAACTAGCAGTAAAACGTCTCACTTTATCACAAAAAGAAAATCCATTCCTCCCCATTGTAGGAGTGTGAATTTCAACTATTACAGATTTGGGAAGCATTTTAACAAATACATAATGATTAATATGAGCTTCACAAATGTAAACTGGATTCTGAATGAGAAAGAGTTATTACCGTCTTCATTTACAGAGAGGTCATTAAATGGGTCTAAAGTCACACAGTTGGTGTCAGAACCAGGATTCAATGCCAAGAAAAACTGTGAGTCAAACCATTATTCTATGTTGACTGTCAAATAGAAAGACAAACCAAAAATACTTGTAATCCTAGTGTCCAGAGATTAATTTTCTTTCTGTGTTCACTTATTTTCTCCTCCTCCAGTGGTAGTTTATTTTAAAAATAGCTCATTTTTATTTTTTATTTGGTTATTAAAATCTTGAGGATCATATTCATGATTTCAGGTAGGGGGAGTGGAGGAACATGGAGCATTAGTGACCTCCAACATCCTAGACGTGGAATATTCTCCACATACATTTCCATTTTCTTCACAGTAACCTGGGCACGTGGGTCTTCTTTTCCTCACTTTATAGATGAAGAAGAAAGAAAAAAAAATTTTTTTTAAGTACTATTCTTCCAGGCCTCTCATTCAAAAATAACTGTGCTGCAGAGAATAACTCAGTATTCTAGAAGCAACAAGGAAACTTAAGGTAGCATTGGTTGATTCAACAAATGAGGAAACAAGCATGGAGAGGACATAGGTGACTTTTTAGTGTCAGGCATCAGGTGAGGGACAGAAGGAAGGCTAGAAGTCCAGATTTCCTCATTCTAGGGCTCTTAAGACTACCCTACATTTGCTCCCTGCCCCTCAATTTGCATAATGGTTTACATAAGCACTTTTCAAAAATCCCTTTTAGGACAATTATGTATATCTCCCCCAACCGTAGAAGTCACAGAGAGTCAACGTTTCTGAGCCAACTTGTTCCTTAAAATCCTGTCTTGCAATGCGCGCAACTGTCTATAAGGGTTTTCCTAACCCTATTGACCATCTGTATCTCTGTGAATCACCCAACATATCAACATCTTTCTCCATTGGAACCTACTTTATATACAGAGGAATGCTAATTCTGGGATGAACAAATTGGATTTGGAAGGACATCCCCGATCCATTTTAAGCTAATGGGGACATAAACAAAATCTAAAAAATACAGTGTGAATGAGGATAGACAATAAGGGAGTATACAGTTAAGAGTTTTGTCTAATACAGAAACTACAACAGAGAATCAGACTGTGGACACCTGACTGCTTAGTTGAGAGTATAGGAAATATTTTTTTTAAAAAATGTGTATCAGATCACTGAAAATAAGCATGAACAGAGATGTCATAATAATGATAATGATGATAATAATAATCCCATTTATTTCAAGGGCATATTATGTCCTTAAATGCTTTATATACATTATCTCTTTTTAACTTTATAATCATGGGGTATGATCATGTCCCAGAGGAAGAAAATGAGAGTTAATGCAATTTATAGCTTAAGTAATTTATAGGCACTTACAGCTCATTTCTAAGTGACAGAGCTGGGGGACTTTTTTTTTTTAATGGACACATTGATTCACCTCTAGAATATAAGTTTCATGAGGGTAGAGATTTTTTTTCTTTTCTGTTTTCTTCTCTAATGTGTCTTATAGCCTAATGCCTGACATGGATTTACAATTAAGAGGCCTTCAGAGTCTGAATTCTGTTACTCAGTGGACTTAACAGGGCCAAGCCACAGTATTTTGGTTTGCTCTGGAGAGGCAAGGATTATATGGTTGCCAGGTTTTTGAGTCAAAATTATCAACTACTCCCACTGGTAGTGATAATTTCAGGGAAGATGTAAAATTCTTAACTAGGATGAATTATAAACACAGATCCAAAACAACCAGAGAGGTTGCAAGTATATCTTTCAAGCACACATTTATAGAGCTTAATGTGGAAAAGGGATGTCAGTATGAGCAAGGGTCAGCTGGCATCGCATACAGGAGAACCTATAGTCAGATGCATCTGCCATGCAGAGTCAGATGAAGTGACGATTGAGCAAAATATAGTTCCATGTAGATAAGAAGAAGAATGATAAAAGTATCTCTTTTTCTCATTCTCCATTTCCAGAATCTAAGATAATGGTAATTATATGCAAAATGCTTTGAATGGCTGCTTCTGCCCTTATTCTAAAAGAGATTCCTCAACTCTCTTCTGCAGCTCACCTAAATGGGGACAGGTCATGGCCTGTGGTGGAGACTGAAGATCAAATGTTTTACGAATCAGCTCAAGGTCTTGGACATTGAACTTATAGAGTCAACTCTTAGGAATTTTTCTACTGATGCTAGCATGAAAGGGAAAGGACATGGGATGGTGGTTAGTAGGATTTTGAATCCACAAAGGGCAGAAATGTACACTAGAGATAGTACAGATGAGGCACAATCTTTGACCATTTATTGGAGAATAGAATTGAGTTGTGAATGTTGAAATTCCATCGCCTATTTTCCTGGTTATAGAATTTTATGACTCCTATAAGAAGATAAATTTAAAATTTATGTATAAAATGCATGTAATATACTATAAGAGACGTATTACGGCTATAGGGTCAATGATAGCCATAAGGCCCACTCAGTGGTCTTCTAGACCAATACTATGTATCAGTTAGTGGTGTGATACAACTTGGCCTAGGGATTTCTAAACCTGGCCCAGGGATTTCCAGGAGACAGGTCACCTCAACACAAATGCAACTTTCATAAACTTTAGGACAAAGCTTACCCTTCCAAGAATAACATATTACTATGATCACCTTCAAAGTATTCTCCTTGTGAAACTAGTGCCTAGTCCAAACTTCAAAGCAATTTTGAAACTCTTTATTTGGAATGGCCATCACAGCTATTGTCATATTACTTTTCATGTCCAGAATGTCATCAAAATATCTTCCTTTTAACATTTCTTTTATCTTCAGGTAAATAAAAAAGTCATTGAGGGGCCAGATTAGTTGTGTAGGGAGGGTGTTCTGATATAGTTATTTCTTTACTGTCTAAAAACTCTCTCACAGACAGTGTCATGTAAGCTGGTGCATTGTTGTGATGCATGAGCCATGAGTTGTTGGCAAAAAGTTCACATCACTTTCATCTAACTTCTTCATGTAGCTTTTTAGCACTTCCAAATAGTAAACTTCTTTAACTGTCCAGTTGGTACACATTCATAATGAACTTCCCTCTGATACCAAAAAAGGTTATCAACTTCATTTTGACTCTTGATTTGAACTGATGCAACTTTTTGGTTGAGTAGAACTGGCTGACTTGTATTGTGCACTTTGATACTTTGTTTCAGGATCATATTGGTACACTCATTTTTCATCACCATGATAACACAGCCCAAAACATCATCTTGCCTCTCCAAAAAGTCTTGGCAAACTTTGACTCTCCTTTGCTTTTTTTCATTGGTGAGCTCCTTCAGCACCATTTTTACATACATGTTTCTCATGTCAAGATTCCCAGTTAAGATTTTCCCACTGTTTCTCTATCAATGTTTACTTGGTCTGGTATGTTTCTTACAGTTAGCTGAAAGTTTTGACACATAATTTGACAAATTTTTGCAATATTTTAATCAGTTCTGCTCTTACAGGCCACCCTGGCCTCTCTTTATCTGTGGATGTGATGCTATCTCTTCCCTCAGAAAAACTTTTAATCCATTGATACACTGCCATTTTCTTCATGGGATTTTCTCTATAAACTTGGAATAACATGATTTTATTTCCACTGTTGCCAAGTTTAACAAGAAACTTAATGTTCTTTCACTGCTCTAATTCAAGCTCTGACATTCTCACAAGGGCACACAAAAAGCACGCAAGAACAATAGTAAACTACACTCAGCAAGATGCCACAATATGTCAACACAAACACAATTATGAGACCCTGATATACCAAAGTTATGGAATATTTATGAGTTGTTTGTTTTGACTCTTGATTTGAACTGATGTAACTTTTTGGTTGAGCACTACTACCAATGTAAGCAGATCTTGAATATGTAATCAAATATATAGTTAAATATGTGTAGTATAAAATATAATCAAATATGCAATATGTAGTCAAATACATATAGTTGAATAAGTGAATGTTGAGTTCTTTGTAGATTCTGGTTATTAGCCTTTTATCAGATGCATAGTTATAAAGATTTTCCACCATTATGTAGGTTGTCTGTTTTCTCTGTTGATTATTTCCTAGGCTGTGCAGAGCTTTTTCATTTAATCAAGTCCTATTCATTTATTTTTGTTGTTGGTGTGTTTGCCACTGGTAGATTCTTTGCCTAGGCTGATTTCTAGAAGAAAGTTTCCAATATTTTCTTCTAAAATTATCATTATTTTATGCCTTAAATCTACATCATTTATCCATCTTGAATTAATTTTTGTGACTGGTGAGAGATATTGATCCTGTTTAATTCTTCTGTGTTCGGCTATCCAATTTTCCTAACACCATTTATTGAATAGGGATTCTTTTCCCTAGTGTATATATTTTTTGTCTGCTTTGCCAAAGATCAGTTGGCTGTATGAGGATGGTTTTATATGTGAATTTTCTGTTCTGTTCCATTGGTCTGTCTCTATTTTTGTGCTTGATACCATGCTCTTTTGGTTATTATAGCCTTGTAGTATAATCTGAAGTTTGGTAATGTGAAGCCTCCTGATTTGTTCTTTTTTCTTAAGATTTCCTTGGCTATTCAGGTTCTTTTCTGGCTCCAAATGAAGCACAGAATTATCCTTTCTAGATGTGTGAAATATGATTTTGGCATTTTGATGGGGATTGAACAGCATCTGTAAATTACTCTGGCTAAAACCAGTCATTTTTTACTGATGATATGATTTTACATCTAGAAAATTCTGAAGACCTCTGGAGTCTATAAACAAATCCAGCAAAGTCTCATGATATAAAATTAATGTACCTGAATCAGTTCCATTTCTATATACCAATAACAATCAGGCTGAGCGTCCAATCAAAGACTCAGTACCATTCATAATAGTTACAAAGAAAATAATACACCTAGGAGTATGCTTAATCAAAGAATTGAAAGGTCTTTATGAAGAGAACTATGAAACACCAAGAAAAGAAATTGCAGAGTATACAAACAAATGGAAAAACATACCATTAAAGTGTCCATACTACTCAAAGTGATTTACAGATTCAGTGCAATCCCCATAGAAATATGAACATCATATTTTACAGATCTTTGGAGATATTTTAAAGTTGAAAACAAAAATAAAATCAAGGCTATCATCTGAATGTCCTTCTGTAATAGATCATTGAATACATTACAGTATATTCAATACACACTATAGGATGTTGCTTTTTCTTAACTGTTATGTTCATGTTATTGGTATATAGATATACTCATGATATTTTGTGGAATTTTAGGGTGATGTGTGTAGTATATAACTTTGTTATTATCAGGAAAAAACAAGTTATATACATAGTATATGAAACCTTAGTTAATATTTATTGCTTCAGGATGCTGAGCCTCAAGGTAGAGGAGAACAGGGAGGTCATTATGTTTTATAATTTAAAGAAATCTAATAAACTTTTAAAAAGAAAAGTAACAATTGAATTTGCCTCTTTCTGAAGGACTTCTCTTTTAATCTCTTTTAACTATTTCAAGTAGTTATTTATAGTGCTATGTATCTACATAGTTCCCCAACTCTACCACATTTTATTTTAGTTGGTTTGCATGATAGACTCTTACTAGACCCTGAAATGCTAGAGGGAAGGGAAGATTATATTCATCTTTTCCTATCTTGAATCACTTATTTATCAACATTTTATTGGATACCTCCTATGTAATAGTCACTGGCCATGCAATGGACAAATTTTTCCCTTGTAAAATATGTACTAGAGACTCAACGCTTCTTAATTGCTGATTGAATTCAGGTATTTCATGGGGGAAAAAGAAGGAAGGCATTGAATAAAGACACCAGATTCCTTTGTAACAAATATTTAAAAAAAAATAAGAGACTAAAATGTGATATCTGTCCACTTATAATCTTGTTTAAAGTAGAATTTGGCTCTGCAATTTGAGCATGAGAAAGGGATTTGAGAAGTGAAGAATTACATAAAAGTCCAATTTAAATTGTTTTAAAAAGAAGCCATATGTTCTATATCTGATGCTCACTGCTCCCTCCTACATCCTCAAGAGTGTAATTTAAGACTGTAAATCACAAACCTACTAAAAATTAGGACTACCTCCTTTCAGTAGAATTCATGTTTTTGGCAGAGTATGTAAGTCTATCAGTATCCAGGTAGGGAAGGTCTAATCCTTATAAACCAATGTGCAAGCATCAAGCATAATTCTTGAGATGGAACATTAACTCTTTCAAATTTCACAGGCCAAGTTGTCCTAAAGTGGTCCAAGTCACATACACAGCCCCTGTCTGTACCTCCAACCTCAGTTTCATAAATGGCATGCAGTCAGAAGGTGAAAAACCAGCATCACCCACTCTCCACAAATAAATGTTAGCGTATGTGGGTTCCAGACTTTGTGTTTACAGGCCAGTCCCTATTGTTTGCCATCTGAATGCCCTTGGGAAAATTAATCTTTTTGTGTCTCAGTTTTCACATCTATAAATTGAGAATAATCCAAGTACACACTTCATAGCATTATGTAATATAATAGTTAACAGATTACTAGTTGTGAATGTGCTGGCCCATGTCAAGTATTTGTTAGTGACAACTACAATAACAAAAAGATAAAAGATCACAATGTGTGGTCAGCTCACGGTGCCTGCTGCAGGTCTTGCTAGTGAATCTCTTAGGAAGGCCGGTGCACGGGAAGGGTTGGGAGAGCATCCTTTTGGACACAACTTCACTTCTGCCCCAGTTAGGCTGGACATTTTTGTCTCTCTGCTTATAATCAGGGGTGCTTACAACAGGAACACCAACTAAAAAAACTTCTGAAAATGTTCACAAGAAGAAAATGTAAACGAGTCTACCCCAAGCCAAATTTTTTTTCATTCTGGGATCTGGGGCTGGGACTTTGTCACAAATTTGAGCAATGGTGTTATAAAACAGACTGACAAGGCTGTGAATTGCAACACTACATCAAGCTGGAGTCCTAAGCTGTTAAATACAATTTTTTTTTTTTTTTTTTTTTGCTTTAGGTTTTTACCCCATATGCTTACCATTTCTGCAGATGTACTTTCATGCATTGAGATTCCTGTTTCCCAGGGAAAAAATTACTGGGGTTTCAATTGGTGAGGATTTTACTATCTTAGGGCAAGAGAGTTATAATATTTGGGAATTAGGAGGAAGAGAGCCACAAGAGGAAAATCGTTGTCTCTCTTTGTTCCTTTCCCTTTCTGGAACCTGCCTGTAGTGACATTATTTAAGCTTGTTTCAGTTTTTCCATTATGCTGTGAGTCTTCTGAGGTCTAAATTGTCTCATTTGCCTCTGAACAATAAATGGTAACCATAATAAAGCCAACAGGTAATATTTACTACATGTCAGATATTATGCTGAGTTTTTAAACCAGTGTTATCTTATTTAATACAGGCAGTAATAATAGTTGTTACTTTTATTCCAGTTTAATAAATGGGGAACCAGAGGCTTAGAAAAGAAAATTAGCCAAGTGCAGTGGCTCACAGTTGTAACCTCAGGTTTTTGGGAGATTGAGGTGGGAGAATCATTTGAGGCCAGGAGTGTGAGAGCAGCCTGGTCAAGATAATGAGAACTCACCCCCACCCCAACTCTACAGAAAAATAAATAGCTGGGTATGGTGATGTGCACTTGTAGTTCCAGCTACTCAGGAGGCTGAGGCAGGAGGATCATTTAAGCCTAGAATTTCAAGGCTGCAGTGAGCTTTGATCATGTCATTAGACTCCAACCTGGGCAACAGAGTAAGATCCTGTCTCTAAAAAAGAAAGGATGGAAAGAAGGAAGGAAGGAAGGAAAGAAGAAAAGAGGGAAGACTAGCTAACTAGTTCAATGTCAACCCCATAACTAAGTGGCATGATCAAGTTTAGGATTGAGGTTTGCTCATGTTTTGTGGGTGCTCCATGATTCTTGCATGGGATACAGCTTTACCCTGGGAAGCTAGTATTACCCTCTAAATTGAATGGCCTCTCCTGAGAAGCAACTGGATAGCAAGGGTATCTGAGAAGGATATAACAGAGGCTTAATGGGGTATACTGTGTTCTTTACCTTTTAAACAATATATGTCTATGAATGCATTCCTTTATAACATTTCTATTATTAAAATTTACTAATTCTTATGTTGAAAATCCATTTCAGAATAATGGAACAACAGGAACTTTGTTGCATCCTAATTGCAAATATTGTGGAGAACACATTTTCAGCCCACATTGTCTGAACTTGCTGAGCACATGATGTTGTTCTGTGGTGGCCAAATGCAGTGTCACTGAAGGGCCCAGACTTACTGTCCAAAGGGTTAGTCCTGGATCTGTGCTGTATGTTTCATGGCCTCAAGCAAGGGATTCAGCTCCTTTGTTCTTAATTTGCTCATCTGTGAAATGGAGGTAATAATAGCTTATAACAGTGAGGAGTATCTGGAAGCATCCTGAGTCATGAGGCACTTCACTCATGTAAGGTCAGCTTCCTTTTTTCTCTAAGGCATTGGAACTGTGTGGATTCACATTCTTATTGAGCCATGGAGAATAAATGAGAGACATATAAGACAGGTATACAGGGAGACCAAAGAGAAGTGCTTATTTCCTGGAAGGACACAAAATGTGGTGGAATCACTCCTTTGAGTCCACACACTACACCTTCTCTGACCTTCTGGGTGAGAACTGGCAGATTGATGGGGGAAATTAGAGGGGCAGAGGATAGGAACCACTTAGACAGATGTGAGTGAGGCTTAGAGGAGCCAGGGGAGGTTTAGCCCCAGGACAGAAGCAGGTGGATTTCTGAAGCATTCCTCAAAGTACAAAAGGAAGATTTCCCTAGGCATAGCTTTTATTGAGTATGATGCATAGTTTAATTAAACTCGAGTTTTACTGTATGTTATGAACTGGAATTTGTATCTCTCCAAAATTCGTATGTTGAATTCTTAACCCTCCAGGTGTTTGTATTTGTAGCTAGAGCCTTTGGGAGGTAATTAGGATCCGATGAGGTCATGAGCATGGGGTGTTCAAGATGGGATTAGTGCCTTTATAAAAAGAGACACCATAGCACCTCTGTCTCCCTCTCTCTCTCATTCTCTGTGTTTCTCTCTTTCTTCTTTTCTGTCTTTTTTCCATGTAAAAATGCAGCAAAAATGTGGTAGTCTACTAGCCAAGAGAAGAGGCTTCACCAGAACCCAACCATGTGGGTGCCCTATAGGCGGACTTCCAGCCTCTAGAAAATAAATTTATGTGGTTTAAACCATCAAGTCTCTGGTATTTTGTTATGGCAGACTGAGAGGACAAAGAGACTGCCCCAAAAGTCAGATAAATTTTGGAGAATATAATCGGCTGGACCACTTGTTTATTCCTAAATATGGCGGGCATTCAATGGAAGATAATCTCTTATATGAAAACTTGAAAAATACGAGTTTATCCTGCCCTTAGGATCATCTCTTACATGGAATTGTTGCCACTATTTAATACCTCTTTTGTTCTCTTTTTATTGCAAATACAATTCCTTTTACATGGTTCATTTGTTAAATCTGGGGTTTCAATAAGAAAGAATATTTTTAAACATGAAACTTGCTAAGTCTAAATACCTAATGCTTTCTGTACCCCATACACAGAAGGTTTTGCTAACTTCCTGTAAGGAATTAGGTATTGAAAAGATCTTTTTCATTTTAAGGTAAAAACAGGGCTAAAACTACATCTAACTTGGTTATTGCACCTTTGGAATTAATAATGAAAGAATCACCTCTTACTTTGAAAATTGAGTTTATATCTCAATACAAAACGTGATTGATAACTTAGAGTATTCCAATCACCTTCACTATTAGCCTCAGAATAATTGTAAGTCTTCAAAACAACGTGAGAAGATGTTAGCAGGACTGGGGTATGAGAAATCAATGATGGTAATGAAAAAGGCATTTCATTGTCTGAAGATTATAAATTTTCTTTCAGTGCATCTTTCTCCCCAGTGAATTTAAGAAAAAAAATAAAGCAACTGAATCTTAGGTTCTCGGGAGTGAGGAGAGAAAAACAAGGCTTCAACTAAAACATCCAGTGCCTCTACCATGATGAGTTACTCCTGGCAGGTTGACATAACTGATTGATCGTGGCTTCAAAACCACTTCCTTTCTTGCCTGAAAATTTAACCTTCAGATTTTGGTAGCAATGAAGATTGACTTTGTGCTTCTCAGAGTGCAGTCAGAGTAATTCAAAGAGGAGAATTGCAGATCTTACCTTATTGTGCTGGTAAAGAAACTGACTTGGAAACCTGTTTGCAGAGAGCCATTTTAACCATATTATGGTTCAAAATTGGACACTCTTTTTGAGACAGGATGAAATTTGATCCCTTTGTCAATGACAATAGAGCATTCATTGCCCAGGAAATAGAAACTTGAGTGTGGTAGGTGATTCCTCAAAATTTCTCAGCAGCCTTAAAGCAAATAAAATCAACTCCAGGGTAATGTGATTGTGAGGAACCATCTGCTGTGCGGGCCTCTGCCTTCAGCAAAGAGCTGGACTTGACCCTCACAGAAATATGCCTCTTGTGCAATGCTTCAAAGAAGGCTTTCCACATTTTGAGCAGGTCAAGTTCATCCATTATAGAAGGGGTATATCTTGCTGCAATTTAAGCCCAATTTTTCTTTGTGTATCTTTAGTGGGGAAAACAACTTTTTCTGTATTATAAATTCCCTTGACCAGGAGGCAATTATGAAAGTAGCTTTTATTGTCTGGATTTTTTTTTTTTCCTTTTGCAGGTTCAGTGATTCTAAATTCTGTAAACTTTCTTCTCATGAGCCCTGCTTTCTGTCTCACAATTCATCCTATGATTAGCAGTGGCTTTCCCAGACCTATGTAGAGTTTTGGTTGGACCTAACCAAAGATAGCTGTGATGAGTGTGTGTCAACAGTCAACACAAATGTTGCTTGCCAGGCAGTTCTCTATCTAAGTCAGAAGTTCTCAACCTTCAGGAGCAGCAGTTCACGACCCACAGGAACTGTATTAAATGGCTATGGCATTAGGAAGGTTGAGTACCACTGATCTAAGTAGACTGCTTAGGCCTGGAGCTCCTTAAATCACTAAAGCCACCTCATTACACCTGTCCTAACATCAGACTCTGCTGAAATGCATAAGGTAACTGGAAGGGGAGAATGTTGTTCTCAAGGATCTATATTACAGATTAAATTTTTACATTAACTGGTTGACAGTATGGTGCAGGAGGAGTCACCCTGTAGCAGGCAGGGTGTGTATCTTCCTTTCTCGCAATGCACCAATTAGGTGATCTGGGTATGTGTCTAAGCCTTGGTTCTCTTGTCTGCATCAGGAAGACATTAGTGTGATGATATTGACAATCACAGCTCTGAAATTTGGAATTACATAACTATTAATATGAAGCATTGCTCTAAAAAGTTATAATACAAATTTATATCTCCAAGGCAAAAAAGGGTGTTTAAGACCACAACAGAAGGCACTTTGTGTTTAGGAGGCTGGGGTGGAGGACAGCTGTGAATATCCTGAGTCCAGAATGACGACTCTGAATGCCTAAAAACTGAGGAGGTGGGGTGAGAGTGGGTTCTCATTTTGTTCAGGGCATCAGCCCGTGTTGAAGATAAAGTCTGGACTTTTCCGTGCTTCCTTACATAAGCCCAGCTGGGCTGAAACAGATCTCAATGATACCGAGAACATGTGGTGTTTACCTAATATATGCCTTTGAGGAAAATTTTATTTGTCCAAAGCAAAATCATCTCCTCCTCTGGAGTTGCCAAGATGATAAATATCCTGACAGAAAGGTTGATGACTCTCTATCAAGCTCTGTAGTAAACCCAAGAGGCAACTAGGATTTATCTTTCCTTTAATTTCAAAATACATAGAGTTCAGCAACCACAGAAGTTTTCACTTTGTCTAGGGCTTTTGTCACTATAAGTCTCAAATGAAACAAACAAAACTGTCCTTGAACCTTTAACCCAATAAGTTTGTATTCCCTTAGCAGTCAAAATCAATATAGCACAGTGGTTAGGAGTGTGGAGTCTGGACTCAGCCAAGTCTATTGGAGTCCTCACTCTCTCATCTAATAAGACTGTGATCTAAGCAAAGCTGTGACTTTCTAGCTCTGTTTTTCCTCATTTGTCAAGTGGAGATAATATCTCATGGGATTGTCATATAGATTAAATAATTAAAAGTTCTTAGTCCAGTGCTTGGCATATGGTAAGTGTTCAATAAATGACAACCATTGTCATCATCAACTTTACCTTCCAGAAGGATGAAGTGATAACTTTGGGGTCCTGAAGTGTACAAAGATGCCTATTAGAAAAGAGGTAGTCTTACAATAAGTCTCTCATTTCTGGCTGCTGGACGTGGCACTTGAAAATAAGCTGAAATGTGGTAATTATAAATCTCACAGAAATAGGCAGAGAACTGCTTCTGGCTAGATTCCCAACCCAGGCCAGTGTGTGATATTAAAGTTTCCCTACAGTCAGATCAAAGCATTATTACTCTATATTGCTTCAAAAACAAAAGCTGAGACCTGTGTCCTCGAAGTACTTTTAGGCCATGTTGATGGGTCCAGCCAGTTTCATTTTCTGATGCAATCATTGTGGTAACCATGTAAGATATAGGGCTGAGAATACATAGATTGACGGCCAGTTGGCCAGTGTAGCAATGACCTAGATTATTCCAGTTTTTATAAACATTCATTAAAAAGAAAAACTAGTTTCACTGTGAATAGGAATTAAGTTCTCTATAATGTCATTATAAAGATCTATAGAAAATGGAAATAATACTACATCTGATGGTAACACATCAAAAAAATTACAGTGCTTTATATGGGTTGAGTTAGTGATAAATTGATCTATTGTATTGTTGAGGGAAAGATGAATATATAGAAGTGGAACATGGGCTTTTCATCCTTACTGCAGTTTTTCTCTCTGTTTAAAATTCATATTTATATTTTTAATTTTTAAAAATTTTGTGTACTTAAACAAGTTCTAGCTGCAAAAATGACATCTGTGTTTGCACAAGACAGTAGACTTCATTTGAATTTATTAATATAAAGTATTTTACACCTAGAAAAGATTCAAATAACCAATGTAGTAAGCAGATGGGAAAATGTAATAAATAATCTGTCTTTCAATGACATTTATATCTTTTTCTCATTCAGCAATGGCAGAATAAATAGGCAAATGGACTTTTTTATAGTTATAGTCTAGGAAGTGGCTTTGAAGCTGCTTTTATTGGAAGCTCTTTTTAAATGTATTAGATTGAATATTATCTAATCAAGTGATGTACATTTTATGGAGTAAAAGTTTTAAGCCATTTTAGAAAAAAAAGACCTAATTTATAAGGGTGTTCAAATGTGAATAAAAGCCAAAAGTGGTTTTTTTCTTTTGAAGTAGAGAACATTTTAGTAAAACAACTTCAACCTAAGGCATTAAAATCTAAATTTTGCTTCCAGATCTGTTTGTTCCAACACAGAAAGCAAAAGATCTAAGACCTAAAACACTCAACAAGTGAAAAGTTTTCAGCTTGATGGAGGGAAAAATGAAGGAAAAATTTCGTTACAATTCTTTAATTTTAGAAAGTTTTAGAAATAGTTTTGACTAAGAGAATGGAGACAAATTTGTTCTCTTCATTTACTTCAAAAATTATTTAGAAATTTAAGAATAGGAAGTGTCTAGGGGGGCGCCTGTGGTTCAAAGGAGTAGGGTGCCGGCCTCATATCCTGGAGGTGACAGGTTCAAACCCAGCCCTGGCCAAAAACTGCAAAAAAAAAAAAAAAA